>NC_045451.1:61693207-61815246 GCF_002776525.5 Piliocolobus tephrosceles | reverse complement strand
AAAGAAAGAAAGAAAGAAAGAAAGAAAGAAAGAAAGAAAGAAAGAAAGGAAAGAAAAGATCGATCAATAACCATTAGAGTGCATTTTAATTATTTGGATCTTACACAAAAATTAGGGGAAATTCCAGTTTAGTGGGAGGGTTTCCTGTTACTATGATTTGGATCTAACATTTAAATAAGCTATATTAATTCTGCATGCTTTTTCCAAGATATTATGTTTCTCCTTCTAAATGCTGTTCCCGCTCTTACTTGAGATTTAATACTTCCTCCTTCTTAAAAAAACTAAGTTTTGCTTATTCCTGGCCATAAATGACCGAAAACTGTCTGCTTCGTCTTAGTTTATTCCTGGCCGTGCTTCAGATTGTCTGCCTTCAATAAAGCTTCAAACCACATCTACATGGGAATATGTCTCTTTTACTCTGATACACATGCTCACTGATTTATGTCGGAGTGTTTACATGCCTGTGTTCCGTGCTCAGCTCTGCCTCTGCAGCAAGCTCGCACACAAAGAGCCTGTGGTGAACACTACCAGATAATCAAGCAGAGACGCCTTTCTTACTAAAGCGCCCAAAGCTATTCCCCACTGTGGCTTTCCTGTCTTCCGCCTTGCTTCACGTCAAAGGTGAACCCCATTAAAAACCTTACTCTTTCCTCCCACACGAATTCTGAAATGAGTTCAATCTGGAGAAATATTTGAAAATTTCCAAGACTCCTTGTACAATTCACTACTCAACTTTAGTAAAGGGAGCCACCATGTGGGGAGTTTGCTGACTTCACGGCCTATTAAAGGGGGAAAACCACAAACACGATTAACCATCTCGGGGGGGACAACAAAGTGCTGGCTCCAAGGGCCAACAGAGGCTGAACTGTGCCTCTGACTTACCAAGGCTATGACCCCTGTGCTCTTCTCAGCTTAGATACCCTCAGCTCAGAACTTGGGGCTCAGCACCCAAAAATTACAAGCCTTCAGACCTGAACCCATTCACCAGAGTGAAAGACTAAACAGAGAACTTGAAATTCTTGGTCACTGACCTCCTAAAAATCAAGTTTCAAGACCCTGCGATTGCTCAACACAATCTAAAGACCCACCCAGCCCTGCCCACACTGCCTGGGGGAATCAAACTCCCACAGGATCACCCGCAGATCTTTTGTTGCATGTGGCCATCATCTAGTTGGGCATGTTTGACATCTCTCCCAGGGGAGCTTTCCTATTCATGAAAATCTGGCCTTGGGCCCCTGGGCCAAGGGAAAAGGCCAAAAGATAGGAGGAACTCAAGCTGCTAAATGAGAGTATAGGCCCCTTCTGCTTTCTATTGGGTAGAGGGAATATGGGATGACTGAAGTCTCAAAGACCAAAAGGACCCCCAAACGCCCCTCTGATTCTAATCTTGGAAGGCTCCAGTCAAGCATTAACACAGCATCCTGGAGGCCTTTGTGTCTGGGACTTTGGGGGGGCAACGAGGAAGAGGGGACTTGTCAGCCCAAAACTCCAGGCTAGAGAGACTGGCAGCCCCAGCATGCACTGATGAGGCATGGGGCAGTGGCCAGGTGGGATACTGTGGCCCAGTCCAACAGACATGCTAATTGCAAGTGGAGACCCCAGTCTGGCTTGAAGTGCAGGTAGGAGCTGGAGGGTGAATCTTAGGGGCCCTCAACTAAAGCACTTTTATGAGAGGAGAGAGAGAAAGGGAGGAGGAGCTAGAGGAGAATTGGGGAAGAGCAAGACCAGGGTAGGACAGCCTTCCAGTTTTACTGTTCTTACCCAATTTCCCTCACTAAGGGTATTTAGGTATTTAGGGTTAAGAGCACAAAAGAAACTTTCTGACCTCCTATATATAATTGAAAATGATGAAAGAGAGGATTGGGGGAGAGGAGGAAGAAGAGACCAAAGAATTAGAACTTTCTGTTTACAGATAACACAAAGGAATTTCAAGTCTTCTTTCCAATGCTCCCACTCCCTCCCCTCAGTGCTCACCAGAAGACTTCCCAGGCCAGCAAAGTAGATTTCCCAGGCTGGCAAAGTTTCTTTCCAGGCTATGAAATTGTTACGTTAACTGGAATCATATTCAGCTAGAAAAGTTAGAAGAACAATGGAAATCTTAGAGTAGGAGGTCTAACCAGCATCCTCCCTGAGGCACAGCAACTGAAGGTGACTCTGACCTGCCCCGAAGAGGCTGTTTATATATATTTGTTGGAAATGATTTAATAATACTCTGAACTTCAAGTCCCTAATGTATCAACTTTTATCCTGTTGGTCCTTCAGATGTGAAAACAAGTTTTGGTAAGAAATGATAAATACTAGCTGAAAGTCAAACTAACCCTTCCCCAAATCGGTTTTCCTGGTGGCTAACACATCCGCCTTTGTTGAAGGGTCAATCCTTGAACCTTGAATTAACATTCAATTTAAAGAACTCTAGCCTTTGAGGAAGTGGGCTTTTGTATTCAAACAGGAGGAATATGTCTAGTATATATACTGGGAGTTTGAATTGCAGATGGCTTCACAACATTAGCAAATACTATATTGTTTGTACTATTGTGTCTGTGCCAGGTTTCTGCCTTTGGACCATCACCACTTGGGAAGTTGGCTTTCCTTCTTTTGCATGGGAATCTTCAACATCTTTTAAACTGCTCCCCTCCACCCCCATACTGCAAATCAGTGGTGAGCTAAATGTCTTTTTGCCTTTAAGCAGCCCAGGGAAGTGTGGCTCCTGGTCACTTGGATAAGATTTCCACTACTTTCTTTTTGGCTCAGTCACCCATAATACCCAGGATTTCTCCATCACATTCTCTTTCCTTAGTTACATAGCTCTATACCATTACCTTTTACTACCACTATCTCTATATCCTACAACATTAGATTTTCTTAATCATAAAAAAGGACATGTTTGCTCAAGGCATCCTCACACATTCCTAGTATAAATAATCTAAATCAAGATTGGAAAAGTTGTGCATTCTTATTCTTTTTTTTTTTTTTTTTTTTTTTTTTTTTGAGATGGAGTCTCGCTCTGTCCCCCAGCCTGGAGTGCAGTGGTGCAATCGTGGCTCACTGCCACTTCTGCCTCCCAGGTTCAACAGATTCTCCTGCCTCAGCCTCCCGAGTAACTAGGACTACAGGCACCTGACACCACGCCCGGCTAATGGTTATATTTTTAGTAGAGACAGGGTTTCACCATCTTGACCAGGCTGGTCTCAAACTCCTGACCTTGTGATCCACCTGCCTCAGCCTCTCAAAGTAATGGGATTACAGGTGTAAGCCACCACGCCTGGCACATTCTATTCTTTTTTAGCCAGTACTTAGCATAAGAAGCAGGCTATGGTAAGCTTTTTCAGTAAACAAGCCTGATGCAAACCATCATCCTCTCCTGTGAGTGACAAAAGTGAATTATAACACTGTATTCCATTTCACTTAAACCTTTTCTTTTCTGACTCTTCCAGAAAATGCAATGACTAATGACTCACTCCATACCGATTACACCTGTAGGGAAACCCAAATGTTCTGAACCAGAACATCATGACCATCACTTACTGGACTGCATGCATCATGCCTTTCAGAACTCACTGTGAAGTAAGAAGTTGATGAGCTTACCTATAATGTGTCATGACTTCTCTGACCTTCAAAATGTAGTGCTTCGCACACACTGAAAACAACTAGGAAAGGAAGCCTTTCCAAACCACATGAGTAAAGCTTCTCTCTAATCTAAGAACAGAATTGCATATTCACAGAGCCAAGAAATTTTGCCTGTTGTTTTAAGACATAAAGCAGACATCCAAGAAACAAAAACCAGGATCTAACCTTTGCTTACAGGTTTGGATGATTCCAAATATCTCACATATATGGCTCTACTAAGGCCTTACTCTCTGAACATTAGTTTACTGGGTACCAAAAATGTATATCCCAGACTTCACTGTGTAGCATCTTCCAAATTCTCCCCAGATTTCCAGAGCACCTCCTCTAAAAAGCCAACAAGAAGAAAGTCTGCTCCCTACTTCAGTCTAAATCCTCTGTTCATATAAGGCTTAAATGCAGAAGGAAAAAGCTTGGACAGGATCCAGGAAAACCAATATCCTAAATAAGTTTTTGAGACCACTTCAGAAAATGTTGGAAGGGGAATCTACATGCAAAATAAAACAAGGTTATTGTCTGTAAAATCAAAAGAAGATCTTCCTTTGTGAGTTCCTAGCATCCCTCTGCCCTTTGGGCTCACTCAGGCTTGGCATTATCTACCTGTGAATATAGGTTTACTTGTAATAATTTTGGAGTCTTTGTTTTTATTATCATTATTACTAACTAACACTGTATGGTAGTCATAGCTTTGCAGTTTTTGTTTGTCTATTTTGGTTTGTTTTTTGCTGTTCTTGTTTTTTACAGGGTCTTGCTGTGTCACCCAGGCTTGAGTGCAGTAGTGCATTCATAGCTCATAGCAACTTCAAACTCTTGGGCTCAAGTGAGCCTCCCGCCTTAGCCTCTTGAATACCTGGGACTACAGGCACATGCCACCACCATGCCTGGCTAATTTTATTATTATTATTATGCAGAGACAGGGTCTCCCTATGTTGCCCAGGCTGGTCACAAACTCCTGGACTCAAGCATCCCAAAGTGCAGGGGTTACAAGTATGAGCCAGTATGCCCAACCTGAAAATACTTTTCAAATAATCCTGTCTCTACCCAAATATACACAGGCATAAATTTTTAAAAACTATCATCTGCTTGGAATACTATAATGTTTGTCATAAATGTACTGCTTGAAATTTTTAATTATTATTTCTTTAAATTATTTTAAATCCTTCCTCCCAAAGGGACTGTATGGTTTTGCTACTCACCAGTGAGTAACAGCAACAGCAACAACAACTGTTTAATGAGCACTTACTGGGCTAAGTGCTTGACTACTTATTTCCTTTCCCTCACAACAAACTTCTTTTTAGGCACTATTATTACCTCCATTTTACAGATGAGAAATCCAGGCTAAAAGAGCTCAGGTACCTTATCCAAAGTTACACGGCTGCTACGTTGTAATGCTGAGCTTCAAATTCAAGTCTCAATGACTCCAGACAGTCTTAATAGCCATAGTATGTTATACTGGCGTATTTATTTTCTGTAGGAATTTTTTTTTTTTTTTTTTTTTTTTTTTTTTATGAGACGGAGTCTCACTCCGTCACCAGGCTGGAGTGCAGTGGTGCAATCTCGGCTCACTGCAACCTCCGCTTCCCGTGTTCAAGCAATTCTCATGCCTCAGCCTCCCGAGTAGCTGGGACTACAGGCGTGCGCCACCATGCCCAGCTATTTTTTATATTTTTAGTAGAGATGGGGTTTCACCATGTTGGCCAGGATGGTCTCGATATCGTGACCTCGTGATCCGCCCACCTCAGCCTCCCAAAGTGCGGAGATTACAGGCGTGAGCCACGGTGCCTGGCCAAGGAGTTTCTTTTAAGCACATAACAAATTTTGCTGCAATCTTTTTTTTAATTTTTAATTTTTTTAATTTTTAAAGATTAAAAATTATGAACCTAGAAAATATTGAGTTTTTGTTACGATAGTTTTAAACTAAAAAAAAATGTATACCAACGAGGCTGGTCTCAAACTCCTGAGCTCAAGGAGTTTCTTTTTCTTTTCTTTCTTTCTGTTTTTTTTTTTTTTTTTTTTTTTTTTTGAGACAGAGTCTCACTCTGTCGCCCAGGCAGGAGTGCAGTGGCGCGATCTCGGCTCACTGCAAGCTCTGCCTCCCGGGTTCACGCCATTCTCCTGCCTCAGACTCCTGAGTAGCTGGGATTACAGGCACCTGCCACCACGCCCAGCTAATTTTTTGTGGTTTTTAGTACATCATCATCATATCTTATTAAATCATCATGTAATTCAATACCACAGAAACCGTATGATTAGTGAGTCAAGACCTTTGTGAGTCAAATGAGATGATGTATATAAAAATGCTTTACAAACAAAAATCCTAGACCAGTAGAAGGAAAGGGAAATTAACATTTATTAAGCTCCTTCTTTGATGGCAATGATACCCTCTGTATTAGCAAACACTGTCTCATTTAATCCTCTTATTGCCCTGTGAGATAGGTACGGTATTATTATCACTATTTTTATTGACAGCTAAACCGAGTTTCTTAAAGATTAATTAGCTTGCCCAGAGCACACAGCTAACAACTGACAAAACCAGGTTTCAAAGCTAAGACTAGCTATTTCCAAAGTTACCATACTTCCTCTCCCCAGTTGTCCTCCCTGGAACTGCTGTACAGTTACAATCATCAGGAAGGGGAGAGGAAGCATAGCTTTCCCAAAATGCACTTGATTCTTTAACTAAATGCCAGTTTTAAGGCAGGCATTAAAAAAAATCATTTTTGTTTTTATTTCACATCTTAAAATAGATGAAGAGGTTATGTGTTAAGTATCATTTCCAAGAACATTTCAAAAGAGAAGTAATGAATAAAGTTGCCCTCACAGGTATTTAAAAATGTGATAAAGTTGCAGCAATTAAAACAGTGTGATTCTGATGAAATAATAGAACAATAAATAAATATAAAGTAGTTAAATATAAAAAAAACTACTAGTATATAATCCCCAATGAAAACAGTAGAATACTGGGATAACTGACTGCTCATTTGAAAAAAGAAAGAACTTAGATGTCTACTTCATATCCTACAACCTCAAATATATTCAAATGGATTAAAGACTTAAATGTAAAAACCTCAAAAGTACCAGAAAAAAAATATGTAATTTTAGACTTGTAGGGGAAATTTTAAGACTGCCAGTTAAAAAGAAACCATAAAGGGAGAGAATAACAAATTGACTAAAATGTTTTTCATGTCTTTATATTAAAAGAAAATTCACAAACTTAAATGCCAAATGAAATTTTGAGAGAAATTTTATCATTTATGAAAAATCAAGAAATCAAATTGCTGAAATAGAACACAAATCCATAAAGAAAAGACAATCACACCGAAATGCCAAATGGGTCAAGGACATAAATAGGCAATTCAAAAAATTAGAAATGTGAATGACCAACAAATTTGCAAAAAATCTTCAGGAGAATTTTTTCCTTTTTCAAGTGGTCAGTTCTCCCAGTACCCTACTCTTTCCATTGGAAATTGCATACTAGCTTTATTATTTCTTTACATTTATGTACTTAATATTTATTCCTTTGATCTATTTGATGCAGCACCGATGGGTATACAAGTACAAATCATAATCTATCAAATTGAAACAATGTTTTATATTCTACTGTGTTGTACTGTCACACATGCTAGGAAGCACATGTCCTCAAACACTGCTGGCAGGAGTGTATATTGATCCAACTTTTTCAGAGAGCAGTCTGTCAATTATGCATAAATTTAACCACTGACTTTACTTCTATGAAGGAAAGGAAATGCTGAGGAAGTAAGTTAGCATGAATCTGTTCAAAGATGAACTACAACTCTATGCATAGCACCACTGATGATAATAAAGAATATTTGAAAATAATCATAAAATGTCCTATAAGAGCATTGATTAAATTTATTAAATTAATTGTACATGCCTACAATGGAAGATAATTTCTACTGTCAAATGATGAAATGACATGATGCTGTAGAAAAATATTTAACGACAAAAGAAAATATTTATGATATGTTACTGAAAAGAGAGAGAGCAGATAATAAACTCATATGTACAATACAACATCAATTTTTTAAAAACAAAACATTTCTACGGTTCTTTTCTTTATATTTTTATTTCTTTATATGTTTCTTTATATGTATGCACTTAATATTTATTCCTTTGATCTATTTGATGCAGCACCAGTGGACATACAAGTACAAATCATAATCTATCTTCCTCCTGGAAGAGTCTATACCAAAACATTAACAATGTGCAACACTAGTTGTGGAATTATGAGGGGGAATATGGATTCTTTTTATTTTCTTATGTTTGTCTATTTTTTCATAAAGCTTTTTAAGTATATATTTTTATAAAAGAAAAATGTATGGGAATAATATTTTAATATAATGCCTGACATCTCTTTATTATGTTTTTAGTAAAGATATACTTCCTCTTTGTCAAAGTTTCTTTTGTCTTATATGGAGCTAAGCGTCTATGAATTCTTCTCATTATGCTGATTTTTGACCTCCACTTGGAAGGAAAGCTAACAGCAAACCAGGACAGATGAGAACCAAGCCAATATATTAAGGAAGCAAACTGGGCAAAGCAAGTGCGAGAAGAAACAGCAGAAGGGAGAGGCGAGCAACCCGACTATCGGCAGTGCTCATTTCCAGTGTAGATAATGAATCATCTCGTGTATAATATTTACTGATAAGATTAATTGAATGTGTTAAATCACATTTGTGCTGAAGGAGGTTAAGCTGTATCTTAGAAGCACAGCTCACCCCACATTATTCAGAGGTAGAACATCTAGCTGGTGGTTTAGTCAGTGTTTGGCTCCTTTATGATCCAATTATCTTGTTATGTTTTGTGGGACCAAGGAGGTCCAGATACCTGGTGACTGTCTCCTGACTCCCCACACACACAGCCCATAAAGTACATCTTCCCCATGTCAGGTTTCAGGGCTAGTTGTTACCAGGGCTGAACAACATTTAGAAGCATGCTTGGTCAGGGGCCATGTTGAGGCCATTAGTCAGAAGTTCCAAGAGGTGGTGGATATAGGTTGATGTCTTATGCCCCAATACCTCGGAATGTTGTCTTATTTATAAATAAAACCTTTGCAGATATAGTTCAGATGAAATCATAAGGATAACTGATATCCTTATAAAAAGGGGAAATTTGGGCTGGGCAAAGTGGCTTATGTCTGTAATCCCAGCACTTTGGGAGGCCAAAGCAGGTGGATTGCTTGAGCCCATGAATTCTTGACCAGCCTGGGCAACATAGCAAGACCCCACATCTACAAAAAAATACAAAAATTAGCCAGGGATGGTGGCACGTACTTATAGTCCCAGCTACTCAGGAGGCTGATGTGGGAGGCTCAATTGAGCCCAGGAGATGGAGGTTGCAGTAAGTGGAGATTTCACCACTGCACTCCAGCCTGTGTGACAGACCTCATCTCAAAAAAAATTTTTTCAAATTAAAAAAGATAAAAAGGGAAAATTTGGACACAGACATAGACAGGTCCAAGAGTAGATTATGTGAAGACTGGAGTTGTGCTGCCACAGGGCAAGGAATGTCTGGGCTACCAGAAGCTGGAAGAGGCAAGGAAGGATCCTTTGACTACAAGTTTCAGAGAGAGCATGGCCCTGCCAACACCTTGATCTTGGACTTCTAACCTCCAGAACTATGAGACAGCAAATATTTGTTGTTCTGAGTCCCCAGATTGTCGTCCTTTGCTAGGGCGGCCCTAGGAAACGAGCGTGGATGATAGGGTCTCTCCCTCTCCAAAAGAAGGGCATCCCAAGGGATGCTGCGAAATAATCAAGATACTCAAATACTACTGTGCCCAACTAGCCTGGCTGCTGTAAAGCTCATCAAAGCAAGAGCAGTCTCCTGCCTGCCTGCATAGGCAGAACCTCTGTCTGTTTTATACATACATACATATACCTTCACCCTCAACTTCCATTTTCCATCTTTTTTTTTTTTTTTTTTTTTTTGAGATGGAATTTTACTCTTGTTGCCCAGGCTGGAGTGCAATGGCGTGATCTGGGTTCACTGCAACCTCCAACTCCTGGGTTCAAGCGAATCTCTTGCCTCAGTTTTCCAAGTATCTGGTATTACAGGCATGCACCACCACACCCAGCTGATTTTGTGTTTTTAGTAAAGACGGGGTTTTGCCAAGTTGGTCAGGCTGGTCTTGAACTCCTGACCTCAGGTGATCCACTTGCCTCAGCCTCCCAAAGTGCTGGGATTACAGGTGTGAGACACCGTGCCCAGCCTTCCATCATTTTTTATTAAACAGAGAAAAAGAATTGGTCATCCTCACAGGATTACTGCACAGAACTAATATCTTCAAACATATTGGGAAGCACTTTGGAAAGGAAGGGAATACATAAATACAACAGAACTAAGTAAGATGACAACCATATTAAACATGCTGAACAGAAGTAGCTACAGGGCATGATACATTAGGCCAATTGTTAACTCTAATACTGTTTAAATGGTCGGCAATTTCACGATGCTTCTCTAGTGCATGTTAAAACAACAAACCACTGCACCAACTCAGTGCTGTGCAGGCTGAGTGATCTGCATGGAGCTGTCTGTATGGTTTATGTACTCTTGGGCAACAGTGTGTGATGGTTGTTCCCTAGAGAGTCACAGGACAGACACCTAATAAATAAGGCTGTCCCCAGAAGGCAAGTGTTTTGCAAAATAAATAAAATCTCTCTAGGAAAACTGCATGACTCAGAGGAATAGGCAGAGAACAAAAGAAGGAGACCACAGTGTCTTTAAGATGACGCATCTTGAAGGCGTCTCAGTACTCATAGATTGTAGATTTAGTGAAAGACACCATTCTAAGAAAGTCAGCCTCATGTCAGCCTCATTCTGAAGGCAGGACCATTCGTCTTTCCTCTCCAAATGCCCCCTCTCTAGGGATAAACACATATTTTAGAGCTGGAAATAATTTTACCTGTCCTCTTTTAATGCAGTCCAAATGCTAGGCAAAGTTTTACATTTAGAACAATCTAGAACAAACTCCCCAAAAATGTGAAACAAATGTCCTGTCTCTTGATCCCAGAATTATGTAAAAATCTAAACACAGTAATATCATGTGTAGGCTGCACATAGAGCAACTGGAAGGTTGAGGTTGGTAGTTTAGCACTATATATACAACTGTAGACAGTAGACCTCTACTATATCTTCTAAAGCCAAGTCAAAATACAAATATCAGCAAGCTTTTGTCAGTTAACAACATCAAGTGTTGAAGGGGCTACAGAAGCCACATAAGACTTGAAAACCTCCTGCCATCAAGAAGTTTGTAATCAAAATAACTAAAATCAACATGCATTTTCATAAGCTGTCTATTGACTTTCTTAAGTCAGGTCCTCTCTATTTACCTGCTACTGCCCTCACTCAGAAAATATCTGCAGATGCACACAGCTGCCAGAAATATTTTGTTTTGAAACTTCTAGCAAGTATCCCAATTAGAGAAGACTGGGTCAGTAAGTAAGACATTGCCACTCACAAGGGTAAGTGCTGTGTTGTTACCTAAGGCAGTAGGTATGAATGGAAGCTTCAGCAGCTTTGCTAATTGTTTTTAAAAATCACTGGGCTTGTGAAGACTACTTGGCCTGCAAACTGTGCACTTTCCTAATACAGATTTTACCTAGGCTATTATCTTTCAGGTCAACAATAAAAATAACGGAACAGACTGAGCGCAGTGGCTCATGCCTATAATCTGAGCAGTTTGTGAGGCCATGGTGGTTGCTTGAGTCCAAGAGTTCGAGACCTGCCTGGGCAACATGGGGAAACCCTGTCTCTACAAAGAATACAAAAATTAATGGGCACGGTAACATGTGACTGTGGTTCCAGGTACTAGGGAGATTGAAGTGGGAGAACCGCTTAAGCCCAGAAGGCTGAGGCTACGATAAGCAGTGATCACGCCACTGCCCTCCAGCCTGGGTGACTGAATGAGACTGTCTCTCCAAAAAAAAAAGATAACATATATCTTTGGGTTACAAATAGCATACCACACACACACACACACACACACACACACATCATCATCATCATCATCATCATTTACTTTACTGTCACGGCACATAGCAGATTCCACCCAACAATTAAATTAGAATACATAGAAGAGGCAGAAATTAAATGTCATTCTACTTACAACGTTATTTCTCTTAGAATTTCCCCCAAAGTCTTATAGAACATGAAAATATATACTGAAGAAGATTTTGTGACTGCTATCTCCTTGCCTTCACTGTTTTTTTTTAAGCCACACCACTCTGAAATTAAAAACATAAAGTTGGCCAGATACAGAAAAATCTACAATGCTTTGAAAGTTGCTAAAATCATGCCTGTCTTTAACCTACGATGACAAAGGTATAGTGGTTTCCTTTAAAGGAAAGATATTGATGAGGTAGGGACAAGAAGGAGCCTTCTGGAATGGTGCTATACCTTAATCTGGTTGATGGTTTCATATATCTAAACATAAATAAAAGATTATCAATAGGTAGACTTGAGATTTGTGCACTTCAAGTTATACCACAATAAAAATTTTTATTTCTGCTTATTAAGTGTATTCGTGCTCAAAATTAGGTAAATCGGTACTACGTCAAGTTATAGTAGTAATAACCTATAGATTAATAAGTTAATAATAATTAATAAAATTATTGCATTTTACAAGTCATGAGATCAGCAGGCGTGGTGGCTCATGCCTACAATCACAGCGCTTTGAGAGGCCAAGGCAGGGGAATCACTTGAGGCCAGGAGTTGGAGATCAGCCTGCGCAACATAGTAAGACCTTGTCTCTACAAAATACTTGTTTTTTAAATTAGTGGGGGATGGTGGTGCATGCCTGTAGTTCCAGCTGCTTGGGAGATTGAGGTGGGAGGATTGCTTAAGCCCAGGAGGTCGAGGCTGCAGTGAGCCATGATAGCAACACTGCACTCTGGCCTGGGCCACAGAGCAAGAACCCGTCTCAAAAAAAAAAAAGAAGTTGTGAAATCCCTTGAAGCCTGTATACAATGGTTAAATATACACCACATGGCCATGACTATAGATTAGCCATAAAACCAAGCCTAGATATTTGTTGGCAATAGTAGAATCTGAAGGATCAACACAGCGGAAAAGTTTTGTGTCCTAAAACCTAATTCTTTTCTATTGCAAAAGCGCAATGAGCACAGGAAGAGCAAGACCAACCCCTGTTGAACACCTGACCTTTAAAGCCACCTGTAACTGGCTGCTGGAACCTGAGGCCCCAGGGGCAGTTATACTGTCACTGATAAAAATGAATTGCAGTTTCTTAGCCCCAGTCAGGGCCTGAATACTGAATTCAGCCGCAGAACTCACTAACAGAAACACCCATCCGGGGGGCCAAAAAGAGGGCTCAGTGTTTGATTTCTTGCCTTCAGCTTGCATGCAAATCACAAGTAAAGGATAAATAATTGACAGATGTGGTCCAGGCTTCCAGGACCCAACTCTCTCCATTCCCACTGCTGTGAAGCTGGAAAGAATTTCCTTGAAGTTGGTTCACTGCTATGAAAAATTCAGGGACTTTTCACAGCAGAGCTAATCCTCAAATGCTAGCCAACCTTCATTTACCTTTTTTTTTTTCTTTTTCTTCTTCTTCTTCTTTTTTTTTTTTTTTTGTGTGTGTGTGTGTGTGTGTGTGTGTGTGTGTGTGTGAATTTGTAGAGATGGGTTCTCACCATGTTACTCAGGCTGGTCTTGAACTCCTGAGCTCAAGTGATCCTCTCTCACCTTGGCCTCCCAAAGTACTGGGATTACAGGTGTGAGCCACAATGCCCACCATCACTTATCATTTAAATAAAATCTGAAAAACACTGAAAAGTTATTAATGAGACAGTTTATACTGTTTTCACTAACTCTTCAAATTCCATGTGCACTTTACTTGTGGCACATCTCAATGGGAACTGGCCATATGTCAAGCACTCGACAGCCATGTGCAGCTAGTGGCTACCATGTTGAACAGAACAGATCTAGTCTTTACCTATTCCTCAACCACCCCATTCTACTAACTAGGCATCTGCAATATATTAGCATTTCATAAACCCAGCTTTTCATTCTATATCTCTGTGCTTTTTCAAAGGATGTTTCCCGTATCGGAATGCTCTCCTCATCCCTCAAGTATCTTCTCTTCTATAAAAACTTCCCTACGAACTGATTCTCCCTAAATTTGGCAAAGTTGATTATTCCTCCTTTTGTACTATCTCTGGGATCACCATAAACTTAGCTCTATTAAAGCACCTATCACAATGGATTGCAACACTCATTTTCCTCTCTGATTCTGCTTAAATAAAAATGTGGGCTTACTGAAGCCAATGTTTGTGTTTTATTCATGTATATATTCTCAGCATTGACTAAGGGGCTTGGAACATTATAGGTGCTTAATAAACCATTCTGCCTGAATGAAGAGCAACACTGCAGATTTCAGATTCAAGTACTATTTATTGAGTACCTTAAAATGTCTTGGATACTTTGATTTCATGTATTTTATCTCATCTAATCAATATTTATTAAGATCCATATAGCCTATACAATGGAATACTACTCTGCCATAAAAAAGAATGAAATCATGTCTTTTGCAGCAACGTGGACAGAACTAGAGGCCATTATCTTAAGTGAAATAGCTCAGAAACAGAAAGTCAAATACTACATATTCTCACTCATAAGTGGGAGCTAAACAATGTGTACATGTGAACACAAGAGTGTGGAATTATAGAAGGTGCAGACTCAAGAGTGGTAGGATAGTGGGAGGGGGTGAGAGATGAAAAATTACTCAATGTGTACAACACACATTATTCAAGTGATGGTTAGTTCCACTGACAGTCCAGACTCCACCACCACAAAATACATCCATGCAAAAAAACTGCACTTGTGACCCTTAAATTTATACAAAAAATGAAAGATTCATAAAGCCAATCCTGGAAACAAAAGCTGACAAAGTATTGGCTCTTACTTAAGTTGCTTATTAAAATACGCATAAGCCAGATCAAGAGAAGAAAATACATTCAACAACTATTTTTTGAATATTTATTTATAAATATTTTCGAACATTTTGTAAACCTAAATACATTTTTAGGTTTTGAAAACAGATCCACAAAGAAAACAGACAAGGTCCATGCTCTCAGGGAGCTTACATCCTAGAGCCTAGTGTGACAGAAAGTAAACATGCCAACAAATAAATTAACAAGACAATTTCAGACACTAATAAGTTCATGACTCATATGTCACTCTTTCCCCCTCACCGTTTTATGCTAGACATAGGTGATTAATCATGGCACTCTTTCCTCTTGAACCCAGAGTCAGAGTCATAAACCTTCTCAATACAGCATTCCAGGCATGTAAAATCCATCAAGGTTGTCATATCAACGAAATTTATTTGCCATCCTAGGCCTAGACCCTTTTATAGAATTGTTCTTTTCAAGCACCATGAACTCATTGTAGCAAATATAAGCCCAAATCATCTTCCAATACCCACAAAATGTCATAGCCTGTGTATGTATAGAAGTGCATTTTTTTTTTTTTTTTTTTTTTTGAGATAGAGCCTCACTCTTTCACCCAGGCTAGAGTGCACTGACACGATCTCGGCTCCCTGCAACCTCCGCCTCCCAGGTTCAAGCAATTTCGTGCCTCAGCCTCCCAAGTAGCTGGGTTTACGGGCGTGCGCCACCATGCCCAGCTAATCTTTGTATTTTTAGCAGGAGACAGGGTTTCTCCATGTTGGCCAGGCCAGTGTCGAACTCCTGGCCTCAAGTGATCTACCTGCCTTGGCCTCCCAAAGTGCTGGGATTAGAGGCATGAACCACTGAGCCCGGACAGAAGTGCATTTTTAAAATGACCAATTTGCTTGTGAACTATGCATTGCAACTACTTTTACTCCCTTCAAATAATGTCTTCTTAAACTTTTGTCCATAAAGACAATATAGCAACATTAAAGATTGACTTTTAGTAGAGAAAAAATGCCCTTCTACTGTATCACTTAGAGTTTTCCAGGGTTCCCAAACAATAGGCTATTTTTTAATAAATCAGCCCATGTAATCATGGGAGCTGGCAGCTCCAAAATCCATAGTAAGTCAGGTTGGCAGGCTGAGATCTCTTGAGCAAAAGTTGATGCTGCCGTCTTCAGGCAGAATTGCTTCTCTGGAAAACTACAGTTGCTCCCCTGCTCTCTGATTAAATGAGCCTCACACACATTATCAAATGATTATAGATGTTAACTATGTCAACAAAATATTTGCACAGCAATACGTAGATTAATGTCAGATGAAATAACTGGGTACTGTAATCTATTCAAGCTGACACACAAAATTAAGCCATTCATCCCTTGTTAACTTGGCATTCATACACACGTTAACCCATACTTAATCCCCGAATAAGGACAACTACGAAGTCATACTTTTGCCTAACATGATACAGCTATCCAAAACATACAATTAAAAATGCACTAACCGTTCCTCAGAAGGGTTATATCCTTAGGGTGATATTCACTCTTCTCCTTGATATCCTTTGACTTAACTGTTATTAACACATCTTAATGTTGTATAGTAAGGGAATAAGGGAGGAAAGAAAACACAGATATTTGCTATAGATAGAGATAGATAAACAGACAGATACACTCAAACACATTAATAACAAAATAAGGAACGAACGCTCTTAACACTTACTGCACTCATTTCCACAACAGGTCATATGGTCGTTGTTGGTATTTATAACTACCTTCTTCCACCACCCTTCCATATTCACTTTACCCTTGGCAAACAACTCAGCTTATCATGGTTCTTTCCCTGGTGAGGTGACTCAAACGTTTATTCCTGAAGAGTCTGGGCCATTAGCAGCCTGACAGAATTGAGTTGTAGTTTGTCATTCACTTTAATCACAGGGCACAATAGTACTAAGAGATACCCAAAAGGATCTCCTGTATTCCAGACATACTCTTCCTTACTTCCTTGTGTAGTAGCAGCCCAATTTCCCCTTCATAATCAAGATCAATTACTCCATCCAGTACAGCAGTGCCTGTCTTTGCCTGCTGTTTCAAATGCATGAAAAGTCCAAAGTAACCCAGAGACAGTCCTAACTCCGAGTTGAACGGAATCAATGTTTCATCTTCTGGTCGAAGAATTCTTCCCTTTGAAACTAAGACCTCTGGACCAGCAGAGTATAAGGTCATAGGAACAGGAAGAAAAAAATTTGCTAGAGGAGCGCTAGGGCTAATAGTGAGTGGTGCCACTCCCATTTTCACCCGTGGATTCCTAGAGCCATGAATTCTGGCTATAGGAGAAATAGTATTATATATTGGATGCTGATTTAAGGTATATATCCTGGAGAACATTACTCCAGTCCTGCAAGGTAATGCCACCTAGATAATGCTGTAATTGAGTCTTCAAAGGGCCATTCCACCATTTTATCAAACTAGCTCATTCAGGATGCTGGGAACCATGGTAAGAGCGGTAGGTAGTTCTATGGGCATGGGCCCATTGCCACACTTTATTGACTGTGAGGTTAATTCCTTGACCAGAAGCAAACTATGTGGAATACCAAGATGTTGGATAAGGCATTCTGTAAGCCCACAGGATGATAGTTTTGGAAGGTGCATTGTGTGCAGGGAAGGTAAATCCATATCCAGAGTCAATATCTATTCCAGTAAGAACAAATGCTGTCCCTTTTATGATATAAGTGGTCCAACAGGCCACCAGGTTAACCCCCAGAAAATGGTACCATATCAGAAATTCAATGTTTGTCTCTACCACCAACAGACTGGCCACTCAGCAGGGGCTATAACCAGGTCTGCCATGGTTTATAGAATTCAGTGTTTCCATGTCCATGCATAGACTCCATCTCTGCTACATGGACACTTTGTTCATGAGCCCATTGGGCAATGACAGGGGTGGCTAGGGAAAGAGTCTGCCTGGTGTCCACAGAATGGGTCAACCTCCCTACTTGATTATTAAAATCCTCCTCTGTCGAGGTGACACTTTGACGGCATTCACACATGGCACAGATATCTTCACGGATTTCACCCATTTAGAGATATTCCACATACCTCTCCTCCTCATCACCAATTTTTCAACCATGTTCCTTTCAAGTCATTGACCACCAAGCCAAATCATTGACCACAACTCATGAATCAGTATACACTTGCACCACTGGCCATTTCTTTTTCCAAGTAAAAATAATTACCAGGTGCATTGCTCAAAACTCAAAGTTCTGCCCACTGGGAGGATTTCCCTTCACCACTGTCCTTCAGGGATGTCCTAGAAAGGGACTGCAGTGCTGCAGCTGTCCCCACTTTCAGGAGGTGCCTGCCTATCATGCAGAGCCATCTGAAAACTGGGCCCAAGTTTATGCTTCCTCAGTCGACTGATCATAGAGAATGCCACAAGAGGCCATGGGTGCAGGCTGGGAGAGAAAAGGCAATGTAGCAGGAGTGAGAGCCATGGGCATTTGGGTCACTTCTTCATGTAATTTACTTGTGTCTTCAGATCTTGCTCAAGCCTGATCTCATGTATCCCACTTTCATTTGATGATGGATGGAATGCTGCTGTACATGCCCAGCCTTATGGCTGTGAGGGCCAGACAACACCCAGTTCATAACGGACAGTGGCCCATGGTTAAACTTTTAGTCTCTACTAAGGCCTAGTAACACGCCAAGTGCTGTTTCTCAAAAGGAGAGTGGTCCTATGCAGAGAGTGACAGGGCTTTGCTACAAAAGGGGCCTGTGGTGTGATTCACCTACAGCGGCCTGTCAAAGGCTCCAAATAGCACCTCCAACTGCCATTGACACCTCAAGCACCACTGGATCTGCTGGATCACGACGCAAGTGGCAGAGCAGCTTGCACAGCAGCCTGGACCTACCAGAATCCTTCTGTCATTCTGGGCCCCATAGAAAACTAGAAGCCCTTCAGCCACTCAGTAAATGGGCTAGAGTAGCACATCCAAAAGAAGAATATGCTGTCTTCAAAATCCAAAGATCCCCATTGGGTGTTGTGCCTCATTTTGAGTTGTAGGAGAGTCAAGATACAACGTCTCTTTCACCTTAGAAGGGATATCTAGAAATTTCAATGAAGTAGAAGACCCTTGAATTCTTGTCAGATTTATTTTCCCCACCTTCTGGCTTGCAAATGTTTTACCAATAAGTCTGAGTAGCTTCTACTTATTGCTCACTTGATCCAATCAGACTGCTGTCATCAATTTTGCGAACCGATGTCATATCTTGTAGAAGGGAAAGATGATTAGATCCCTGCAGACTAAACTGTGGCATAGGGCTGAAGAATTATATGCCTCTGAGATAGGGCAGTGAAGGTATATTGCTGGCCAACTGAAACAAACTATTTCTAGTGGTCTTTACTAACAGGTGTGGAGAAAAATGCATTTGTCCGATCAATAGAGGCATACCACATAGCAGGGGATGCGGTAATTGGCTCAAGAGATGAAACCATATCCAGAATAGCAGCTGCAGTTGGAGTCATCACCTGCCTAAGTTTAGGATAATCCACTACCATTCTTCAAGATTCATCTGTCTTCTGCACAGGCCAAACAGGCTAGTTTAATGAAGAATGTGGTAGAAATCACCACCTCTTTATCTTTCAAGTCCTGAATGCTGGCAGTAATCCCTGCAATCCCTCCAGGGAAGTAGTATAGCTTGTAGTTTACTATTTTTTAGGTAGGGACAGTTGTGGTTGCTTCCACTTGACCTTTCCCATCATAGTAGCCCTCACTCACAGGTCAGAGAACCAACATGGAGTTTCTGCCAGCTACTGAGTATCTCTATTCCAATTATGCAATCTGAACTAGGGAGATAACCACAGGATGGGTTTGGGGTCCCACTGAATCCACTGTGAGATGGACCAGAACTAAAACTCTATGGGTCACCTGACCTCCATAAGCCACTATTCTAACTGGTGAACTACAGTGATAATTTGGGTCTCCTAGAATTAGTGTCAGTTCAGAGTCAATGTCCAGTAGTCCCCAAAAGATCTGATTATTTATTTTTCTTCAATGTACAATTACCATTGTAAAAGGCAAACATCTCTCTTGGGAAAGCTGAGAGAAAGAGTAACAGTGTAAATATTTCTCACTTAGTGGGGGTATTCCTCGAAGGGACCTGGCCTCTCCTTCATTCAAGAGGTTCTACTCTACAAACTGGCTCAAATCTGGGAACTGATTGAGGGACTGTGACTCTCTGCTTCAGAGATTCAAATGAAACTTCTGTTCTCTTGACCTAGAACCCTTGCACTTATACAGCTCAAGTAGCGCTTTAGTAGACTGCTCATGTTTTTTTGTTTGTTTGCTTGTTTGTTTGTTTGTTTTGAGAAGGAGCTTCACTCTTGTTGGCCAGGCTGGAGTGCAGTGGTGCAATCTCAGCTCACTGCAACCTCCACCTCCCAGGTTCAAGCAATTCTCCTGCCTTAGTCTCCTGAGTAGCTGGGATTACAGGCGCCCACCACAGTGCCCAACTAATTTTTCCACACCTGTGGAAAATGGAAGGACCAGTCTGGCTGAGTCTTTGGCCTCCATTTTTCTCCTGTGCTGGATGCTTCCTGCCCTCAAACATTTTTGTATTTTCCGTAGACACGGGGTTTCACCACGTTGGCCAGGCTAGTCTCAAACTCCTGACCTCAGGTGATCCACCTACCTTGGCCTCCCAAAGTGCTGGGATTATAGGTGTGAGCCACCACACCTGACCTGTTTTTTTGGGGAGGGTTAATGATGAGTGTCAACTTGATTGGATTGAAGGATGCAAAGTATTGTTCCTGGGTGTGTCTGTGAGGGTGTTACCAAAGGAGATTCACATGCAGGGGACTAGGAGAAGTCGACTCACCTTCAATCTGAGTGGGCACTGTCTAATCAGCTGCTGGGATAAAAGCAGGCAGAGAAAAAAGGAAGGACTAGATTGGGTGAGCCTTCCAGTGTCCATCTTTCTTCCATACTGGATACTTCCTGCCGTCAAACATCAGACTCCAAGTTCTTCAGCTTTTGGATTCTTGGGCTTACACCAGTGGTTTGCCAGGGGCTCTCGACCCTTTGGTCACAGACTGAAGGCTGTACTGTCGGCTTCCCTACTTTTGAGCTTTTGGGACTTGGACTGGTTTCCTTCTCCTCAGCTTGCAGATGGCCTATTGTGGGACTTCACCTTATGATCTGTGAGTCAATAATCCTCAATAAACTGCCTTTCATGTATACATCTATGCTATTAGTCCTGTCCCTTTAGAGAGCCCTAACTAATACACATCCCAATCTCCTTAAGCCTTGGATGCCTTCTTCTACCACGTACCAGTTCTGCCATTTCATCTTCACTTAGAGTAGTCTCGCCTTTCAGTTCATGTTTCAGTCACCAACATACCAAACTGTTAGAGTTCTTTCTAACTCCTTGAGTTACAACACTGAATTCAGAATCTCTACCTAGTGGGCCCATGGCAATAAATTTGACCTGATTCAACTTTGTGCTCCTTGCACAATTATCCTACACCTTCACTATGCATTCACCTGATTTCTGTCTGTATAAATTGCAAAAATCAATGCAGAAGAATCAGCAGGGTCTTGCAAATCAACAACCTCAAAGGAGGCCATTACAGGTTCTTCAGGCAAAGCAGGGCCAGCCACCTCTGACAGGGGTGGGAGGCTGCTTACACTGGTAAAGAAAACTCAGAAGAAGGTAGAAGTTCAGTGTCCCCAGCTTCATCGGGATCTTTCCTTATGTCCCACTCTCATTTCCAGGATTCCATTTCTTCCCAATCAATGCAGTCACTTCAACAGAAGACACTTGGCAAGGTTTGAAATTCAATTTGTGTTGTAGTTTGGCCACTTGCAGGATGATATTGTAAGCTTGGTTTTCAGAAATCTCAGGTCTGACATTTAAAGCAGTGTGTAGAGGGAAATTTATAGCACTAAATGCCCACAAGAGAAAGCTGGAAAGATCTAAAATTGACACTCTAACATCACAATTAAAAGAGCTAGAGAAGCAAGAGCAAACACATTCAAAAGCTAGCAGAAGGCAAGAAATAACTAAGATCAGAACAGAACTGAAGGAGATAGAGACACAAAAAACCTTCCAAAAAATCAATGAATCCAGGAGTTGGTTTTTGGAAAAGATCAACAAAATTGACAGACCGCTAGCAAGACTAATAAAGAAGAAAAGAGAGAAGAAGCAAATAGACGCAATAAAAAATGATAAAGGGGATAACACCACCGACCCCACAGAAATACAAACTACCATCAGAGAATACTATAAACACTTCTACGCAAATCAACTAGAAAATCTAGAAGAAATGGATAATTTCCTGGACACTTACACTCTCCCAAGACTAAACCAGGAAGAAGTTGAATCCCTGAATAAACCAATAGCAGGCTCTGAAATTGAGGCAATAATTAATAGCCTACCAACCAAAAAAAGTCCGGACCAGGTGGATTCACAGCTGAATTTTACCAGAGGTACAAGGAGGAGCTGGTACCATTCCTTCTGAAACTATTCCAATCAATAGAGAAAGAGGGAATCCTCCCTAACTCATTTTATGAGGCCAACATCATCCTGATACCAAAGCCTGGCAGAGACACAACAAAAAAAGAGAATTTTAGACCAATATCCCTGATGAATATCGATGCAAAAATCCTCAATAAAATACTGGCAAACCGGATTCAGCAACACATCAAAAAGCTAATCCACCATAATCAAGTGGGCTTCATCCCTGGGATGCAAGGCTGGTTCAACATTCGCAAATCAATAAACGTAATCCAGCATATAAACAGAACCAAAGACAAGAACCACATGATTATCTCAATAGATGCAGAAAAGGCTTTTGACAAAATTCAACAGCCCTTCATGCTAAAAATGCTCAATAAATTCGGTATTGATGGAACGTACCTCAAAATAATAAGAGCTATTTATGACAAACCCACAGCCAATATCATACTGAATGGGCAAAAACTGGAAAAATGCCCTTTGAAAACTGGCACGAGACAGGGATGCCCTCTCTCACCACTCCTATTCAACATAGTGTTGGAAGTTCTGGCTAGGGCAATCAGGCAAGAGAAAGAAATCAAGGGTATTCAGTTAGGAAAAGAAGAAGTCAAATTGTCCCTGTTTGCAGATGACATGATTGTATATTTAGAAAACCCCATTGTCTCAGCCCAAAATCCCCTTAAGCTGATAAGCAACTTCAGCAAAGTCTCAGGATACAAAATTAATGTGCAAAAATCATAAGCATTCTTATACACCAGTAACAGATAAGCAGAGAGCCAAATCAGGAATGAACTTCCATTCACAATTGCTTCAAAGAGAATAAAATACCTAGGAATCCAACTTACAAGGGATGTAAAGGACCTCTTCAAGGAGAACTACAAACCACTGCTCAGTGAAATAAAAGAGGACACAAACAAATGGAAGAACATACCATATTGATAGGAAGAATCAATATCGTGAAAATGGCCATACTGCCCAAGGTAATTTATAGATTCAATGCCATCCCCATCAAGCTACCAATGAGTTTCTTCACAGAATTGGAAAAAACTGCTTTAAAGTTCATATGGAACCAAAAAAGAGCCCGCATTGCCAAGACAATCCTAAGTCAAAAGAACAAAGCTGGAGGCATCACGCTACCTGACTTCAAACTATACTACAAGGCTACAGTAACCAAAACAGCATGGTACTGGTACCAAAACAGAGATATAGACCAATGGAACAGAACAGAGTCCTCAGAAATAATACCACACATCTACAGCCATCTAATCTTTGACAAACCTGACAAAAACAAGAAATGGGGAAAGGATTCCCTATTTAATAAATGGTGCTGGGAAAAATGGCTAGCCATACGTAGAAAGCTAAAACTAGATCCTTTCCTTACTCCTTATAAGAAAATTAATTCAAGATGGATTAGAGACTTAAATGTTAGACCTAATACCATAAAAACCCTAGAAGAAAACCTAGGTAGTACCATTCAGGACATAGGCATGGGCAAGGACTTCATGTCTAAAACACCAAAAGCAACGGCAGCAAAAGCCAAAATTGACAAATGGGATCTAATTAAACTAAAGAGCTTCTGCACAGCAAAAGAAACTACCATCAGAGTGAACAGGCAACCTACAGAATGGGAGAAAAGTTTTGCAATCTACTCATCTGACAAAGGGCTAATATCCAGAACCTACAAAGAACTCAAACAAATTTATAAGAAAAAAACAAACAACCCCATAAAAAAGTGGGCATAGGATATGAACAGACATTTCTCAAAAGAAGACATTCATACAGCCAACAGACACATGAAAAAATGCTCATCGTCACTGGCCATCAGAGAAATGCAAATCAAAACCACAATGAGATACCACCTCACACCAGTTAGAATGGCAATCATTAAAAAGTCAGGAAACAACAGGTGCTGGAGAGGATGTGGAGAAATAGGAACACTTTTACACTGTTGGTGGGATTGTAAACTAGTTCAACCATTATGGAAAACAGTATGGCAATTCCTCAAGGATCTAGAACTAGAGGTACCATATGACCCAGCCATCCCACTACTGGGTATATACCCAAAGGATTATAAATCATGCTGCTATAAAGACACATGCACACGTATGTTTACTGCGGCACTATTCACAGTAGCAAAGACTTGGAATCAACCCAAATGTATATACCCAAAGGATTATAAATCATGCTGCTATAAAGACACATGCACACGTATGTTTACTGCGGCACTATTCACAGTAGCAAAGACTTGGAATCAACCCAAATGTCCATCAGTGACAGACTGGATTAAGAAAATGTGGCACATATACACCATGGAATACTATGCAGCCATAAAAAAGGATGAGTTTGCATCCTTTGTAGGGACATGGATGCAGCTGGAAACCATCATTCTTAGCAAACTATCACAAGAACAGAAAACCAAACACCGCATGTTCTCACTCATAGGTGGGAACTGAACAATGAGATCACTTGGACTCGGGAAGGAGAACATCACACACCGGGGCCTATCATGGGGAGGGGGGAGGGGGGAGGGATTGCATTGGGAGTTATACCTGATATAAATGACGAATTGATGGGTGCTGACGAGTTGATGGGTGCAGCACACCAACATGGCACAAGTATACATATGTAACAAACCTGCATGTTATGCACATGTACCCTAGAACTTAAAGTATAATAAAAAAAAAAAAAAGAAAGAAATCTCAGGTCTGAGCCTACAGGACAAATGGGTTTCTTTCAGAACACAGAAATTTTCAGGTCATTTATGCAGAACTTGAACTGGGAATGTAAAGACCTGAGCTCATCCTTTTCTTTCTTCACTTTCTCCAGTGCAATTTAGAGCAAGCAGCCTGTATTAGCATTCTCCAGACAAACAGAGCCAGTAGGATATACATACACACAGTCATGCACCACTTAATGACAAGGATATGTTCTGAGAAATGCATTGTTACATGATGTTGTCATTGTGTGAACACCATAGAGTGTACTGACACAGACCTAGATAGTATAGCTTACTACACACCTAGGCTATATGACATAGCCTATGGCTCCCAGGCTATAAACCCACATGGTGTGTTAGTTTACTGAATACTGTAAGCAACTGTAACATAATGGTAAAATTTGTATATGTAAAAACATCTAAATATAGGCCAGGTGCAGTGGCTCACACCTGTAATCCCAGCACTTTGAGAGGCCAAGGTGAGCAGATCATTTGAGGTCAGGAGTTTGAGACCAGCCTGGCCAACATGGTGAAACCCTGTCTCTTCTAAAAATACAAAAATTAGCTAGGTGTGGTGGTGGGCGCCTGTAATCCCAGCTACTCGGGAGGCTGAGGCACGAGAATCACTTGAACCCAGGAGGCAAAGGTTGCAGTGAGCTGAGATCTGCCACTGCACTCCAACCTGGGTGACAGAGTTAAACTCCATCTCAAAAAATAACAATAAATAAATAAATCTCAAAAATCTAAATATAGAAAAAGCACAGTAAAAAATGGTATTATAATCTTATAGGACCACAGTTGTATTTGCAGTCTATCATTGACCAAAACATGATTATATGGAGTATCACACACACACACTAAAAGAGAGAGAGAGACTGAAAGAAATTTGCCATAAGGAATTGGCTCATGCAATTATGGAAGCTGAGAAGTCCTATAATCTTCCAGCTGCAAGTTAGAGATCCAGAAGTTAGTGGTATAGTTTAATGTGAGTTCAGAGGCCTGAGATCCAGGAGAACTGATGCTGTAAATTCCAGTCCAAGCGCAGCAGAACACTGAAGTCCCAGTTTAGCAATCAAGCAAAGAAGGAATAAGTTCTCTCTTCCCCTGCCTTTTGTTCTATTCTGGACCTCAACAGATTGGATGATACCCACCAACATTGAGGAGGATAATCTGCTTTGCTGGATTAACTGATTCAAGTGCTAATCTCATCCAGAAACACTCACAGACACACTCAGAAACAATGTTTAGACATTGACCCAGTCAAGTTGGCCCATAAAAATTATCCATCATAGGCCAGGCGCCGTGGCTCATGCCTGTAATCCCAACACTTTGGGAGGCCGAGGCAGGTGGATCACAAGGTCAGGAGATCAAGACCATCCTGGCTAACACGATGAAACCCCATCTCTACTAAAAATACAAAAAATTAGCCAGGCATGTTGGCAGCACATGTAGTACCAGCTACTCAGGAGGCTGAGGCAGGAGGATGGTGTGAACCTGGGAGGCAGAGCTTGTAGTGAGCCGAGATCGCACCACTGCACTCCAGCCTCGGTGACAGAGCAAGACTCCATTTCAAAAAAAAAAAAAAATTGTCCATCACACAACTAATCTCATTATCCTCTATTTGACAAAAATGCTCTAAGGCTTCAATGACATAGCCACCCATAACCTTGCCTCTTACAACTATTTGATTAGGAGTATCCAATGGTGACATTTTGCATATCTCTACTGCCACATCATGCCACAGACTATCAGTATCCTTTTTACCACTAGATTTAAGCCTAATCATATTCGATACCAATCCCGAAAACTCATCCTTAAAATGCTTTCCTCTAGAGCCATTCTTAGCACGAAACTCTGTATTAATCCAGCAAAGTGCTCCAGAGAAACAGAACCAGTAGGAGAGACATAAATAGAGTGGATGAGTACATACATGCGTACATACACACATACACACAGAGACAGACACAGAGATAGGAGTGACAGGGAGAGGTTTCCAGGAATGGGCCTACAAGAATGTGGGGGCCGGCAAGTTCAAAATCCATAGGGCAGACTAGCAGCCTTCAGATGCTGAGGCAGGAGCTAATGCTACAGCCTTGAAGCAGGATTTCTTCTTTCTCAGAGAAGGCTTGATTTTGCTCTTCGGCTTTCAATTGATCGAATGAGGCCCACACACAAGAATAGTCTCCTTTACTTAAACTCACTTAATTGCAGCTGTTAACCATATTTACAAAATACCTTCACAGCAACACTTAGATTAGTGTTTGATTGAACAATTAGGTACTATAGCCTATCCAAGTTGACACATAAAACCAGCCACTACAATCTCCAATAGTTATTTCTGCTTTCATTATAATTGGTAAATAACACAATTCTTTTGGTCCTCCAATTACAATGAAGACATCACAAGTTTTGTCTAAACTGTCAAAGCAGTCACTTCCAAAATCATGAAGAAACTATTATTATAATAATAATATCATTATTATATTAAACTATCATATACACAATGCTCCCAGCCCTCCCAAAATCAGAAGAAACTATTATTTAAATTTAATTTATATCAGTAGTATTTACTCATGGTTAAACACTACTTACAGCATCCAAATCTCAAATAGAACAGCTCTACCACTAGGAAAAAACCCTTAGTGGTTTGTGGATAGTGTTTTGAAAACGTTTATTTATAGCCAAGGATTGCCAGGAATAACAGCCAAATTAATAATTAAATAGAAAGCTTTTATTGCAAAAGGAGCAAGCTAAAATAAATAGCAACCATCTGAAACTTTTCAATATACAAATTCATAAAGCTTTTAGTTAACTGAACAGTTATTACAATAATAACTAACAATCTGACACCTTCGAGGACCCCTGGAGCTCCTGACCTTTAAATCCGAGAAAGCTGACAGGGACAGCCTAGCAATTCAGCCCGTGTGGGAGGAAATAAGAAAGAAACCAATGCAAAACTGTGGGAAAACACGGAGGCAGGCAGAGAATATTAGGATGTGTTTTGCATTATTACATACAGGGGAATGGGTTTTTATAGTCAAGGACTAAAGTGCATAAAATTGTATTTTTATTTTCTTACAATAGGATTTAATTGTTTCCCTGAGCTTCCATTACTATTAGCAGAAAGTTTAATCTAATAATTTCTAGGTAAACTCAGTCAAATCAACGATTACAAAAAAAATTGATGTTATTAGTTAAGTCAGAATTTTTTTCCCAGGAAAATCCAAGGAGCTTATGTTCCACTTTCACCTAAGGGTGTGAGTTTTAGAGAGCCTGTGGAAGTGCCTGTATTTGAGTAGGAGAAGCAACTGGGTTTTTTGTTGTTGTTGTTGTTGTTGCTGTTTTTTTTCTTTTTGAGACAGGGTCCCACTCTGTCACCCAGGCTGGAGGATAATGATGCAATCACAGCCCACTGCAGCCTTGACCTCCCAGGCTCAAGCGATTCTTCCGCTTCAGCCTCCTAAGTAGCTTGGACTACAGGCATGTGCCACCACACCTGGCTAATTTTTTTTTAAGAGACGGAGTCTCACTATGTTGCCCAGGCTGATCCCAAATTTCTGGGCTCAAATGAGCCCCTAGTCTCGAAAACTTAAGCCTCCCAAAGTACTGGGATTGCAGGCATAAGCCCCCAGGGCCAGCAGCGTCTGGTTCTTAATGGCTCTCCACCCTCCAGGGCCTCCACGGAGCTAGCACTCACCTTGCTGGGTCTTTAGTGAGGGGCATCTATGCCAGCTGTGGTTTCTCTTTCAAATGGGCCATGCAGCACCTGCTGACAGCTCCCCTTCATCATGATTGGCAGCCACTTATACTCCATCCAGCTTCTCTCAGCCAATCCTGAGCCTCTCTTGAGAATACCAGAAACTTTCCAGCACTCTCCTGTCCCACTCACCATGACTGGTGGTGGGCAGTGTGGGGAACAAGACCCAGGCACCCTGCCTAAGCCACCACCCTCACAGGCATTTGCCACTGCCATGCCAAGCTTTGGTGGGAGGGGGCTTCTCTGCAAAGCTTGGGTCTCCCCCAGCCTTACTTGGGGAAGGAAGCATTTACACACCACTAGCCTACCTACAGTTGAATGTTATTATACCACTCACGTGCACAAACACACATACAGAACCCAGGGAGGGGAAGCAGAACTCTGGGACCCTTCTCAACTCTACTCTTTGCTGTCACTGAACAAACATATTTTTCCAATTAGATCATCCTCTTGGATGGGGGAGAGGTGCACGCACAGACCCCTGACTCTTAGTAGTCACAGGCTTCTCTCTCTAACCTATTTTCTCCTTTAGGGAAACTCTAAAGATATTTTTTCATAACGATTGTTTTTTATTTTGGCTGTTTCACCCCTCACTAGAAAAAACAAAGTTCCACAGATGTAATGAGCTGAGAGTTTTGGAAGAAAATAAAAGTGAAGAAAACCTTGATTTGCCTTTCATGCTACAATAGCTACAATGTTCTAACAGAGAAACCATTTTTGTTCCCTGTTGATGATGGCACATACAGTGGAGAAATTTTCTTGAATTTTAGGTGGTCTAACAGGCTTATATTTGAATCCCAGTTCCACTATGGTCCCTCTAATCGCTCTTGGACAAGTTACTTAACCTCTTTGAAATTCATTTTCCTCATTCACCATACCTATCTCATAGGATTATTGTGAAGGTTAAATGAATTACTCTTGTTATCCCCAAAAATGTTGGTTCCATAACCCAATTAGGCAAAATTTGAAAACCCCAACTGGCACAATGTAAACATAAACTACAGTATAAATGCTAAGTTTCTTTATAAATTACATAGTGGTAAGAAAATCATGATGAAAATCATGATAAACAACTGTAGAACTCTAGCAGGTGTTCTTAAATGCAGGTTTCTAATAACTTTGGAAATTGTAACATTAGAATAGAGGAAACAACTTTCAGAACTCTCATGAAGAGCCGGAATGTTCATGACTATCAAATAGAAAAGGAGTTGACTGAATTAACTGAACCAACAGAAAATTGAAGTAATCTTTTTAACTTTGCTTGAAACACTGCTGATCCTTTGTTTTGTTTTTCAGAGTTAAGGAAACTTTTCTTTTGAGCTATTTACAGCTTGTAGCAATTAAGTAAATTATACTGCTGTGAACAAAATTGGGAGCACATTTGTTTCTCTCTATCTAATTTCTCCAGAGTTTGGAAACTAGTTGTGAGTATTCTTAACTTATGGCAATATAGTTATTTGCATAAGTGCAATAAGAATCTGTTTTCTTTTGTAACAGAACACAATTTGAGAAATTAGTTATTTTACCAAGGCTTTAACTGGAATGGTGTGTTTTCCTTTAAGGAATTAAACTTAACTTACGTAGCCAATAAAAGCCCCATGGGGAACTGGCCTCATACCTTGCCTACAATAGTCCTTGTACAGGGTTTCTAACCTGTGGTAAGTAAAGAATGTCACTTTCTAACAGGTCCAGGAGCCCAAGTTATCTTGGGACCACAAGAGGAAATAAATTTACCCAAGTCATTGGTATTTGAGGGTACAAACCCATGGCTGGGTTCAGCTTTTAAAAAGTCTTATCTGAAATCCTTCTATGGAGCAGAGTTCCATCAAAGTCAATTTTAAAAGAGCTTATGTGAAAAATAATTACTCTTAGCCGGGCGCGGTGGCTCAAGCCTGTAATCCCAGCACTTTGGGAGGCTGAGACGGGCGGATCACAAGGTCAGGAGATCGAGACCATCCTGGCTAACGCGGTGAAACCCCGACTCTACTAAAAATACAAAAAAAACTAGCCGGGCGAGGTGGTGGGCGTCTGTAGTCCCAGCTACTCAGGAGGCTGAGGCAGGAGAATGGCGGGAACCCGGGAGGCGGAGCTTGCAGTGAGCTGAGATCTGGCCACTGCACTCCAGCCTGGGCGACAGAGCGAGACTCTGTCTCAAAAAAAAAAAAAAAAAAAAAAAAAGAAAAATAATTACTCTTGCTACATTTTATGCAAATAATCAGGCCCAGTATAATAAAGCAAATCAGTCTTACCATGATTTGTCTTTAGTAACAATGGGAAACTGGAGAGAGAAATATTGCGTTTCAAGAACTATGGTATACTTGTTATTAAATTCTAGTCTTATTAGTTGTTTTTAAGTTTGTTTCTGCAATTTAGGCTAACACCTGCTTATTCCTGACTGCTACTCAGAAGAAACAAGAGTTTTGGTAATGCAAAAATCTGGATCAATATTCTAATCCTGGGCATGTGCTGGAATCATCTAGCAACCCCATATCAGCTTAGTTCCAACAGTTGCCCAGTTCATGAAAACCCTTGCAATTTAGTTTACTTGGCATAACTTTACTTATTTTGCTTTACTCTTGTGGAATATATTGCTGTTACACTCTTTGTGTAGGAATACAGGACAAGCTTACTGAATGTTTTGTTAAACACTTATTAATCTTCTAGATATCACCTTTCATTGAAACTCAAGACTTATGAATGGACCGTATCATACTGATGCTTTCTGACTGAGCTCCTCTCTAACCTGAATGCAGGAGACCTTCATAGTTAGGCAGGAATATCATTGCCCCTATTCAACCTAAGAATAACTAAGAAGTTACAGAAGAGTCTTCATCCCTCTGCAATCCTTAGGATTAAGGGTTCTCTTATAAAAAGAAGGAGGGAAATGTCAGAGGCATGTGAACCAGAGCAACTCCATCTTAAATAGGAGCTGGGTAAAATAAGGCCAAAACCTACTGGGCTACATTCCCAGATAGTTAAGGCATTCTAAGTCACAGGATGAGATAGGAGGTCAGCATAAAATACAGGTCGTAAAGGGCTTGCTGGTAAAACAGGTTGCTGATAAAAACAGGTCATAAAGGGCTTGCTGATATAACAGGAAGAAATGGAATCCTGGAAATGGGAATGGGACATAAGGTTGCGTGAAGGAGCTGGTCAAAACCCACCAAAACCAAAATGGCCACGAGAGTGACCTCTGATCGTCTTCACTGCTACACTCCCACCAGCGCCATGACAGTTTACAAATGTCAGGAAGTTACCCTACATGGTCTAAAAAGGGGAGGCATGAATAATCCACCCCTAGTTTAGCATATCATCAAGAAATAACATGAAAATCAGCAACCAGTGCCCTCGGGGCTACTCCATCTGTGGAGCAGTCATTCTTTCATTCTTTCACTTTAATAATAATAAGTTTGCTTTCAGTTTACAAAAAAAAAAATCATAATAAAATAACCACCTATTCAGGATACTTTTGAAGATTTTTTTTTTTTTTTAAGATGGAGTTTTGCTCTTGTTGCCCAGGCTGGAGTGCAGTGGTGCGATCTCGGCTCACTGCAAACTCCACCTCCTGGGTTCAAGTGATTCTCCTGCCTCAGCCTCCTGGGTCGCTGGGACTACAGGCACCCGCCACCATGCCCCACTAATTTTTGTATTTTCAGTAGAGATGGAGTTTCACCATCTTGGCCAGGCTGGTCTCGAACTCCTGACCTCGTGGCCCACCTGCCTCGGCCTCCCAAAGTGCTGGGATTACAGGCGTGAGCCACCACACCCAGCCCACTTTTGAAGATCTTTTAATATCTAAGTATTCAGAATGGGATGACGTTTTAGGCCAGTCACTCACCACTCCCTACCTCTTTCCACACAAACAAACATACATTTTGTCTGCTCTATAACTCTGTTTTGCAACCAGCAGAGCAGAATCTACCCAGAGTGGTCAGCTCTTACATTGCAGCAGCTTTTCCTTTACATTTTTTTTTGGTCTGGAAATTAAAGCATTTTATTTTATTTTATTTTATTTTATTTTATTTTATTTTATTTATTTTATTTATAATTTCAACTTTTAGATTCAGGAGGTACATGTGCAGGTTGTTGCTTGGGTATACTATGTGATTCTGAAGTCTGGGATACAAGTGATGCCATCACCCAGGTAGTGAGCATAGTACCCAGTAGTTCATTTTTCACTCCTTTCACCTCTCTTCACTGCCTGCTTTAGTAGTCCCCAGTGTCTGCTGTTGCCATCCGCATGTTCATGAGTACCCAATGTTTAGATCTCACTTATAAAAGTGAGACCATGCAGTATTTGGTTCTCTGTTCCTGCATTAATCCACTTAGGATAATGGCCTCCAGCTCGCTGCGGCCTTTCAACATTAGCTTGGCCGTGCCCTGAAAAGGCCAAACACTGGGTCCTGGTGCATCTGGGATTATGTGAGAGTCTTCTGTGGTTTAGAGGCTCCTTGATCTATGGAAATTGTGTCTGTGCCTGCATTTCTGAATCGATGCTTGCTCCTGATTTGGCACTTGCTCTTCACCCCTAAGGGGAGTTTTCCACTTGATCTATTCTCAAGTTAAACCCCAGACTCACCTCTGCTATTTCTGTCTTGTTTCTGATCCTGCTTCCAGGATTCATGCTGCCCACAGTGTCCCTCCCCGGGAGATGACCTAAGTCCAAAGTCCCATGGAAGCTGTGCTCCTACATTTAAAGCCAAAAACAATAAAAAGGATTTGAAAGGTTTAAGGAAAAATGATCACTATCAAAGTAAAAGAGAAAGATGATATATGCTAAGTATTGTGGCCCTTGAGGAGGATGTGACTGGCAACAGGAGACAGAGATGGGATCTTTCAAGAAATGAGGGATTTCACAGGCAGAGGAGCTCAAAACCTACAGTATTGTACCACCCTTGCAAAGAAGGGGTGAATCCCTTTCACCATATTCATGATTATCAGAAAGTGGGTTTCTAGCCAGAGGTGCCTTAGAGATCAATCATCTAGTCTGACCCCCGTATGTCACCTTTGAAGATTCTGACCCAGGAAGGTTAAATGACTGCACCAAGTTCATACGGCTGCCCAGTGGCAAAGGTGAGACCAGAACCAGCCCACGCTTTTCCCGCTGTGCCTCTTTCCCACTGCTTTTCTGCTTCTAGAAGTTGGACCAAGACCACATTCCTCTAGGTGGATGAGGCAGTCATATAGTTGCTGGTATCATTTTCTCCAGATTTCCTTCCACATGGCTCCATCTAAGACTATAAAATCAAAGTTTTAGAAATTAACTCCACCCAACAAGGCAGGCTTCTGCCTCTGCTTCCAAAGTCCTTCCCAGATGCTACAGCCACATGTCACCCACGCCCTCCTTCAACCTTTATTCCCCATTCTTTTCCCACTTCTTCAACTAGCTGGTTTTGGCTAGTAGAGTGGTAAAGTATGTTTTCATAGAGGTCTATTAAAAGGCAAAAATCTTCAAACCCTTAGGAATCAGGTTAATGGTAGGACTTGAGAAAAGATAACAAGTGGTGAAAAGGAAATCTCCCCATCACAGCTCATCTCTCATAAAAGGGACTGGGGAAACGCTCATGGAAAAATTATGTTTTTCACTCGTTGGTGAATAGAGCTGAAGGAGAGTAAGTTTATCAGAACTTCCCAATATGATAACTGAGAGCTACTTCTGTTGGGGGGCAAGGGGAAGAACGTGTTCTGAAGTTGGGAAGACAACTGTGTGGACGACTCTTGTCTGCCTGGGTAGCTTGATGGCACTGGGAAACTGAACAGAGCGAGGATGGTGGTTTGAGTGAAGGCCAGGTCCCCAAATGGCACTGAAGACAAACTTCACTTAGTTCATATATGAGTTTAGGGCTGACTTAGCACTCATGGCAATCTCCAGAGGTTGTGTTTTCTCCATGGTTTCTGGAGTTCTTTCATGCTTTGTATTTACCCATTGTATCAGTCCGTTTTCACACTGCTGGTAAAGACATACCTGAGACTGAGGTTTAATGGACTCACAGTTCCATGTGGCTGGGGACATCTCACAATCTTGGCGGGAGGCGAAAGGCATGTCTTACATGGCGGCAGGCAAGAGAGAAGTAAGAGCCAAGTGAAAGGGGTTTCCCCTTATGAAACCATCAGATCTCATGAGACTTATTCACTTCCACGAGAACAGTATGGGGGAAACTGCCCCCATGATTCAATTATCTTCACAGGGTTCATACCATAACAAGTGGGAATCATGGGGAGCTACAATTTGAAATGAGATTTGGATGGGAACACAGCCAAGCCATATCACCCATTACCCAAGCATACTAAACAAATATTTTTTTATTTTTTGAAACCAGTCTCACTTTGTCACTAAGGCTAGAGCACAGTGGCAGTGTGATCATAGCTCACTGCAGCCTCAACTTCCCAGGCTCAAATGATCCTCTTTCCTCAGCCTCCCAAGTAGCTGGGGCTACAGGTGTACACCATTGCACCCAGCTAATATTTTATTTTTTGTAAAGACAGGGGTCTCACTATGTTGGCTAGGCTGGTCTAGAACTCATGACCTCAAGTTATCCACCTGCCTCAGCCTCCCAAAGAGCTGGGATTATAGACACGAGTCACTGCACCCAGCCGAGAAGCTTTTCTTCATCCATCTGGACTCTTTCTGCAGCATATTTCTAGCGTTAACTACCTGGAGATCACACAGACCCCACAGGCTGAGAACACAGTCCTCCACAAGAACCTCCCCACTTAGGCACCAGCCACCAGCTCCAGAGTCCCAAAGCCACTCATGCTTCTGTCCAACTGGTTAAAAACCTGGAGGTTCCTATCTGCCTCAGATTTGATAATTTAATAGGACAATTCACAGAACTCAGAATAGAACCATATTTATTGTCTTCAGTTTTGGAGTTCTTTTGGGATTGTAGGGGGGAAACGTCCTTGAGGCATTCCCATTTTTTGAGACGGAGTCTCACTCTGTCACCCAGGTTGGAGTGCAGTGGCGTGATCTCAGCTCACTGCAACCTCGCCTCCCGGGTTCAAGTGATTCTCATGCTTCAACCTCCCAAGTAGCTAGGATTATAGGCGTGCGCCACCACACCCGGCTAATTTTTGTATTTTTAGTAGGGATGGGGTTTCACCGTGTTGGCCAGGTTGGTCTCAAACTCCTGGCCTCAAGTGATCCACCAGCCTCAGCCTCCCAAAGTGCTGGCATTACAGGTGTAAGCCACTCTGCCCAGCTTATTGTCTTCAATTTTAATATAAAAGGTACAAACCAGGACCAACCAAAAGAAGAGACCTGTAGAGTGAGGGCTGGAAGAGTCTCAAACATGAAACTTCCACGTCCTTTCCCTGTGGAATCAGGATGTTTCACCCTCCTGGCTCGTTGTGTTCACCAGCTGGGAAGCTCATTGGAGCTTCAGAGTCTATAGATTTTATTGGGATTTCATTATTTGGGCATGATCCATTGCATCACTGGCTACCTGACTGAACTCAACCTCCAGCCCCACTCCCTTTTCTGGAAGTTGGACTGATACCACTTGGCTCAAAGCTCCACCTCTCTGAATCACATAGTCGGTCTTTCTAGCGTGGCCAGTTCCCATTCCAAAACTAGGGGCCCGCCATGAGTCATCTCACTAGTGAAAACTCAGGCTTGGACTGAGGGGCCCACCATGAAAAACAGACATTCCTATCACTGAGGAAATTCCAGTGGTTTAAAATCTCTGTCCCAGGAACCTGGGGCAAACACCAGACAAATTCTTTATTATACAATACCTAATGTGACTTAAGATGATGCCTATATATAAATGGAGACTGTTGAAATGTATCGTATGAAATTCTTGTAGACTGTTTTAGTCATTCTGGATGTCATTTTATCAGTGAAATGATTTCTAATTTATGGTCCCAAAGCGAGTATTAACCAGCATTAAATTATCAAATTAATTATTAAAATTTTAAGAGAAATGTCAAGCAGTCTTTTACTATTTCTTTATGTGATTTTTATTTATCTTTTGAACTATTCACAAAACTTTTCAATAACTTGAAAATAAAATTTACCTTTTGTCTTTCTTATTTTTTAATTAATTTTTTTTTTTTTTTTTTGAAACAGGGTCTCACCATGTTGCCCAGACTAGAGTATGGTGGCTATTCACAGGCGTGATCCCACTACTGATCAGCACAGGAGTTTTGACTTGCTCCCAAGAGGTCACCATACTGATGCCAAACTTGGTGCAGACACCCAATCAGCATAGTGCATAGTGCACTACAGTCCAGAGCTCTTGTACTCAAGCGATCCTCCTGCCACAGCCTCCTAAGTAGCTGGGGCTACAGGTGTGCGCAATCGCACCTGGTAAAGTCTCCCTTTTGGTAATGATTTCCTTCAATTCTTCTCAGAACTTAAGGAACCACACTTTCTAATATGATGCACACTCTTAAATAGAAAGAAGGATAAGAAAATGAGTCCTAACTTGACTTATTTTAGAAAGAAATCATAACCCCTTCGTAATAAATACTAGAAAACTGTCCTGGCATTTACAATAAACTACTACCATTTTAAGTTGACCTAATTTCATACTACATTATAGATAAGAACCCAGACAATAGAGCTGATTAATGAAAAAGTGGTTATGGCAATTAAAACCTGTAGTGGTATTAAAGATGCATAATTGAACCAGGTGTGTCATGACCAATGTAAAGAGAAGGTATCATGATCATTTCTTTTACTGTGACTTCTAAGGCACACGAGCCTTCACCCAAGGTTCGTGGACCAACATCTATGGATGGGCTCTAGAGCTTCTGTTAGCTGTCGATGTGATATATAAAATATTATACGTTGGTATGGAAACTGCATCATTTTCCCAAAATTCATGTCCGTGACCTCAGAATCACTTTTGTAAAGAATACCTCCTTGCCGGGAGCGGTGGCTCAAGCCTGTAATCCCAGCACTTTGGGAGGCCGAGACGGGTGGATCACGAGGTCAGGAGATCGAGACCATCCTGGCTAACACGGTGAAACCCCGTCTCTACTAAAAATACAAAAAACTAGCCGGGCGAGGTGGCGGGCGCCTGTAGTCCCAGCTACTCCGGAGGCTGAGGCAGGAGAATGGTAAACCCGGGAGGCGGAGCTTGCAGTGAGCCGAGATCGCGCCACTGCACTCCAGCCTGGGCGACAGAGGGAGACTCCGTCTCAAAAAAAAAAAAAAAAAAAAAAAGAATCCCTCCTTTAAGAACAGTCACTCCCTAGTGTTTCCCAAGCTTTGAAAACTAGAATTCCTGCCATCATAACCCAAGGGCCTGATACTGGGTGTTTCAACTTCCCCAGCCTTCCTGAGGCATTTATTCCCCAAATAAGTTGCCTTGGGTCTCCATGCCACATGCAGCCTTCCTCAGTACTTGTAAGAATTCTTGGTGGGAAGTGTTTGCATTTCTCCTGGTCACCTCGCACTTGGATTTTCTACTCTACTCACTTCCTGTAGCAACATCTGCAACCTGAAAAACAGCCCTGTTTCGTTTATTCTCCAAAGTACCATTAACATAAGCTAGTTGCATATGATAGAACTTTATTGAAGGTTTAGAACCACTGAGAAGGACTGTGTACTGACCATGTTTCCAGCTCCTGGGAAAATGCTTTTATATCTGCCCTACGTGCACATGCTGGGTGTGCCTCGTTGGGATATAACATGCCTGAGTCACCCTGCCTGGGCCTCCTGCCTCCCTCATTGCCCCTGCTCTCTTCCTCTTGTGGTATATACAAAATGTGATATATACATACAACAGAATATTATCCAGCCATAAAAAAGAATGAGGCTGGGTGTAGTGGCTCACACCTGGAATCCCGGCACTTTGGGAGGCCAAGGTGGGAAGACAGCTTGAGCCCAGGAGTTCAAGACCATCCTGGGCAACATAGTGAGACCCTGTCTCTACTACTACTAATAATAATAATAACAATAGTAAAGAAATGAAATTTTGGCCAGGTTCAGTGGTTCACGCCTATAATCCCAGCACTTTGGGAGGCCTAGACGGGTGGATGACCTGAGGTCAGGAGTTCGAGACCTCCTGGCCAACATGGTGAAACCCGTCTCTACTAAAAACACAAAAATTAGCCGGGCATGGTGGCCGGTGCCTGTAATCCCAGCTACTCGGAAGGCTGAGGCAGGGGAATCGCCTAAACCCAGGAGGCGGAGGTTGCAGTGAGCAGTGAGCCGAGATCATGCCATTGCACTCCAGCCTGGGAGACAAGAGTGAGACTTCATCTCAAAGAAAAAAAAACTGAAATGAAATTTTGATACATGCTGTCAACCCTTGAAACCTTGAAACTGTTATGCTAAGTGAAATAAGCCAGACATAGAAAGACAAATACTTTATTATTTTACTTAAGTATCAAGAATAGACAAGTTCATAAAGATAGTAATAATCATTGTTTTACAACATTGTAAATGTACTTAATGCATGGAATTTGTAGAGTTCCTCTTGGAAACTGTGAGTAATTAATTATCTTTTAGTGGCAATCATTTCCTGATCTGTTGGCCTTACTATACCGCAAATTTTCTATTAATGTATTTTATTTTAGAACAGATCACAACAGAGCACAGAACAGGAATCAACTTACAATTTAATACCAGATATCATTGTCACTCAGACATTCCCTTAAAGGGAATTTCTTAGCAGCCATATTTGCGTGGGACTCAGCTCCCTAGTGGGGCCATTTCTCCCCATGGTTTTTCTTCTCTCAACCTTGGAGTTTCCCATCCCATCCCTCTTTGTGTAGCAAAGGAAGTTGAGAATGTTCATGGTATTACTTTATTAGACAGAATGGCTTCATTTTCCTTTTTTCAATCTTCACCAGTCTAAGACTTCCATAACCAAAAGATCCACTAAGATTTTACCTAAAGAAAAAGACAAACCATCTGCCTCTAAGATAAATGCTGCTACTCCCTACATAGGGATAATGTGCAGCAACAATTTAATCTTTTAAAGCAAAAGTTCTTTCTGTTAAATATATATATTCAGTAAGTACAAAAGCAATCCATGCAGAGAAGGATCCTAAGTACACTACCAATTTAAAACATTAACTAACAGTTATGTTAGTTTAGAATTTAACGTAACTAGTTAGAATTTAACGTAAATATTATAAAGAATGGTATCAGTAACAACATTACTATGCAAGAATTAAGGGCTTTCTAGTATACCAACAATAAGCAGTAGAAAACAAAATGGTAAATATTCCACTAAAAATAGCCATCAAAGACTAGGAGCAATGGCTCACACCTGTAATCCTAGCATTTTGGGAGGCCGAGGCGGGTTGATCACTTGAGGTCAGGAGTTCAAGACCAGCCTGGCCAATATGGTGAAACCCCATCTCTACTAAAAATGCAAAAATTAGCCTGGCGTAGTAGCACACACCTGTAATCCCAGCTACTCAGGAGGCTGAGGCAGGAGAATCGCTTGAACCCAGGTGGTGGAGGTTGTAGTGAGCCCAGATCGTGCGCCACTGCACTCCAGCCTGGGCAACAGAGCGAGACTCTGTCTCAAAATAAATAAATAAGTAAATAACCATCAAAGAATGTACCTAAAAATAATCTTAAAGAGTGCAGAGGAACAATATAAACATGCTCAAAACTCTACTGAGGGCACAATTATTTAAACTTGAATATGGCCGGGCGCGGTGGCTCAAGCCTGTAATCCCAGCACTTTGGGAGGCCGAGACGGGCGGATCACGAGGTCAGGAGATCGAGACCATCCTGGCTAACACGGTGAAACCCCGTCTCTACTAAAAAATACAAAAAACTAGCCGGGCGAGGTGGTTGGCGCCTGTAGTCCCAGCTACTCGGGAGGCTGAGGCAGGAGAATGGCGTAAACCCGGGAGGCGGAGCTTGCAGTGAGCTGAGATCCGGCCACTGCACCCCAGCCTGGGCGACACAGCGAGACTCCGTCTCAAAAAAAAAAAAAAAAAAAACTTGAATAATAGAGAGGCAAGACATAATACTTGAATGGGAAGTCTCAATAGTGAACCAATGTCAATTCTGATATTATGCAAAACAAAATTTTAAAAGCATTTGACATTAGAGAGATGAAATTCAGCAGACTATTATCAGATTAACCAGAAAATACTAACACGATGGAATTGCTAGAAAAAGAAATGTAAAGAGAAGGATAATGGGAGGAAATATACACTAAGGGTATGAGAAAACTACCTTCCAGATACTTGTATATCAATATTCATGGAAGCATTATTCACAGTAGCCAAAAGGTAGAAACAATTCAAATGCTGACAGATGAATGGATAAACAAAATGTGATATATACATACAACAGAATCTTATCCAGCAATCAAAAAGAATGAGGCTGGGTGCAGTGGCTCACACCTGGAATCCCAGCACTTTAGGAGGCCAAGGTAGAAAGACAGCTTGAGCCCACGAGTTCAAGACCAGCCTGGGAAATAGAGTGAGACCCTGTCTCTACGAATAATAATAAAGAAATGAAATTTTGATACATGCTATCAACCCTTGAAACCTTGAAACTATTATGCTAAGTGAAATAAGCCAGACATAGAAAGACAAATATTTTATTATTCTATTTATATTAAGTATCAAGAACAGGCAAATTCATAGAGACTGAAAGTAGAATAGAAATTACCAGGGGCTGTTAGGAAGGAGCATGAGCAGTTATTATTTAATGGGCATAGAGCTTCTGTTTGGGATGATGAAAAACTTCTGGAAATGGATAGTGATAATGTTGTACAACATTGTAAATGTACTTAATGCATGGAATTTGTATAGCTGAAATTTGCTGAGAGATAGATCTTAAATGTTCTCACCACAAAACAAAACCAAAAAAAATGGTAAATAGGTGAGATGATAGATGTGTTAACTAACTTGATTATGGTCGTCATTTCATAATATATATGTTTATCAAATCATGGGTTGTACACCTTAAACTTCTACAATGTTGTCAGTTATTTCTCAATAAAGCTATGGGAGAATAAAAATAGGGATTTGTCAACAACATAAGATTATTTTGAGGACTAAAATTAAACAAGATGTGTTCCACGGCTATCAGTCAATTCTTCATCAACAGACATTTTCTTGTACCTTCTCATCTTTCCTGAGTTCTAACTGGAGCACTGCAACCTATCAGATGTGTAACTAAACTCCTCAAGATGTGGTTTTCCACCTGTAAAATAAGGGATTAGATTATCTTTATTGCTATGTTCACCGTTAACATTCTCCAATTCAATACAAACACCCTGAAAATCGTCCCTGAGGAAGGGGTCATTCTGATTGCTAGATGTAAATTTGGCACTTAGAAGAAGCCCAAGTTGTGGAAGTGATACAGAAAATGTGAATAAGGAACAACAGGAGACTTTGGCTGGGGACGGTGGCTCACGCTTGTAATCCCAGCACTTTGGGAGGCTGAGGCAGGCAGATCACTTGAGGCCAGGAGTTCGAGACCAGCCTGGCCCAAATGGTGAAACCCCATCTCTACTAAAAATACAAAAACAAATTAGCTGGGTGTGGTGGCGTGCTCCTGTAATCTCAGCTACTTGGGAGGCTGAGGCAGGAGAATCTCTTGAACCCAGGAGGCAGAGGCTGCAGTGAGCCCAGATGGTGCCACTGTACTCCAGCTTGGGCAACACAGCGACACTCTGTCAAAAAAAAAAAAAAGGAAGAATAAGAGACTTCAAACATTCTATTTGGGGAGTAGAAAGGGGAGTTCATTGTCAGAATATATGCATCTCACACAAAGGATCATCATTAAAATCAAATTACTCATGAACAATGAGTAGGACTTTGTAATATTTCAATTGCATCAAAACTATCCTTGAACAAAAAAACATACTTCCTCCTCCATTCAGGTAAGAGTATAGCCTGTGTCATCCCATGCACTGTGGCATTTGTTCACTGAACTATTGTCCTTCTCAAGAGATGGTTTTTCACCCTAACAAAAATAACTATGAATCATTGATTCTGTGAATATTTTCTCCCTTGCTTTTTTCACAGAACGAATGACAAATTTCCATATATTTATTTCTTAAATAAGCAAAAGTTACCATGAATCTGAAATGGTCTATACTACAAATGCAAACTGTTGCTTTTTAAATGTCAGTTGGGGGTAACTATGAGTTTCCAGTTAGGATCACAATTCTCCTAAGGAAAGGATATTCTCCATGAGTAACAGGGGAAAAAGTTTCACAGAGAATGAAAAGTCTACCGATATTTTGAGGGTTCTTTTTTTTTAATTTTTTAGTTTTTAGAGCTGTTTTTCCTTTAGCTACACCTGCTAGAATAAAATAAAGTTTTGTTATATACAACTATTTATATGCCTTGAAAACTAAAAGAAAAATATTACCCTAGCATTTATTTTCTTTTTTTTTTTTTTTTTTTTTTTTTTTTTTTTTTGAGACGGAGTCTTGCTCTGTCGCCCGGGCTGGAGTGCAGTGGCCGGATCTCAGCTCACTGCAAGCTCCGCCTCCCGGGTTTACGCCATTCTCCTGCCTCAGCCTCCGGAGTAGCTGGGACTACAGGCGCCCGCCACCTCGCCCGGCTAGTTTTTTGTATTTTTTAGTAGAGACGGGGTTTCACCGTGTTAGCCAGGATGGTCTTGATCTCCTGACCTCGTGATCCGCCCGTCTCGGCCTCCCAAAGTGCTGGGATTACAGGCTTGAGCCACCGCGCCCGGCCTCCTAGCATTTATTTTCATAGCTTTACTCTAGTGACTATGAGTGATTTGTTCAAAACATTTTACGTATGTTTCCAGGTTTCCAAAGGCCAAAAAACAAAAAACATTTCACAGACACAAAATGCTTTTTATCTGTTTCCTGTTAAAGGATTATTTTTATAAACATCTGTGTACAATCTAATCTAACAGTTATTTCTTTATGAAGCTGCTATGAATAGTAATTTTCACCTCTATTACTATGTTCTCACAGTGATCCTTCTCCACTTAGATCACTTACTACACATTCTTATAGTGGCTTGGCAAACTAATTGTCTGTCCAGAAAAATATAATCTCCTTGAAGGCAGAGTCCATAACCGGTTCTCTCAATAAGTAAGTTATATAAAAGAAAAGCAATGAATACGTTAATTCAAAGGGAATATATATGACATTTGCAAAATATATCATATCCCTCCCAAAAAAATTGTATAGAATTCTTCGAGGTCAGATTTGTGATACAGAAATTCTATAGTGATTTTAAATGTAGCAGTAGAAGGCTAATGTTTCTAAACCATTTACAGCTCTAAGATGTTATCATAATATACTTCGTTTTGTTTTGTTTTGTTTTGTTTTTTTGAGACTCAGTCTCGCTCTGTTGCCCAGGCTGGAGTGCAGTGGCATGATCTTGGCTCACTGTAACGTCTGCGTCCGGAGTTCAAGTTATTCTCCAAGCTCAGCCTTCCAAATAGCTGGGATTACAGGCGCCCACCACCACGCCTGGCTAATTTTTGTATTTTTAGTAGAGATGGGGTTTCACCATGTTGGCCAGGCTGGTCTGGAAATCAAGTGATCCGTCCACCTCAGCTTTCCAAAGGGCTGAGATTACAGGCGTGTGCCGCCATGCCCGGCCCAGACTCTTTAACTCCTAACCTATTATTTATTTAACTAAAACTTCAAAATTTTCATTCTTGGAATTCCAGGAATGAAAATCACTTCTGGTATTAGAGAAAAAAAAAATATATATATATATATATATAATATATTTTTATATATTTTATATGTATATAAATACCATATTATGAAATGAGGAAATTGAAATCAAATTAAATGTCTCTCAAGATCTCCTATACTTTACTATTTTGCAACTGCTTAAAATAAAATAATCAAAGGCTGCTAGAATTAGAAGGGACCTTGGAGTTCTCCAGTCCAAATCTCTCGTATTGCAGCTAGAAGAGCCCCAGCAGGCAGGTGCCTCACCCAGCAACCTGCTAACTCCTTATTCAGATTCCATGGGGGAGCTCAGGCCACCTGAATGCCACTTGGGCCACCAGGATTTCACTTTTCCATTCAGCCATCAAATATCTTCAGTTTTAGCAGTCTTAATCATTCAACGAAAAACAAATGAATGGGATTTTTGTTTGTTTGTTTGAGACAAGGGTCTCACTCTGTCACCCAGGCTGGAGTGCAGTGGCCCGATCTCAGCTCACTGCAGCCTCGATCTCCTGGGCTCAAAGGATTCTTCTGCCTCAGCCTCTCAAGTACTTAGAACCTCAGGTGAGCACCACCACACCCAGATAATTTTCTAAAAATGTATGTTGGCCAGGCATGGTGGCTCACGCCTGTAATCCCAGCACTTTGGGAAGCCAAGGCAGGTGGATCACATGTGGTCAGGGGTTCGAGACCAGCCTGGCCAATATGGTGAAACCCTGTCTCTACTAAAAATACAAAAATTAGCTGGGCAGTGGTGCACATCCGTAATCCCAGCTGCTCTGGAGGCTGAGGCAAGAGAATCGCTTGAACCCACTAGGGGGAGGTTGCAGTGAGCCGAGATCGTACCATTACACTCCAGCCTGGGTGATCACCTGAGGTCAGGAGTTCGAGACCAGCCTGGCCAAAGTGGTGAAACCTCTTCTCTACTAAAAATACAAAAATTACCAGGGCGTGGTGGTGCACATCTGTAGTTCCAGTTACTTGGGAGGCTGAGGCAGAGAATCACTTGAACCCAAGAGGCAGAGGCTGCAGCAAGCCGAGATCACGCCACTGCATCCCAGTCTGGGTAACAGAGCAAGATTCCACCTCAGAAAAAATAAATAAATAAAATGAAATGAAATGAAATTTTACTAATAATCTTTACAAAATCTGAACTTTGGCTGTACCTTGCCAATTTTTCAAAAACACCATCACAGCTTTTAGAAAGACAAACAACAGTTTGATGACTTAATGAATTACAGCCTCAACAAAAGCTAAATAGAAAATTCGGTTACAAGATCTATAACACAGAGAGACCACCTCTGCTGGGCCAACTTAACGGCTCCTGGGGACAAACGTCAGTCATCAGAGTTCTCTCTGCAGTTACATTTCCCGGCCTGGAAGCACCAAGGCGAGTGGCGTTCTGACACTAACAGTGCAGCACCGCCACCTAGTGGTCTCTTGAAGGACTCACGCGGCCAAAACCTCAGTCCTTGGCTGTTGTAGTTTGCCGATCTTTTTAGATTATCCAGACCAAGATGTGGTCCTGAAAATACTTCCACCTTATTACGAGGACGCCTCTGATCCACAGATTACAATCCATCTAACAAAGAAGAGTCATCTATGATAAAGCCAACTGGGACCAGAAACAATTTATTTTGTTGAGCAAGAAACCTCAATCTTCATATCTTTCACTTTAAATAAATATTTTTAAAAATTATTTTAAAAATTATTTACACTGCACTGCTTTATTTCCAGCTGCTTCCTATGTATAAAAGATGGCAAAACTGGAATTTACAGCAGCAATCTGAAGTGCAGCATTTTATAGAAACCTTCATGAGACAGAAAAGAGAACACAAACATGAAATGGGAAAATACAGCATTTGTTTGACCAGTCTGTATATACTAAAGTTGACATCCTGCACCAAAGAGGCACTTGATTATCTCTGAATATAGGTAGAAAAAAGAGAATACGAGATCTTTTTCCCCAGGTTTGCTTGGCTGTTAGTGATATGTGAACTTGGACTTCATAAAAGTTCCTGTTCTTGTGCTGTGTTTGCTTGGACTCATGTACTTTAGATGTAAGCTAAAATGACATTTCTTTTTTTTTTTTTTTTTTTTTTTTGAGATGGAGTCTGGCTCTGTCACCCAGGCTGGAGTGCAGTGGCACAATCTCAGTTCATGGCAACCTCTGCCTCCTGGATTCAAGCAATTCTCCTGCCTCAGCCTCCCAAGTAGCTAGGATTACAGGTGCATGCCATGATGACCAGCTACTTTGTGTATTTTTAGTGGGGACGGGGGTCTTGTTATGTTGCCGAGGCTGGTCCCGAACTCCTGGCCTCAAGTGATCCACCCTCCTCGGCCTCCCAAAGTGGCGGGATTACAGACATGATCCACTGCGCCCTGCCCAAAATGACATTTTTAGAAAGAATCTCCTCACCCCTAAGAACCAATGGCTGAAGAGTGAAGCCTGAAGGAGTCTTCACTGGTGGGTGGATCCCAAGTTAATGGCCAAACTTTGCTCTTCACAGTCTATCTCCCAAGTAGTTCATGCATTCTGTTCCGCATAAGAGAAGTCTACAAGTTCTCTGCAGGGTGATTTTCCACAGAGAAAGACCAGAAAGTAATTTCTAACAACCTTTTATTTGATTAGTGTAAGAGTGAATTTGGTAATTTCAGGCAGGAAAAAAAAATAGAACTGCTTGAGTCAGTGCCTTAAGAAGAATTCATTCATGAGAAAGAAATTCAACAAGTCGTGTCTGGGTTTAAAAAAACAAAAACCATGAGTGCAAACAACCCTGCTGCAGTCTGAGACTCTCCCACTTTCTGTGTGTAGATGACTCTTCCAGACACTTGCCAGCAGTTACTGGATGATGCCTCGTGTTGAAAGTGACCTTGGGCTTTTATAAACCAGGAGACTGTAAAAATGGATCTTCATTCTACAAGAGAAGTTCTGAAAAACTCCTTGCACATCTCAGGCTATTCTTCATTTCTGCACTTCATGAAGGAACAGAGTGTCCCTGGAAACTCTGGGTAGCCTTGTGGAGAATGAGCTTCCCTGGGCTGCTTGTCCTTATCCTGCAGGTCAGAAATACAAAGCATTGCCTGAATTGCCAATGTCACTTGATAGTCAGTCAGTCAAAAACAAAGGGTGAGGCCGGGCACCGTGGCTCATGCCTGTAATCCCAGCACTCTGGGAGACCAAGGCAGGCGATCTCAAGAACACCTGAGGTCAGGAGTTCGAGACCAGCCTGGCAAACATGGTGAAACCCCATCTCTACTAAAAACACAAAAATTAGCCAGGTATGGAGGTGCATGCCTGTAATCCCAGCTACTCGGGAGGCTGAGGCAGGAAAATCACTTCAACCAAGGAAGAAGAGCTTGCAGTGAGTGCAGATCGTGACACTGCACTACAGCCTGGGCAACACAGCGAGACTCCATGTCAAAAAAAAATAGCAAAAAAAATCTTAAACAAATTCTCAGTGCAGAGGTTTCTAATATACGTGTAACCAATTCTAGAAATAATTTCTATAATAGTACAGGTGCTAAAGAGAATGAGAACTAAAGCTGACTCAGGAAATGGCTATGCAAAACCTAAGAGCCAAAAAAGGAAGTTTTTTCTTCATTATCATTGATCACCCTCTTCTATTTTTCTTATTCACAAAATTAATAGATGCTTCCTTGGTAGCTTCAAAGTGAGACATTTGCTGCACCGTTTCCTTTAGAAGAAAAGAAGAAGGGATTTAGTATCTCAAAGGAATTTAGAAAATGGTAGCCTTATTCTGGAAAATGCCCGAACCCAGTTTATGAAAAAAGAACCACCATAAAGGCAGGGAACTCCCTTTGATCGAAGAAATCATTAATATCAGAATAAAAGTTAGAGATCAGCAGCTATGTCATTACTTCTCGAGTATGCCCAAATTTGTCATTTTAGGGACTAATTATTCTTTTCTCATTATTTTCTTTCTCATTATCATTCTTTTTTCAGTAATGATACTTGGTAAAAAAAAAAAAAAATACACACTTTGCTTTCAGGTGAGACTCAATATCACTACCTTCATTCTGATTTTTTGAAATGATCTAGAAGCATTTTTATTTTCCCTTAATTTTCCCCAGAGTCATAAGGAAATGTCAGATTTCCTTTTGTTGTGCAGCCTTGCAAAAAAGAGACTCTTGAAAGACACGAAGAGAGAGCTGGGAAGGGGAGACACCGTGCACATGGCCTAAAGCACATTCCACCTTTTTATTCAAACGCTGCGGCCCATGCACTTTTGCTGTCGTGTCTTGCCATCTGCGTCCTTATTATCATTGGGAAGGAAAAGCAAACTCAGGGTCAAGCAACTGAATCTTTAGATGTTAGATCAGTCTGGGTCACGCTTTAACCTTTGTCTGACTAAAAAAAGAAAAAAGAAAAAGAAAAAATTATATAAAAATAAAAATAGAATAGTCCAGGATCTCCTTTTATATAGCAAACCAATGATCTTGGTTGCTAAGGATACCTTTTCACCACAAATATATAAAGTAGGCAGACTTTGACAAAAGATTAGCAATACTGAATGGAATCTTAAAATGAGGCTGCCTGTTTCATACTGTTTTTCTTACGCCTGAGTGTTGTTTTAAAATGGTATTACACTTATAAATGGCATCACCAGCTCAACTTGTTCAAAAATAATTTCAGGAACCTAATAAATCAACCTCAATAAAATCAAATTCTGCAGCCTAACCTGCAAAACTAGAATTACTGCAGTTAACACTAGAATTTTTAGAATTTGTACACAGTTCCAAGTGAAGTCGAAACCGGGACTGAATTTACCACACTGACCGCCTGAAATGCTAAAATTCACTACATTCTGCTAACTTGAGCTTCATTTCCTGCTGCCCGCGCACAGCCTAAGAGATCATTCCGCACAAAAGGAAAAGGAAGAGGGCAGAGAAAATAATTGCAATGCTAATTCTCTTTCTATACATTATATATGGACTTTATTTCTTGGACCACGAGAAATGAATCCTTAAAATTGTCAAACAAGAGTAACAAGCTACAACTAGTAGCTTATTAGAAAATTGTCAAAACAAAAGACTAAGAAGCTACAGGTCATCCAGAGCATGCTACCACTCTGAGAAAGTCTACGTGAAAAAAAAAAAAAAAATGGGCATAAGAAAAATGCTGGAAGTCACATAACTCATGAGATTCACATATCAAATAAATGATTCATCAAAAAACACATTGCACCAGGTGCAGTGGCTCACACCTGCAATCCCAGCACTTTGGGAGGCCGAGGTGGGAGGATCACTTGAGGCCAGGAGTTTGAGACCAGCCTAAGCAGCATCACAAGACTCAGTCTCTACAGAATTTAAAAAATTAACCAGGCATCTGCAATCCAGCCTGGGCAACAGAGGGAGACCCTGCTTCTCAACACATGCACACATACACACATATACACATGTTGAATAGTATGTCTCTCGTACAAAAGAGAAAAAAAAATAATTCTTCAAAGTGTGAGCATTACAGAGGAGGGTGCTTTCAAGACAATGTCATCAGAACCCTCCTGAACAATGGAAGTCGGGATTCAGAAGATGAACAGAGTTGCCTACATGGGACCAGGCAAGTCAGGAGCACAGTCACCCAGATCCACTCCCTTTCTATTTCACATCAGTATCAAGGCCTACATCTCTCTCCATCTAGCCACCAGTGGGCCACGCACAGGCTTCCCTGGGGCCCAGCAAGCAACATTTTTAATAAAAATTGAACCAACATTTAAAAATAAAAACATCTGGCCGGGCGCAGTGGCTCACACCTGTAACCCCAGCGCTTTGGGAGGCCGAGGCGGGCGGATCATGAGGTCAGGAGATCGAGACCATCCTGGCTAACACGGTGAAACCCCGTATCTACTAAAAAAAAAAAAAAAATACAAAAATCAAAACATCTTATACGAAACAAAGCCCAGATTTCCTGCTCATATTAAAATGAGAGGCCAGACGAGGTGGCTCACCCCTGTAATCCCAGCACTCTGGGAGGTCGAGGCAGGTGGATCACTTCAGTCCCGGAGTTCAGGACCAGCCTGAACAACAAAGTGAGACCCCATCTCTACAAAAAACACAAAAATTAGCTGGGTGTGGGGGCGCATGCCTGTAATCCTAGCTACTTGGGAGTCTAAAGTGGAAGGATTGCTTGAGCTCAGGGAGGCCGAGGCTGCAGTGAGCCAAGATCTCACCACTGCACTCCAGCCTGGGCAACAGAGTGAAATGTTGCCTCCAAAAAAAAAAGCTTATGTGCTGGCAGTGAGCAGCAATCTGCCAGAGCTGTGCCCCCATCCCCTGCCCCACCCACCCAACAAACTAAAACAAACTAACCCTCAGTTTTCCAAACGTTTCAAAGACATGAATCCTGGAAGTATCCACATATGATTCCTCTGTTGAGGTGAAACCTAATCAAACTATGTTTAATCCCTCCAGAAATGAATCCTCCATGATTTGCTTTTAAGATGGAATGTCAGTAAACCACTGCATTTTCAACATATGTGCATTAGGTGATATTATGATATCATAAGGTCCAATGTCAAGCATGTTTTCCTTTCTTTTAAAACTTACTGATGAATTTTATTTTTCATAAAAGTCAGGTATGTTATTTACAGTTAGTTCTATACTTATAGACAGTTACTAGAATAAAAGATGAAACATATGTATTATTACACATACACCATATATATTATAAAAATTAGTTTTTAAGTTTTTTGCTTTTTGGTTTTTTGTTTGTTTGTTTGTTTGTTTGTTTTTGAGACAGAATCTCACTCTGTCACCCAGGCTGGAGTGCAATGGCATGGTCTTGGCTCACTGCAACCTCTGCCTCCTGGGTTCAAGAGATTTTCCTGCCTCAGCCTCCCGAGTAGCTGGGGTTACAGGTACATGCCACCACACCCAACTAATTTTTGTATTTTTAATAGAGATGGAGTTTCACTATGTTGGCCAGGCTGGTCTCGAACTCCTGACCTTGTGATCCACCTGCCTTGGCCTCCCAAAGTGCTGAGATTACAGGCATGAGTCACCACTCCCAGCCTCTAAGTTTTTTTTTCCTCCTGGCTACAAAGATGCAGAAAACTTTCTAAGTTCTCAATGACACTAGTTCATTTTCTTTTTTATTGACAATCTTTATAACCACTGTTTCCATTTTCAGTTAGTTCATTTATAAATTCTCAGAAGCATGAAACCAACTAATTTTCTCAGTCACTAAAAGCTTCCTAAGTTTTTTTTTTTTTCCTAAATTGCTACTTTCAGGCTGGATGTGGTGACTCACACCTGTAATTCCAGCACTTTGGGAGGCCGAGGTGGGAGGGTCACTTGAGACCAGGAGTTCGAGACCAGTCTGGGCAGCATAGCAAGACCCTTTCTCTATTTTTAAAAAGACAAAAATTAATTTATTAATAAATTGCTACTTTCAGCCAAACTGAAAATATCTCCTCTTTTACAAACCAGCCTGCTACGTATTCTGGGCGAATACGGGAAGCCTGGCATTTAACTCAATCTCCATAGAAAAGGATAATGCTCTACATTATGAAAATGAAGGTGTTCTCACTTAACCCAGGATGAACAGGCTTGCCCCATTCTACTACCACTGTATTACTTACAATATTAAGCCTCACTTTGAAAAAAATGTATGCATTAATTTAATAAATGAGAAAACGAATCACCGAAAATGTTAATATAATGCATGATTTACTGTATTACAAATAAATTGGGACGGGCACAGTGGCTCATGCCTGTAATCTCAGCACTTTGGGAGGCTAAGGCGGGTGGATCACCTAAGGTCAGAAGTTCTAGACCAGCCTGGCCAAGATGGTGACGCCCCATCTCTACTAAAAATACAGAATTAGCCCAGTGTGGTGGCACATGCCTGTAATCCCAGCTACTCCAGAGGCTAAGGCAGGAGAATCACTTGAACCTGGGAGGCGGAGGATGCAGTGAGCTGAGATCGCACCACTGCACTCCAGTCTGGGCAACAAGAGCGAAACTCCATCTCAAACACAATACACACACGTATATTGGACACTCCCCATGCTTCAGGTACACCAATTCCAAACAAAACTCAGCAGCAAATCTTTCTTCTTCTAAACCAGGTTTATGTTTGAAGTAATAACATGAGGGCTGTAGGAATAGCTTTTGCCCAAAGTGCTTCCCCCAAAAGAATAGTGAAATTACTTTTCCCATTAAAAATTCTGTGAATGATGATTTATCTTCCACCAGTCATCATTAAAAATAGCTAATTTAAATTTTTATGAAGTAACTCGGAAATCTAACTGCTAAAAACCCCGAAGAGAATGAAGATACATTCCACTATGAATGACAGCACCTAATGAAGTGTTATTCTTCTGTGTAAAGAATAGAGCAGCCAAAAGTCTGACGCGAGCTATACTGTTGGCTTCAGTCTCACACCCAACCCGAGAGGAAGGCTCAGCCCTCCTTGGCTCTATCCTGATCCTCTGTGGCTTCTCTGGGGGTTCCTTCCTCAATAATCTCACTCTTGCCCTCCATTCTCTTCAAGGCTACTCTTTTCCAAAGGACCCAGGGGGAACCGACCAGCCAGTTTTGTATGAAATTCCTCAAATTCTAATCACAGATGTATTTATGGAATAGACAGAAAACCTGTGGTGGGTTCATGGTGAGAAGAAATGTTACTGTAGGAGGTGGAATTCTAAGATGTCCCCCAAGATTCCTGCTCCCTGGTGTACAGGCTCCGTGTCACCCTCTCCCCTTGAGCATGACTGTGACTTGAGCCTATGATGGGACAGTTACTCTCATGATTATGTGACATCCTGTGACCACTGGGATTTTGCACATGTAATTAATGCCCCTTAGCAGCTGACTTTGTTGTGTGTGTGTGTTCTGGGGGGGGGTTGGGATTTTTTTCGAGACGGAGTTTTGCTCTTGTCGCCCAGGCTGGAATACAATGGCACGATCTCAGCTCACTACAACCTCCACCTCCCGAGTCCAAGTGATTCTCCTGCCTCAGCCTCCTGAGTAGCTGGGATTACGGTGTCTGCCACCACGCCCAGCTAATTTTTGTACTTTTAGTAGAGACAAGGTTTCGCCATGTTGGCCAGGCTGGTCTCGAACTCCTGACCTCAGGTCATTCACCCATCTCCACCCCACAAAGTGCTGGAGTTACGGGTGTGAGCCACCACATCTGGCCTGTGTTTTTATTATTATTTTATTATTATTACAAAAATTGTTTAATTCATTGCCAACATTTTTTTAAATGGGACACTTCACCTCCTTTGTTGAAAATATCTGGTACCCTGGCCCAGCATTCCTCTGTGTCCACAGCTGGCTGGAACAGTCCTCATACCTGGGGCCGTGCTCTCCTGTAGGCCACAGTGCTGCTGGGGCTCTACGGTGGGCATCTGTGTTGAAACCCTGAGCATCAGCCATCAGACAGAGGCTGACCCAGTTGGAAGGTGTTATCACCATTCCTTGAGGGCCCCAAAACTTATCTATCTCAGATATAAGAACTTGGCTCCCCACCATCCCAATGGGGAGATAAGGGCCTGGAGGACAGAATGGCAATCTACCTCTGTTAGAGGAAACCCTGCACTGTAACTGTTTTAAATAACGTATGTCCTACCCCACCCAGTGCCCGGTGGGCTGCCAGGATACTCAACTCAGAATGGTGGTGTCTTCCAGCTTCTGCTGCTGGCTGGCAAAACTGTAGTAGTTGTCGGGGCCCAGGACCCACTTCTTGGTGTAGTCTGCATCTGTTTGAGTGTGTTGAGGAAGAGGATCCAGGTGCCCTTGGTGAAAAGGATTTTCTCGCAGGCCTTCTCCATGCACCCAGCCATCTCATCTCTGACAGCGTCAAGCAGGATGTGGATGAGGGTGCAGCTCTTGGCAGGGATGTTACCCTTGGCCAGGAACACCTTGTTGTAGCCGCCCTCCATCAGGTAGCGCTCCAGGGACACAGAGTGCTTGATGTAGACCTTGGTCTGGATGCCCTTGGCAGGCAGCCACTCCATGTGGAACTCAGCCACCCAGTCCTGGGACAGCAGGAAGAGGAGGTGGAGGCCCAAGAGCTGGTGCATGTGGGCTGACCTGGGTAGCTCTTAGCAGCTGACTTTGAATTGATCAAAAGGAAAATTATCCTGGGCGGGCCTGACCTAATCAGGTGAGCTCTTCAAAGTCCCTGGGCCCATCCTGAAGGAGAGATTCAGAGGATGAGAGAGATTCTTCCACTGGCCTCACAGGAGCAACTGCCATCTTGGAGAGAGGACCACAGGGCGGAAAACCACAGGCAGCCTCCAGGATATGAGAAGGGAGCCCAGTTGGCCGGCAACAAGAAAGCAGAGACCACCATCCAACAACCCTTAAAAACCGAACTCTGCCAACAACCCATGAGCTTTAGATGAAGACCCTGAGCTCCAGGTGAGATTGCAGACCTGGTCGAAACCTTGAATTCAGCCTTGGGAGACCTTGAGCCCAGGACCCAGCAAAAACATGCCTAGACTCTTCACCCTGGAAATGTTCTTCCATCTCTGAATGTGATCTCTCCATTTATTTAGACCTTCAATATTTTCAGTAAGGTTTGCATTTGGTTCTGTAGCTAATTCTAAATGTAACTGGGTTTCATGTTCATTACCAGTCCTTTATGCCACCATCTCACCATCTCTCATTTCTTAAATTCTACATTTCATCTAAATTTCGATTTTTTTTTTTTTTAAGACAAAGTCTCACTTAGTTGCCCAGGCTGGAGTGCAGTGGCACAATCTCAGCTCACTGCAAACTCTGCCTCCTGGGTTCAAGTGATTCTCATGCCTCAGCCTCCCAAGTAGCTGGGCTAACAGGCGTGCACCACGACGTTCAGTTAAATTTTTTTTGTTTGTTTTGTTTTGTTTTGTTTTGAAATGGAGTCTGGCTCTGTCACCCAGTCTGGAGTGCAGTGGCATGATCTCGGCTCACTGCAACATCCACCTCCTGGGTTCAAGCAGTTCTCCTGCCTCAGCCTCCCAAGAAGCTGGGACTACAGGTGTGCGTCACCACCCCTGGATAATTTTTGTATTTTTCATGAAGACAGGGCTTCACCATGTTGGCCAGGATGGTCTCGATCTCTTGACCTCATGATTCTCCCGCCTCAGCCTCCCAAAGTGCTGGGATTACAGGAATGGACTCTGGGCTAATTTTATGTACTGTTAGTAGAGACAGTGTTTCACCACGTTGCCCAGGCTGGTCTTGAACTCCTGACCTCGAGTGATCCACCCACCTCGGCCTCCCAAAGTGCTAGGATTACAAGCATGAGCCAGAGCCCCCAGCCAATTTTGATTTATCTCTTGATGAACTGGGATATATCAGAGCTTTTGCACATATAATAACATATTTCTTTAGTCTTCTCAAACAGATAACAGTTTGGCCAAGCATAACCTCCTCTAATTGTACACGTTTCTCTACAAGCAGTGATGGCATTGATCTGGTTTTTTTCCAGCATTCACAGAGGTCTAAGCCTCTGTTTTGTTCCTTTCAGGCAACCTGTTTTTATCTGCATGGGCTTTGGCAGCACAGTATTTCTTCTCTATCCGTGAAGAAGGGTATAATTGCACTGAACCAATGGTCATTATGTGGTGCTATGTCACTGTTAGGTGGAGTACACAGGTCTTGGAACCCAAAGCATAGAAGTAGTGGCTGTACCTGCAAGTTTAGACTCTGCTGGTCCCCAGGTCCTGGTTCCCTGAAAGGGTAACACTTCTTCCAAAGGACTAAGTAAGGGGTTCCACTGAGCCTAGAGCTTCAACTGCCATTTGGGGCTTCTCATGCCAGTGAATCAGAAAGCATGTGGGAGTTATATACTAATGGCAGCAGTTACCCCTGGTTATCCTGAGGAAATAAGATTGCTTTACCTAATCGAGGCAGGGGAGAGTACGTCGGGAACTCAGGGATTCGCTAGGCCCTCCCTTGTTTCCCTACACAGCAACCACGCCTGGCAAGAACACAGGAGTTAAGAGCTCAGGTCCCTCACAGGAAAAAGTCTGGGTTTCCCACTAGACAAACAATGGAGACTAGCAGAAAGATTAGCCAAGCGCAAGGGGAATTTAGAATGGGGAACGAGGGAAATGGTGAATATCAGTTTCAATCTGGGTACCAACTGCAGCAGAGGAAGCTGTAGCGTGAGCTTCCTGCCACCCTGTTGTAAGTCTAGCTTTTAGAAATTTTGATTGGTCATCCCAGAGGAATTGGTGACAGAATGCCATGAACCAATTGTGGGGCATGAATGAATCCGAGTGGTGCAAATGCTGGAAAATAGTGACGCCCCCAATGTGGTACTCATATCTCCAGCCTCTTAATGCAGTCAGTCTGACTTCCAGCTGCTAACACCCATGCCCCCTACTGCAAGCTGGAATGCCACCAAAATATGCCCATGGGAGCAAACTTTAGCCAGTGACTGACAGAGGGAAGCGTACACAAATATGCCCCAGTTTCCTTGACTTTCAAGTGAGATAAAGTTGAGCTTCCTGGCAGGGCATGGTGGCTCACACCTCTAATCCTAGCACTTTGGGAGGCAGAGACGAACAGATCACCTGAGGTCAGGAGTTCGACACCAGCCTGGCCAACATAGTGAAACCCTGTCTCTACCAAAAATACAAAAATTAGCTGGGCGTGGTGGCACGTGCCTGTAATCTCAGCTACTCGGGAAGCTGAGCCAAGATCGTTCATGGGAATCGCTTGAACCCAGGAGGCAGAGGTTGCAGTGAACCGAGATCACTCCACTGCACTCCAGCCTGGGTGACAGACCAAGATTCCACCTCAAATTAATAAATAAATAATATAAAGATGTTGATCTTTTACCATATCATTTAACATGTATAAAGATACAATATATTTTGTATATAAAATATGCATGAAATAGAGTTATTTATTTATACATACACATACAAAATTTTTAGTGACATAAAACAATTTCTTACATTTCTTGACTCATAGCTCGGCTGGGCATTTCCTCTGCTGGACTTGCTCATGTGGCTGCAGTCACCTAGAAGGTCATTTGGGCTGGAAGGTCCAAGAGGGACAAATTCCCAAGTGCAGTGAGTGGTTGGTACTGCTGTTGGCTGGGTGCCTCAGTTTCCCTCCGTCTCAGTCTCAGGGGAGGTTTCATAAAGGGAAGGTAAAAGCACAAAGCCTCTTAAGGTCTGGGCTCACACAACATCACTTCTGCCATGTGTTTTTGAAATTGGTTTTATTGAGGTGTAATTTACCATGAAATTCACTCATTTGAAGGGTACAATTCAATGATATTTTTAGTAAAACTACAGAGTTGTGCAATCATCACCACAATCCAGTTGTAGAACGTTTTCTTCACCCAAAAAGATTCTTCATGCCCATTAGTAGTAAATCTCCATTTCTACCCTCAGCTTCTGACAACAACTAATCTACTTACCATCTTTAGAGATTTGTCTTTTCTGGACAGTTCTTATAATTGGAAGCATATAATATGTTGTCTTTTGCATCTGGATTCTGGCTTCTTTTACTTAGCGTAATGTTTTTGAGGTTCATCCACATTGTAACATGCATCAGCAGTTTGTTCCTTTCTATGGCAGAGTAATATTTCATTGTATGAACATATAACATTTTCTTTTTGTTTGTTTGTTGTCGTTGTTGTTGTTGAGACCGAGTTTCGCTCTTGTTGCCCAGGCTGGAGTGCAATGGCACGATATTAGCTCACTGCAGCCTCCGCCTCCCAGGTTCAAGCAATTCTCCTGCCTCAGACTCCCGAACAGCTGGGTTACAAGTATGCACCACCAACCCTGGCTAATTTTGTATTTATAGTAGAGATGGGGTTTCTCCAGGTTGGTCAGGCTGGTCTCAAACTCCCAACTTCAGGTGATCTGCCTGCCTCAGCCTCCCAAAGTGCTGGGATTACAGCCATGAGGCTCTCTTCCCAGTCAGATCACATTTTCTTTATTCATCTACCAGTTGATGGACATTTGGATTGTTTCCAGTCTTTTGTCATTACAAATAATGCTACCAAGGGCCGGGCGTGGTGGTTCACGCCTGTAATGGGAGGCCAAGGCAGGTGGATCACCTGAGCTCAGGAGTTCAAGACCAGCCTGGCCAACATGTGAAACTCCATCTCTATTAAAAATAAAACAAACAAAAAGTTAGCTGGGTGTGGTGGCACATGCCTGTAAATCCCAGGCATTGGGATGGGGCGGGAGAATCACTTGAACCCAGGGAGCTACTTGGGAGGCTGGGGCAGGAGAATCACTTGAACCCAGGAAGCGGAGGTTGCAGTGAGCTGAGATCTCATCACTGTACTCCAGCCTGGGTGACAGAGTGAGACTCCATCTCAAAAAATAATAATAATAATAATGCTACTATGAGCATTCATATACAAGTCCTCATGTGCACATATATTTTCTCTCGGGTAGATACCTAGGAACGGAATTGCTGGATCACATACTAGAAACATTAATTGTTTTCCAGAGTGGCTGTGCTATTTTACATTCTCACCAGTAATGAAAGTTAATCTAGTTTCTATACATCATCTCATCTTTTTTATTCTAGAACAGACTCCATCTCCCCAATTATTTTCATGAAATTAAGTGTTTTAGGCAACCTGGCTAGTTGCATTGCATTAGTTGATGCAAAAGTCATTGTCGTTTTTGCCATTACTTGGTTTTGGACTTGCTTATGTGGCAGTCACCTAGAAGGTCGTCTGAGCCGGAATGGCCACATAAGCAAGTCCAAAACCAAGTAATGGCAAAAACCGCAATTACTTTTATACCAACTAATACAATGTCCCACATTCCAGATCTGACTTTATTTCTTTGTGATATTGTTTGGCTTGTTTCTCTATCCCCTGTATTTCCAGGAACTGAAAGTAAGACCTAAAGACTTCGTCTTATTCAGGTTAACATTTGCATCAAGAGTCATATACTGCCTGATTGGTCCACTATTAGTAATTTTTAAATTGATTGCTGTATTGGGGTAGTAAAAGCCAGATGTCTCCATTTCAAAGATATTTTTGCCCTTTGAAATTAGCAAGTAACCCATGGAAAATGCCATGCCTATTGCCAAAAAAATAAAATAAAAACAGGAAAGGGTGTCTTAGATAACTTACAAAATATTAAACCTGATAATGACAATTGAAATTAAACATGGGACAGGGACTCAAAAATGAGGACTCATACCTATAGTGCCAGCTGCTCAGGAGGCTGTGGTGGGAGGATCACTTGAGCCCAAGAGTTGGAGGCCATAGTGAGCTATGATCATGCTACTGCACTCCAGCATGGGCGACAGAGCAAGACCCTGTCTAAATAATAAAAGTAGATTATTATAAAGAACCATATGTGTACTTAGCATCTGTAAGGAATCAAGCAGTACAACTGAGTACTCATTTGGCCCTGAATTTTCTGATAACCAAAACACAAAGCAAAGATATTTAGTTAGAGGGCCAGGCGCAGTGGCTCACACCAGTAATCCCAGCATTTCTGGGAGGCCAAGGCAGGTAGATCACCTGAGGTCAGGAGTTCAAGACCAGCCTGGCCAATACGGTGAAACCCTGTCTGTACTAAAAATACAAAAATTAGCTGGGCATGGTGGCGGGCACTTGTATTCCCAGCTACTCAGGAGGCTGAGGCAAGAGAATCGCTTGTACCCAGGAGGGAGAGGTTGCAGTGAGCCCAGATTGCACCTCTGCACTCCAGCCTGGGTGACAGAGTGAAAATCTGTCTCAAAAAAAAAATATATATATATATATATATATATATAAAGTTAGAGGGCTCACTTCCAAATGGAATAAGGTACATGAATTGTTTCATAGAAGTAAACTGGACTTCAGCAGGAATTTCTCACAGGAATGCTTATATAAAATCTCGAATAAGGTAGTGAATAATTATTCTAATGAGTATGAAAGCCCAGACATTTGTATACCTTCACTAAAGAACCAGTCCTCTGTATCTGAAAAGAACGACCTCCTCCACCAAACATCCAGTTTCATGAGGCAGACCCCAAAGAGTGAGAAAAGGAGATACCTGTCATTCCTGCGGGATCAATTAAAGCAGCTTTAGTAACTAGTAAAATGACAGATGTTACAAACAATTTCGCCTAACAGTGTTTTTTTGGTTACTTTTATATTGATATTTCTAAGGGAAATAGGATTACACATGCACACATACACACGCCCACAGAGAGAGAGAGCGAGAGTCAAAAATTATTTCTAGAATGGACACGGTGGCTCACGCCTATAATCCCAGCACTTTGGGAGACCGAGGCAGGCGGATCACCTGAGGTCAGGAGTTCAAGACAAGCCTGGCCAACATGGCAAAACCCCGTCTCTACTAAAAATACAAAAATTAGCCAGGCTTGGTGGCACATGCCTATAATCCCAGTTACTAGGGAGGCTGAGGCAAGAGAATCGCTTGAACTCAGGAGGCGGAAGTTGCAGTGAGCCAAGATCATGCCACTGCACTCCAGCCTGGGCGACAGAACAAGACTCCGTCTCAAAAAAACAAAAAATTATTCCTGGTCACCTAATATATTACAGTCAGATAACAGATACCGTAGAACACTAGACACATATAACTCCCACAAATCTTCTTTCACATTAAAATTATTCCTTTCTCTCTTTCTTCCTCCCTCTCTCACCAGATGTCCAAGCAAACTTCTATCAAATGCTGAGTTGTAACCAACCCGTAGTGGTGAGTAAGTAAATGTCAGTCTTCTGTGTTGTGAGTAGAAGAAAACACACGTCTTAGGCCCCAGACATGCAGACGGCAGGATTGCGAGTGTTGGGAAAATGGAGGAACGTGATTTATATTCTTGCCAGAGACAAGCCTGTCCTGCTTCCTCAGGGGTGCCACCAGAACCAATTATTTCTCACAAAAAACAGCTTTGGATCCGCTCAGAAACAAAGAGAAGGGCTTTGTTGATAAATCCATATCATAAAACATGGAAGAAACACATTTGTCTTCAAAGTGCTGAAATTGTAGTTTTTAGAGTCCAGACAAACTGAATTTCAGCTTTTGCTCACTAAGTAGTTCCGAGTTACTAAGGGCTCAAATTTTCTGCTTCCACGTCCTTGAAACAGGGATCGCATCTATCCCCCAGAGTCGTTCTGAAGAATAAAGAAGATAAAGTAAAGAAAGTGCCCAGCACCGTGTGAGCGATTCAAAGATGGCAGCTCCTGCACCTCAGAGCTCCCAGCGCCTTTCTGCAGCCCAACGGGTGGAGCTTGTGCAGCAGGAAGACCTCAGGAGGCAAGACAGTGGCTCTTTGTGAAGAGCTGAGCAAGCCCTTGACATAAACTCTGCTAAAAGCTGGACTGCAGAAAGGCTTAGGACTGAGGGGAGCGGAGCTTTCCACGGCTTTCCCCATAAATATCTGCCATTTCACCTGCACGTCTTAGGGTAGATGGAACTACTGCTGCCTAAGGAAAGCCCAATGCACAGGGCGTTCCTAGTGCCAGAGCAAAGGGCAACATAGCACGAGGGAGTCACACACCTTCCACTGGCCCAGGCCCCAGCTCCGAGAAGACTTTGGCCATTTAGCCTGTGGCTGGGGCAGGAATGCAGGCCAAGCTGCCGCAAAAGTAGGAAGTGAAGGAGGAAGGATGAAGTCTTTGGCACAGTAATCTCACTGACCAGTAAAACCTGCCTTGGTGAATATTCTGGGCTCACAATCAAACTAATCACTCCTCTTCCCAGAAGAAAGAGAGAGGGGGCTGTACCTGCTTCCTCCAACACTGGCCAGAGTGGAGAAGCAGCAGAAGGCCCTCATCTGTTAGCTGTGGTGGAAACTAGGTAGAAGGGCCTGACCCTAGCAGTCCCTTTGGCCATTAAAGAATTCCTGATTGCCTCAAAGCCCCTGGGTTTTCAGTACATTGTGTATTAGTGAGTTTATTAGAATTATTTAGTAATGCTGCCAGGCACGGTGGCTCACACCTGTAATCCCAGCACTTTGGGAGGCCAAGGCGGGCGGATCACCTGAGGTCAGGAGTTTGAGACCAGCCTGGCCAACATGGCGAAACCCTGTCTGTACTAAAAATACAAAACTTAGTCAGGTGTGGTGGCGGGCACCTATAATCTCAGCTACTCAGGAGGCTGAAACAGGAGAACTGCTTGAACCAAGTAGGCAGAGGTTGCATTGAGCTGAGATTGCACCACTGTACTCTAGCCCGGGCAAGAGGAAGATCCCGTCTCAAAAAATATATATATATATAAATTAGCCAGGTGTGGTGGCATGTGCCTATTATCCCAGCTTACTCTGGAGGCTGAGGCATGAGAATCTCTTGAACCCAGGAGGCAGAAGTTGCAGTGAGCTCAGATCAGCCTGGCCAACATGGTGAAACTCCATCTCTACTAAAAATACAAAAATTAGCCAGGCATGGTCGTGGGCACCTGTAATCCCAGCTACTAGGGAGGCTGTGGCAGGAGAATCGCTTGAACCCAGGAGGCGGAGGTTGCAGTGAGCTGAGACCATACTGTTGCACTCCAGCCTGGGCAACAAGAACGAAACTCTGTCTCCAAAAAAAAAAAAAAAAAAAAAAAAGAATTATTTAGTAATGGAAAGTGCTAACTATTTGGGAGTGGGAATAATTAGTATTGTTCTGTTAAAGGCTGAAACTTGTTTTATACATGCAAAAACTTTGGCAGAGTTCTTTGTTCCTCAAGGAGAGTGTCATTGGCACTTGGGAGGGGTGGGGGGACAATATTTGGTTGTGCCCAGATCCCATACTGGCAGAGAATTTAGCATCCCTGGTTCCAAGATACTAAAGGCCAGCTGTACCTCCCTATTCATTATGACAGCCAGAAAGGGCCCCTGTGTGGTTCCAGATGTCCCTTGGAGGGTTAACCCCCCACCTTATTGAGAATCACTGGCTGATGGGCAGATGCTCTTGCTAAAAATAGTTAATCAACAAGTATCAATTTATTTTTGTAGCTATTGGTCTACAAAACGATTTCATGATATTTATTTTTCTGTTTGCTAAGTTAGCAAGAATAAGTACCATTTATGTAACAGTTTTACATATTTTATTAGCTAACACATAAAGCACTCAGCAAATTCTGAGCACTCAGACAGCTATAATTTTCCTTACTAGTACCATTATTAGTTATAGTTGACTATTAAATATTTGTTAAAAGGAAGACCAAAAGTAGCAATGTTGTATACCATTTTGAACTTAAATTTCCCCTGAGAAGGATTGTTTTTATCTTTTCCAATTACTGCATTAGCACTATCATCTCCCCAAGGCTCACTTTCCTTACCTATTAGGTAGGGATGATAGTAAAGACACTGTGGGCTGATTAGGAAGCTTAGCTGAGTTATGTGTGTGAAGGATCAATGAAATCAATGAATGATAGCATCTAAACATACTTCCTCCTGGGTTATCTTAAAAGGTATATGGCGAAAAAAGGTAGAGATAGGGGGAAAAACAACAAACAAAAAAACTCAGATAGCTTCAAACATTTTTATGTAATGAAGGTCCAACCAACAATACACATTAATATACATTAATGTATATTAATGTGTATCCCAGTCACCTGGGAAAATTGTGACTCAGTAGTTCTGGTGGGGGGGCACCTAAGATTCCTCATTTCTAACAAGCTCCAGGAAGAGATTTTAGAGTCCAACAGAGCAGGATTTGCACTTGATTCAATCAATAATTATGTGACAAGTTATTTTTGAAACTGTTTCCATATGAGTAAAATGGTGATAATAATACACGTCTTACATAATCAATATGATAATTATATAATACAGCATATGTAAAGCAATTAGCATATTGTAGGCATTCAGTATAAGTTCTGCTTTCCCACCCGGAAGAAAACTACTAGAGTTTTAAGAAGATTTATCAAAATAACAAAATTCCATTTCATTTTGGGTGGAAAAGTTACTCATGAGGTTGGAAAAATGCCTACTTTTTCTTCAATTTTTATTATCATTATCTTACTCTTTGATTTAATAATGATCAGATGCACTTTTGAAAAGCAACAATATTGAGGGACAGAATATATTTTACAAAGAAAAATAATCACTTTTAATTTGGTCTAAAATAGTTACCTCAAAATGAAATAGGTCAAGAACAACTGATTATTAAATTGCCGATTTCTTTTCAAAAAGTAACCCTTCAATTCTGTATATTAATTTACAGTGTTATCAGCTCACAACAATAAATTTGCTTGGCCAAATGGTTTTCATTTGAGTCAGGCCAGTATTCCCAGAAAAATCGTCCATACGTCCAGCCTCTGCACACCAGGATTCCCGTGGTTGAAGGTTAAAGCACCCCAGTGCCAATCCTAGTGCACATTTCCTAAAATTCTTAAGCAAGTTAATGAGGGCTCAAGAGGTCATTACATTTGTTCCAGAGATCTGAGAGTTCTAAACGCACAGCAGAAAGAAGTATGTGCACATTAAAGCAGGCCAAATGGAACTAACCAGAAACATGGACCAGGAGAAATAACATCTTCCCGATGTGAGGGAAGGTCAGCCCGGCCCTCCCCGTCACTTACTTTGCCAGAAGAGCGAATAAGGAAGTATCTAAAACGTTGGTTCAGGGGTGTTGTTTGGTGTGGCTTGGTTTCCTAAAATTGTTCCTTTGTAAACCGATCTGATGAAAGCCCAAGAGGAAGTTTAGAGGGTCATGATGTTTGCATTTGCTGCCCCTCCTATCACATTTCAGAAGAGGAAGTTTAGGCAGGAGGAAATGAATTCCTGGCTGGTGCGGTGTCTCACAGCTGTAATCTGTAATCCCGACACTTTGGGAGGTCAAGGCAGGAGGATGCCTTGAGCCCAGGAGTTCAAGAACAGCCTGGGCAACATAGCAAGACCTCATCACTAAAAAATAAATAAATAAAATATAAAATAAATAAGAACCTCATCACTTGCCCAGGGAGCTTGAAAGAAAGTGATTCCACAGTGGCCGCATTACTGTTACAACCAGGGTGAGAGAGGCCTTGGTCTCACCTGGACCGGTGGACAACATTTGTAAAATGGAGAGACGAGAGAAAGAAATAAAAAGTCATCCAGACATACATGGTGATCTGACTGCTGGAATGAAATTAAGTAAGGGTTAAAATCTACTGAAAGAGCTGGATCGGGCCAGGTGCAGTAGCTCATGCCTGTAATCCCAGCACTTTGGGAGGCCGAAGTGGTCAGATCACTTGAGGTCAGGAGTTCGAGACCAACCTAGCCAACTTGGTGAAGCCCCGTCTCTACTAAAAATAACAATACAAAAAAAATTAGCCCAGAGTGGTGGCAGGTGCCTATAACCCCAGCTACCCGGGAGGCTGAGGCAGGAGAATCACTTAAATCCAGGAGGCAGCAGAGGTTGCAGTGAGCTGAGATCGCACCCCTGCACTCCAGTCTGGGTGACAGTGCGAGACTCTGTCTCAAAAAAAAAAAAATAAATAACTGGATGATTCACAAAGACAAATCTAAGGAGGAATTAATTCAAAGGGCTAAGTGGCTGGAGAGAGCTGTCAAAGAGCATGTCAAAGAAGTTCAGAGTTCATACAGATTTCCCACTTTGAGTATTCAAATAGAAATTGACAAGAAAACATTCACTGGGAAATTTGGCGGGGATCACATGACCCCAGGGAACTAATGCTACCAGGCAGTTTTCTGCTGAGGAGTCTCATTAGAAACCATCCTAGGATAGATTGATAGGAAATTCCATGACAGGGAAAAAAATGCAAAAAAAAAAAATTTAGAAAAAATGCCCAAAATACAAACTACCACTTCTTGCAAGCTGAAGCATAGCAAGGAACAGCATTCCCTGTGTTTTGTGAGCTCTGTACTTGTAGTCAGGTTTCGATTTTTCAAAAGAAATCTCAGGGTTAGAACCACAGCAATTTATCACAGCAACCAAGGTGTGAAATGAGGCTGCAGATATAGGTTGGAGGCAGGTCCTGGCCATGTAAAGAATTTCAGTTTTACTCTACATGCGACTGGAAGATTTTTAAATGTTAGGACTGCTTGGTTATTATTATTATTTTTTTTTTTTTTTTGAGATGGAGTTTTGCTCTTGTTGCCCAGACTGGAGTACAGTGACTGGTACATATTAGGCTTTCATAAAATATTTTGCGAATGAATGAAAGGGAGTAATGTAGCTGCAGCACAGGTTTTTTTTTTTTTTCAGGGGGCAGAGGTGGTGGTTGTTGTTGTTTGAGACAGATTCTCCACCTGTCACCAGGCTGGAGTGCAGTGGAGCGATCTCAGCTCACTGCAACTTCCAACTCCCTGGTTCAAGCAATTCTCCTGCCTCAGTCTCCCAAGTAACTGGGATTACAGGCACATACCACTATGCCTGACTCATTTTTGTATTTTTAGTAGAGACGGGGGTTTCACCATGTTGGCCAGGATGGTCTCGATCTCCTGACCTTGTGATCCGTCCACCTCGGCCTCCCATAGTGCTGGGATTACAGGCATGAGCCACCTCGCCCAGCCAGGCTAGCTTTATACTAGAAAATAACGAAGCAGCCCAGGCACCGTGGCTCACGCCTGTAATCCCAGCACTTTGAGAGGCCGAGGCAGGTGGATCACCTGAGGTCGGGAATTCGGGACCAGTCTGACCAACATGGAGAAATCTCATCTCTACTAAAAATACAAAATTAGCCAGGAGTGGTGGCTCATGTCTGTAATCCCAGCTACTGGAGAGGCTGAGGCAAGAGAATCGCTTGAATCAGGGAGTCAGAGGTTGCAGTGAGCCGAGATCGTGCCATTGCACTCCAGCCTGGGCAACGAGAGTAAAACTCCATCTAAAACAAAAACAAAAACAAAAACCTGTCCTGCAGCTACATTACTCCCTTTCAGCATTCACTAAATATTTTGTGAAAGCCTAATACATACCAGTCACTGTTCCAGGCTGTGAAAACAAACTGCTGGAGCAGACACACAGGGCCACATCCACTGCTACCCTGGATGGTGTCTTCAGACCATGTTTTTAAAGACAGCCCTTCTGGTCGGAAAGTGGAGGCAGACTAGATTTGAGCCCATGCACCCACCTCAGCTAGGTGTCCTTGCACAGGGCACAACCTGTACAAATATTTCTATGTGCCTGAACAAATGACTTGACTTCAAGGGACATATGTTTCGATAGGAGCAGATAGACTACAACCAAGCGAAACGCAAGATAACTATAAAGGATGATGTGATCAGGAAAAACTGCAGGGGAAAGACTTTCATAGGTAGGATGGTCAATAAAGTTTCTCTAAGGAGATGGCAATTCAGCTGAGACAAGAGGTACAAGAAGAAGTCAGCTGTAAAATAAGCAATGAAAAGCATATTCTGGCAAACGAGAAGAGCCCTTGCAATGGCCTTGGAGCGGGAATGAGTTTGACATCTTTGAGGAACAGAAAGGAGGTTGGTGTGGCTGGAGAGCCCTGACCAAGTAGAAGAGCAACATGGGATGAAGCTGGAAGTGGGTAAAATTCCCGTGTTATGTGGGTTTTGATAAATTGCAGGGCCTACGGGACGTGAATTTACAGATGTCAGTGGGCGTGGCTGTGGAATGGCAGTGCACACAGTGACTTCACATGCATCACCATAAAAATGTCATTGAATCCTGGGTGAGAATAATACTCCCTAGGGAAATAAGGACTGTGGACAGCACCTTCAGGAAGGTAAAACTTCAAGAGGCATGATAGGGGAGAGTCACTATAATATCAGAGAGTGAGAGCTCAACCTCTGAACACCAGTGTCTCTGGGTTTGAATCTGTTACTTTCTGTAGAACATGGACAAACTATTTAACTTCTCTGAGTCATGGGCTCATCATGTAAAATGGAAATTTAAAGTACTGATGTCATGAAGTCATTCAGAGGATTACACTATAAAATGTATGCAAACTAGTACAGTGCCTGGCAGGAGGGGCTCAGTAAATAGCAAACAAGAACTCACACAAACACACAAATACACACTCCCATTTGAAAAAAAAAAAAAAACAGAAAAAGGGACTTTTAAAGAGGAAGAATAAGAGTGTGGGGAATAGTGTCACTGAAGCCCATTGAAGAGAGAATCAAAAGATGAAGATTCACTAAATATTTCATCATTCACTAAATATTTTGTGAAAGCCTTCTATGTACCAGTCACTGTTCCAGGCTGTGAAAATACACTGCTGAACCAGACACACAGGGCCACATCCACTGCTCCCCTGGATGGTGTCTTCAGACCATGTTTTTAAAGACAGGTGGCCCACACCTGTAAGCTCAGCACTTTGGGAGGCCAAGGCAGGAGAATTGCTTGAACCCAGGAGGTTGAAACTATGAACCCTGAACTCCTGGACTCAAGAGATCCTCCTAATTCAGCTTCCCGAGGATGTGGGACTACAGGCATGCACTGCCACACCTGGCTAATTTTTTTTTTTTTTTTTTTTTTTTTGGTAGATGTGGGATCTCCCGATCTTGCCCAGTTCATCTCAAACTGCTGGGTTCAATGGATCCTCCTGCCTCAGCCTCCCAAAGTGCCGGGATGACAGGCATGAGCCACCACACCTAGCCTATAATTTTTAATCCACAAGTTTCTCATAAAGAAAATAAAATGACCATAAATGTAAAGGAACTGAGCTCTTGCAAGGAGTTTTTGAAGCTAGCTCTTTGGAGGGTACATTTTTCGTCTGAAACTTTTCTGGAAAAAAAAAAAGTAGGAGTTAAACAAAGGGAGTGGGTATTCGTAGTCCAAATCCAGAGGCATTGTTATCTCTTTCCATGAGGGTTCAAGGACTAACACAATGACAGCAGAACTCCCTCCCAGTTCCGCTCTATTATCATTTTATGTCATTTGTTTTGTGACAGAGCCTTTGTTGCAGACACCCTCTATGCCCATGGATAGGAAATTAATAATCCAAGGCCATTTTCAGAATTTTTGGTTCCAGTAACCCTTCTGAATCATGCACCTGGCTCTCCAATATTACCAATCAGCCATTTTAAAAATTACTTAGAGATAAAAGAGGCTGTCGTGGCTCATTGTAGAGTGACCCTGACTTCATCTCCATTCAACAAGTGCTGGAACGTAAACAGCACACACATCAGATCAGTTTTATCACTATTCTGGGAAACACATGAGATAGGCTTGAATATGAAAATGAAGTCATTTTCAAGGTCACTATTTCAATAAAGGAAAATCTTATTGAAGTCAGCTGATTGTAAGTAAGTTCTGACTAATGGTATCAGCCTTCTGTCTCCAACAGGCTGCATATGCCATAAATTATTCACGTGTGTGGATGAGTTATTCTGATTTTCATGATGAGATTCTGGCTAGTGTGCCATGTTCAGCTCATCCTGAATTTATTCTAACAAAAGAGTTCTCTTACCCTGGATAGGGCACCCTGACCCCCGGAAAGAGTGTTCTCTCATGTAAATAGAAGCTCATCTGGCAAGCTACCTGGGCTCCCACGTCCCGCTGAGCCCGCTAACAGCACAGCCAGTTTTGACCACAAGGTGGCGCCCGCAGAGCGCCACAGACGCTGCACAGCTGTGAACTCAACTCCAGCCCTCAGGAAAGGCAGCTCAGAAAGATCTAGGGCAGCTGCCCATTTCCCAAAAAGAGCACTGAGACCCCAGGAAGGTGAGGACCTAACCCAAACGACACTGCTAGTTTGGAGGAGACAGAACCATGTCTCCTTATATGGTTTGGCTGTGTCCTCACCCAAATCTCATCTTGAATTGTAGCTCCCAGAATTCCCACGTGTTGCTGGAGGGACCCGGTGGGAGACAATTCAATCATGGGGTCGGTTTCCCCCATACTGTTCTCGTGGTAGTGAATAAGTCTCACGAGATGTGATGGTTTTATAAGAAGGTTCCCCGCTCGCTTGGCTCTCTCTCTGGCCTGCCCGCCGCGTAAGACGTGCGTCCCCAGCTAGGTGGAACTGTAAGTCCATTAACCCTCTTTTTCTTTATAAATTACCCAGTTTCAGTTATGTCTTTATCAGCAGCGTGAAAACGGACTAATACACCTCCTCACTGTAAAACTCGAGTTCATCTGGCCAAACTAAAGTGGTTTTCAAACCAGAAACAAAAAAACAAGCAACACCACTTTTCTTAGTGAAATTTTGTTGATAAAATATACTTTTTTCACTGTCCCAATCCACCCCACTCACGTCTCAACAAATGAAAATGGAGTCGCCCTGATTGAAAGAATCATTCCTGAGGCATTGCTGAAGAATCACCAGGTTCCTCAGAAGAGTTTGAAAATGACTGATGAGGCTGGGTGCGGTGGCTCACGCCTGTAATCCCAGCACTTTGGGAGGCCCAAGGCGGGTGGATTGCTTGAGGCCAGGAGTTTGAGACCAGCCTGGCCAACATGGTGAAACCCCATCTCTACTGAAAATACAAAAATTAGCCGGGTGCCTATGATACCAGCTACTGGGGAGACTAAGGCAGGAGAATTACTTGAACCTGGGAGGTGGAGGTTGCAGTGAGCCAAGGTCCTGCCACTGCACTCCAGCCTGGGCAACAGAGGGAGACTCTGTCTCAAAAAAAAAAAGAAGAAAATGATTGATGGAGTGGAATAAACTCTGAGCCAGGAGCCCTCAAACGTGCTTGTCGTATTGACGTTCTCTCTCTGGTCATAATTCTCTTCCCTGTTGCATTTCCACCTCCTCCACAGCCTCCAAATCTCCCCTGGACTCTGCCAGGGTTCAGACACCTGATGTCCCCCTGACCTCTGAGTTTACGAACCCCGACCTGGACCAACAGTTGAACCATGTGGTCACAGTCATGGGAGCACTTGAAATTCTCCAGCCCCTGGCCCTTCTGCCCCACCTCCCTGGCCAATGCCTTACCTTGGCTTCTTCCTGCTGCTGAGTTCTGCCAAGAAAATAAAATAGTCACTAGTTGGTTATGTTACAAAATTAATGGTTTCCAGCTTTAGCTGGGCCGCTGACACTATGAACAGCGCTTTGCAGCTGTCGTGGGTTCCTTTTCCCATGCCTCACAGAGATGACCTGGCCATCCAACCCACTCCTTGCCTCTATCAAAGTTAACACAGAACTGAGTCCTCACTGCATGCCAGATATTGTTCCAAAAACACCATAGGGACTAACTCCTTTAACCTTCGCAACAGTTCTATAGGGCAGAAAAAAAATCCCCACTTTACAGCTGAGAATCAGAAGAACAGAGATCAAAGGACTGAGAATGTGAGCCTAGGTCATCTGGCCGTAAAACCTATGTTCTTGGTCACCAGTGCCATGGGGCTCTGGTGACTGTGCCCGAAGTGCCACTTAGAAAACAGAAGCTCTTTTGGCCGGGCTCAGTGGCTCATGCCTGTAATCCCAGCATTTTGGGAGGCGGAGGCAGGTGAATAACCTGAGGTCAGGAGTTTGAGACCAGCGCAGCCAATATGGTGAAACCCCATCTCCACTGAAAATACAAAAATTCGCTGGGCACAGTGATACCCACCTGTAATCCCAGCTACTTGGGAGGCTGAGGCAGGAGAATTGCTTGAACCCAGGAGGCGGAGGTTGCTGAGTGGAGACCACACCATTGCACTCCAACCTGGGCAACAAGAGCAACACTTTGTCTAAAAAAAAAAAAGAGGCCGGGTGCAGTGGCTCATGCTTGTAATCCCAAATCCCAGCACTTTAGGAGGCCGAGGCAGGCAGATTACGAGGTCAGGAGATCAAGACCATCCTGGCTAACAGAGTGAAACCCCAACTGTACTAAAGAATACAAAAAATTAGCCGGGCGCAGTGCTGGGCGCCTATAGACCCAGCTACTCCGGAGGCTGAGGCAGGAGAATGGCGTGAACCGGGGAGACGGAGGTTGCAGTGAGCCTAGATTGCGCCACTGTACTCCAGCCTGGGCGACCGAGCAAGACTCCATCTCAAAAAAAAAAAAAAGAAAGAAAGCAAAAGAAAATAGAAGCTCTCAGACATCAAGTCCCTCTATTTCCATCCCTTCTACCTAATTGTTTAACCGTATCTCCATCTATCCTTTAAACCTTCCCATTCTACCCGTAATTTTGCTTCCAATTTCTCCAGAATTCAGAGGACTTGCTCACCAATGATTTGTCCCTCGTTCTTCTACTGCTGTATTGAGGGTTCTGATAAAACCTTGTTGCCAGACCGAGTGGCTGTCCCTGGTCCTCGTCCTTCCAAACCGCAGAGGTGCTTTGTCACTGCTATTTCCCTCCGCCTCAGCCTCTCCTCCTGCAGCTCACAAGATCCTATTCCCCTCCCATCTTCTACTTCTACAACAGGCATTCTCACTTGCTGTTTCTGATGCAGATGTTTGACGCCTTCCTCAGACCACATAGGTCAGAATTGCTAGCTGCATAGCCCAGGTATTCGCAGGTTTTCAAAGCTCCAAAAGTGTTTTGTTTGTTTGTTTTTGAGACAGAGTCTTGCTCTGTCACCCAGGCTGGAGTGCAGTGCCACAATCTTGGCTCACTGCAACCTCCACTTCAAGTGATTCTCCTGCCTCAGCCTCTCAAGTAGCTGGGATTACAGGTGTGCGCCATGATGCCTGGCTAATTTTTAGTGGAGACAGGTTTCACTATGTTGGCCAGGCTGATCTCAAACTCCTGAGCTCAAGTGATCGGCCCACCTCAGCCTCCCAAAGTGCTATGATTACAGGCATAAGCCACTGTGCCCAACCTCAGATCAATGGTTCTTAAACCTGATTGAGCAGCAAAATCACTTGTGGAGGCCGGGTGTGGTGGCTCATGCCTGTAATCCCAGCACTTTGGGAGGCCAAGGCAGGCAGATCGCTTGAGCTCAGGAGTTCGAGGCCAGTTTGGGCAACATGACACAACTCCATCTCTGCAAAAATTAGCTGGTGTGGTGGCGCATGCCTGTAGTCTCAGCTACTCAGAAAGCTGAGGTGGAAGGATCACTTGAGCTGGGAGGCAGAGGTTGCAGTGAGCCAAGATTGCACCACTGGACTTCATCCTGGGCAACAGAACCAGACCTTGACTCAGGAAAAAAAAAAAAAAAAAAAAAAAAAAAAAAAAAAAGAACCACTGATCTGAATAAGCCAGTCACTGACAATAAATTCTGTATGATTCCACTCATATGAGGTACTAGAATAGTCAAATTCACAGAGACAGAAGTAGAATAATAGTTGCCAGTGTAAACTAAAAATAAAATTCTAAGCCCCTCAACTGATAAAATGAACCTGCTCTTGGCCAAGGGAACCCCAGAGAAACCTTTTTTTCCTTTCTTCGAGATGAAGTTTCACTCCTGTTGCCCAGGCTGGGGTGCAATGGCGCGATCTCAGCTCACTGCAAATTCCACCTCCCAGGTTCAAGCGATTCTCCTGCCTCAGCCTCCAGAGTAGCTGGGATTACAGGCATGTGCCACCACACCTGGCGAATTTTGTGTTTTTAGTACAGACGAGGTTTCACCTGTTGGCCAGGCTGATCTCAAACTCCCAGCCTCAGGTGATCCACCCACCTCGGCCTCCCAAAGTGCTGGGATTACAGGCGGGAGCCACCATGCCCGGTGAGAAACCTAAAAAACTGAGTTCCTAGCCATGACAGAATGGGAGGGCAGGCACACCTCATTATATCCCTTCCCTTTGGCAGTTTAGGCACAAAATCTGACCAGCATTGATGTTAAAATGGAGCTCATAATCCTGACACAATGGACTTTTTGTGGCAATAAGATAGCACATTATAAACAGGACCTAAGGCCATGCCAGGCAAGGAGTAAATCATGCACTCCCTAGAATTAAAGAATAAACTATGTTCTCATTGCCATCAGGGTTTTCTTTTTCTCTAGCAACTAAACAAGCACTGGCCTTGAGATGAGCAATGCTGAAGCAGTTGCAGCTCAGCCACCATCAGACATTTAGACTGACTCCCCGTCCCACCAGCCATCACTGCAGCTTTAAATGGACCAGAGACTGAGTTCTGTAACTTTCTCCTGATGAGAGGCCACCAACTGTGGACTGGTTCTGGCCAGTTTACAGAAGCTGTGCACTTGAGAGGCTTCATGTCCCTGCTTCACCTTTTGATGTATAGGCCCTAATTGTAATATATCTAAATGTTAAGTCTCCGCTCCAAAGTGAACATGGGTCACATGTAACATGCACGTCTGCTTATCACACATGCTTCAGGACCCCCTTCATGAACATTCATAGCTCCTCCTGTAACCTGTTGAATATGTATGTTTGGCCAACCCCCTCAGCATAATTCCTGTCTCCCTTGAAGAGCCCGTCTTTCAGCCTCTCCTGGAGGCTACACTTCCCAACCTGTCAGAACGGCCACCTTGCAGGCTGTAATCCTTTATTTAAAAAAAAAAAAAAAAAAAAAAAAAGTCTTTTTCAATTTTTTTCTTTTTTTTTTTTTTTTTTGAGACAGAGTCTCACTCTGTCGCCTTGGCTGGAGTGCAGTGGTGCAGTCTCGGCTCACTACAAACTCCACCTCCCAGGTTCATGCCATTCTCCTGCCTCAGCCTCCTGAGTAGCTGGAACTACAGGCGCCCGCCACCATGCCCAGCTAATTTTTTTTGTATTTTTAGTAGAGACGGGGGTTTCACCATGTTAGCCAGGAGGGTCTCGATCTCCTGACCTCGTGATCCGCCTGCCTCAGCTTCCCAAAGTGCTGGGATTTACAGGCGTGAGCCACCATGCCCACCGTTTTTTTTTTTGTTTGTTTGTTTGTTTTTTTGATAGGATCTTGCTCTGTCACCCAGGCTGTAGTGCAGTGCAATCATAATTTACTGCAGCCTTGAAATCTTGGGTTCAAGCAAGCAATCCTCCCACCTCAGCCTCCTGAGTAGCTGGGACTACAGGCACACACCACCTAGCTATTTTTATTTTATTTTTTGTAGAAATGGGGGTCTTTCTGTTTTGCTTAGGCTGACCTCAAAATCCTGGGCTCAAGCCATCCTCCCACCTCAGCCTCCCAAAGTGCTGGGATTAAAGGTGTGAGCCACCACGCCCAGCCCTCCTTTCTAAATGTACAAATCCTGTGCTTTTTCAGTTGGCCCCAGGGACCTGCAGGTTTCTTTACCGTCACTATTTCCTCTGCCTGAAATGACCTCTTCCACCTTCTTTTCTAGCTAATTACTGCTCATCCCTTTGGCTCAGCTCAGGGCTAGAGCTGGACTAAGTGGACACTCTGCATTCCCTCTCTCCCGGGAATCTCATTTGTTCCACAGCTTCCACTCTTACCTACATGTTATTGATTCCCAAATCTATCTCCAGCCCTGGAAGTGCTCCTGAGTTCTGCCTCCCATTCACACTTCCACTGGCTTTCCCTCAGACATCTCAAACCCAACACACCCAACACTCAAGTAATCCTTTCCCCCTTTGCTATCCTGCTTTTTCTCCTGTTTTCTATTTCAAAGACTAGCATCATCACGTATTGTCTGTGTCTAGTACTTAGAACAGTGCCTAATAGCTATAGTTTTATCTTTTCCAGAATGTCATATAAATACAGTCATACAATATACAGCCTTCTGGCCTGTGGCTCATGCCTGTAATCCCAGCACTTTGGGAGGCTGAGGTGGGTGGATCACCTGAGATCAGGAGTTTGAGACCAGCCTGGCCAACATGGTGAAACCCCATCTGTACAAAAAATACAAAAATTCCCTGGGTGTGGTAGCAGGTGCCTGTAATACCAACTGCTTGGGAGGCTGAGGCAACAGAATGACTTGAACCTGGGAGGCAGAGTTTGCAGTGAGCTAAGATCACACTGCTGCACTCCAGCCTGGGCAACAGAGTGAGACTCCATCTCAAAAACAAGAAAAAAGAAAAGTTCCAGCAATAAACAACTCCTAAGTTTCCCATGCTGTTCTGATAACTGTGATGAAATCTCTTGCTGTCCTGTTTCATCCTGCTGGGGGCTGGTTGTGAATCATTCCTTTGTCCAGTGTCTCCATGCCGTCTACACTACCTGCCCATCAATCACTTAGTAGCTGGCGCAGTTATCAGATCAACTGTCACGGTATTGAAGTGTGTGTGCTCATTTCAAGTTTTTTGGGGGGTTTTTTGGGTCCAGATTTAAAATTTAATGACTGTGCAGGTTCCAGTCCCTCATTTCTGCTGCTCATGGGCCCACTGCTCTGGGGTCAGGGTTTTCTGTTCAAAGGCATGGGTGTGCGAGAGTTCTTCTGCTAGGCATGCATTCACCAGCCGGTGTCTCTGAAGCGGCGGCTTCCCCTCGAACTTGGCTGACACCACCAGGAAGCTACAGGCGCAACGGTTGAAGGTCATGTCCTCCACCTCCACGTGCTCCACCTCCGGGTTCGCTGCAGCTTCTCCCGGAGGTAATTGGCGCTGAGTTCCATGGGGGTAGTCCAGCTGGGGTGCCAGCCCAGCGGGGACAGAACCCCAGCTCGGACCCTGGCCACGCTGCTTTGCATCCTTACAGGAGCCACTTCCCTCACTTAAGCTTTATTTGACTTAATGATGGCCTCAAAGCACAAAGGTAGGGATGCTGGCATATTGTTATAATTGTTCTATTTATCATTAGTTATTGTTGATCTCTCCTGTGCCTCATTTATAAATTAACTTTTATCATAGGGATATGCGTGTGTCTGTATCTACAGAAAAACCCAGTATCTATAGAGTTTGGTACTATAGCGATTTCAGGCATCCACTGGGGATCTCAGAATGTATTCTTAACAGATAAGGAGGGACTGCTGTATTATTATATGGAGGTTAACCGTACTATTAGCAATAGAATTATAATAAAAACTTTCAAAAACACGGCGAAGCTGGTAATAACGTGCCTAACATCCTACAGCACCTCCGTATTGTCGACAGAGTCACACTCTGTAAAATATTTGAAGGGATTTATTCTGAGCCAAATATGAGTGGCCATGGCCCACGACACAGCCCTTAGGAGGTCCTGAGAACACGTGCCCAAGGTGGTCGGGGTGCAGCTTGGTTTTATACATTTTAGAGAGGCATGAGACATCAATCAAATACATTTAAGAAATCCATGGGATTGGTCCAGAAAGGTGGGACAACTCAAAGCTGGGCCTTCCAGGCTCTGAGTGAATTTGAACATTTTCTGGTTGACAATGAGTTGACTTTGTCTGAAGACCTAGGATTGGCCTGGGCGCAGTGGCTTATGCCTATAATCCCAGCACTTTGAGAGGCCGAGGCTAGTGGATCACCTGAGGTCAGGAGTTCAAGACCAAGCTGACCAACACAGTGAAACCCCCGTCTCTACTAAAAATACAAAAATTAGCTGGGCATGGTGGCGGGCGCCTGTAATCCCAGCTACTCGGGAGGCTGAGGCAGGAGAATCGCTTGAGCCCAGGAGATGGAGGTTGCAGTGAGCTGAGATCATGCCACTGCACTCCAACCTGGATGACAGCTCTAGACTCCATCACAAAAAAAAAAAAAAAAAAAGGCCTGGGATCGATAGAAAAGGAATGTTTAGGTTAAGATAAAGATTCTGAGCCGGGCGCGGTGGTTCACGCCTGTAATCCCAGCACATTGGGAGGCCAAGATGGGCAAATCATGAGGTCAGGAGATCGAGACCATCCTGGCTAACACGGTGAAACCCTGTCTCTACTAAAAATACAAAAAAATTTGCTGGGTGTGGTGGCAGGCACCTGTAGTCCCAGCTACCAGGAGGCTGAGGCAGGAGAATGGCATGAACCCGGGAGGCGGAGCTTGCAGTAAGCCGAGATTGGGCCACCGTACTGCAACCTGGGCAATACAGCAAGACTCCATCTCAGAAAAAAAAAAAAAGATTGTGGAGACCAAAGTTCCTTTGAAGTCTTATAGTGGCTGTCCTTGGAGACAATAGGATGACAAATGTTTCCTATGCAGGTTTTAGATAATCTCTTTACGATTGGGAGGGTCTGGAAGAAAAAGATCCAGCTAAGTTAATAGAGATCCTTCACAGATGCAAACTTTCCCCCATGAAAAATAGCTTTGCAGAGTCATTTCAAAATATAGCAAATAAACTTGTTTGGGGGCAAAATATTTTGCTTTCCTTATTTGTCTCCTAATGTTATGCCAGTGTCAGATTGGAAAGTAAATCTGACTGGGCGTGGTGGTTCATGGCTATAATCCCAGCACTTTGGGAGGCCAAGGTGTGCAGATCAGTTGAGGTCAGAAGTTTGAAACCATCCTGGCCGACATGGTGAAACCCATCTCCACTAAAAATGCAAAAATTAGGCCAGGCACAGTGGCTCACGCCTGTAATCCCAACACTTTGGGAGGCCGAGATGGGTGGATCACCTGAGGTCAGGAGTTCAAGACCAGCCTGACCAACATGGTGAAACCCCCTCTCTACTAAAAATACAAAAATTGGTTGGGCATGGTGGCGGGCACCTGTAATCCCAGCTACTCAGGAGGCTGAGGCAGAAGAATCACTTGAGCCCAGGAGGCAGAGGTTGCAGTGAGCCTAGATTGTACCACTGCACTCCAGCCTGGGTGACAGAGCAAGACTCCATCTCAAAAAAAAAAAAAAAAAATTAACCGGGCATGGTGGCATGCACCTGTAATCCCAGCTACTGGAAAGGCTGAGACACAAGAATCACTTGAACCTGGGAGGCGGAGGTTGCAATGAGCCAAGCTCACACCACTGCACTCCAGCCTGGGAGACAGAGCGAGACCCTGTCTCAGAGAAAGGAAAAGAAAGAAGAAAGGGAGGGAGGGAGGGAAAGGAAAGAAAGAAAATCGTGACATATAGAGTTAAATAAAACCCACCTGTGAGAATTTTTATGATTTGTAGGGCATGACCCCCCAGGCCCCTTAGATAGGAATTTGGGCAAGATTTAAAAATCGGAGTTCAGTCCTCAATATTTAAAATAGCTTTTTAAAAATCAGCCTCTTAGTATATCAGGGTTGAAAAGGAAAAGTTTAATGAAGTAACATGCTTGTACTGAAGGCTAAATACTAGAGCTCATTACCTCCAGAGTATCACTAGGTACAGGGAAGATGCTTTGGCTTGAAAGTGGAGCTTTGCAAGAAGCTCCTTTCTACCTAATGAAAGGAAGAAATAGCAAAATATATCAGACGTACATACATACTCAAAGGACACAGATGACCACATGTAGAACTTTATGTTTCTCCAGTAAGAGGTGTTACAGATTATACAAAGCTCTCAAAATAACTATTAATGATTGACCGATTGACGAAACCAAATAAATGATATTGCCAAAGATGAGCCATTATGGATGAATAAACAAAATGTGGTCTATCCATGCAACAGAATATTATTCAGCCTTGAAAAAGAAGGAAATTCTGACACATGCTTCAACATGAATGAACCTTGAAGACATTATGCTAAGAGAAGTAAGCCAGACCCAAAGGATAAATATTACATTATTCCATTTGTCTGAGACACCTAGAGTAATCAAATTCATAGGGATAGAAAGCAGGATGGTGGTTGCCAGGGACTAAGGGGAAAGGAGAATGGCAGGGGCAGGAGCAGGGGTATTTTTTTTTTTTTTTCAGAATTCTATCAGATAAATGTAATGAAGAGATTGAAATAATTCAAAATAATCAAGCAGAAAATCTGGAGCTGAAAAATGCAAGTGGCATACTGGAGAATACATCAGAGTCTTTTTTTTTATATATACTTTTAAGTTCTAGGGCACATGTGCACAATGTGCAGGTTTGTTACATATGTATACATGTGCCATGTTGGTGTGCTGCACCCATTAACTGAGCGGGGGTATTTATTGTTATTGTTGTTGTTTTGAGACAGATCTTGCTCTGTCACCCAGGCTGGAGGGCAGTGATGCAATCACAGCTAACTGCAGCCTCAACCTCCCTGACTCACCTCAGCCTTCTGAGTAGCTGGGACGATGGTTGTGAGCCACAGTGCCCAGCTATTTTTTTTTTTTTTTTTTTTTTTTTTTTGTGGTAATGAGGTCTAGCTATGTTGCTTAGGCTGGTCTCAAACTCCTGGGCTCAAGCAATCCTCCTGCCTCAGCCTCCTAAAATGCTGAGATTACAGGCGTGAGCCACCACACCTGGCAGAAGTTATTGTTTTAAGAGTTTCAGTTCAGGAAGATGTAAACTTTCTGGCAATGGATGGTGGTGATGGTTACACAACAATGTATTTAATGCCACTGAATTATATACTTAAAAATGGTTAAAATGGTCAATTTTATGTGACACATATTTTACCAGAACTAAAAAATCAAATAGGCTGGGCGTGGTGGCTCACGCCTGTAATCCCAACACTTTGGGAGGCTGAGGCGGGTGGATCAAGAGGTCAGGAGTTCAAGACCAGCCTGGCCAACATGGTGAAACCCCGTCTGTATTAAAAATACAAAAATTGGTTGGGCATGGTGGCGGGCACCTGTAATCCCAGCTACTCGGGAGGCTGAGGCAGGAGAATTGCTTGAACCTGGGAGGTGGAGGTTGCAGTGAGCCGAGATCACGCCACTGTACTCCAGCCTGGGTGACAGAGTGAGAAACCATCTCAAAAAAAAAAAAAAAAAAAAAAATCACTTAAAGAGCTACTGAGCTTAATAGTTAACATATAACAATAAAGTTTTCTTAAATACTTTTCCTACTAAAATATGAAATTTGTAAAATTTCATAAATAAATGTCATATGCTTCTGCAAGATGGAATGTCAGAAAGGGGAATAATTTATGGAAGAACTTTCAAGTATCTCCAAATTAAAGTTGGAAAGAGATCATTAAGAAGAAAGTCATAACTTACATCTAAGGATTCAGGAGGAGGATGTTAGTTCTCTCAAAGAATAGGCAGCTATGGGACATTTTATTTTATATAAGTCAATCACAACAGAAATTTTAATATAAAAACTTTTTATACTTTTTAATATATAAAAACCCTTTCTTATGTAAAAAAATTTAATATAAAAATATTTCTGCCATTATACAAGTGGGATATGTAATTTTGAACTTTGTATGAAAAAATGAAGAAAATTATGAATATTAAAATTGCCAGCTGAGCGTGGTGGCTCATGCCTGTAATCCCAGCACTTTGGAAGGCTGAGGTGGGCGGATCACTTGAGGTCAGAAGTTCAAGACCAGCCTGACCAACACGGTGAAATGCTGTCTCTACTAAAAATACAAAAATTAGCCAGGTGCGGTGGCACATACCTGTAATCCCAGCTACTCAGGAGACTGAGGCAGGAGAATCGTTGAACCCAGGAGACAGAGGTTGCAGTGAGCTGAGATCATGCCATTGCACTCCAGCCTGGGTGACAGATCGAGATCCTATCACCAAAAAAAATTACCATTGTTATTCTTTCTTTCTGATTGAATACTTTGTTTTTGGAAAATCTCAAATAAAAAATATCTTGCAAAATAATAAAGCTAGAATATCCATTATGCTTGTTTCCTAGCTGCTCTGGCAGAAGCTTTAACAGAGGCACTTAGCGCTCCCAGAACAAATTCACAGGCTTCTCCACATCCTCCTGCCTCCCTTACCACTGGGCTGGGGCCAGGTTACAAGTTCTAGTCAATAGGAAATAGCAGGGTGACATGTGTCAGTTCCAGGCCGAAGCAGTTAAAATCAAGTATGCCTCCTCCATCCTTTTCTTACCCTGTCATGGCAGGTGAGAAGGTGCTAGGGATTGCCAAATGCAGGAAGCCTCAATCTCCAAGACATTGCTTGCAGAGAAAACCAGCCAACCCGCATTAAACCTTCTGTGAGAAATAAACTTTGTTTTTTTTAAGGCACTGAGATTGATTGCTACAGTGAGTAACGTAAAGATGACAATGTGGGAATCATTATTAGCTTCCCTCTCCATTAGAAGAGTCTGGTTCTGTGGGATCACTTTTTAAAACTCCAAAGTAGGACGGGTGAAGTGGCTCACGCCTGTAATCCCAGGACTTTGGGAGGCCGAGGCAGGCGGATCACGAGGTCAGGAGTTTGACACCAGCCTGACCAACATTGTGATACCCCATCTCTACTAAAAATACAAAAATTAGCTGGTTGTGGTGGTGCACACCTGTAATCCCAGCTACTCAGGAGGCTGAGGCAGGAGAATGGCTTGAACCCAGGAGGCAGAGGTTGCAGTGAGCTGAGATCACGCCACTGCATTCCAGCCTGGGCGACAGAGCAAGACTCTCACAAAAAAAAAAAAAAAAAAAAAAAACCTCCAAAGTGGCCGTCACTAAAAGCTAATAAACACTAGAGGGCACAATTGAGTTGTGGAAAATTTCAGCCAATATTGGAAATGAAACAAGGTATGGACTCCAGCAAAAATTAATGCAACAAATGGGTTGTGAAAATCATAAGCTTTGAAAACAATTGCTTTCTTTGTAAATCTGTTGGTTACCTTTCGCCCTTTGAGATAATTGAATTAAAGTAGACTTAACGCTTTAAATTTAATATAAAGCTAAGACCGTATTCCAAAAATAAAGCATATATACCTTTACAAATATGAATACTTACATTGAAAAACTGGTGTTCTCAGTGTTAAGAGTCAGATTCCATCTGAATTTTTCTTTCTTTAGATAGTCCCGTCTTCCGGCAATGATGGTTTGGCCATGGAATTCACACTTATTCTAACCCGGCCACTTGAGAAAGCTGAAGTTTCTAAGGTTTTGTTATTGTAAGAGGTGACCAGATGTTCCAAACATCAAGCTATACAGGAAGCTCTCCACCCACTCCAAATGTCATGCTGAGTTCTCAACAGACTTCCCTTTCCCGTTTCCTTTTTCCCCTCTCTCTGATTTTTTTCTTCAAAGTCTATTCAAAAGCTCTGCCAAAACCATCTTCCTCTATTGTTGTTCTGATGACATCATTCCCTTCCCCAGCTCTCCTTGTCTTTGGTCTCATGACCACAGTTCGCCTTCATTTCCTTGAACTGCCTCTGTGCCTGCCTCTACCTCCATTCGCCCTTATTTCCTGTGCTTCTCACCAACTGTGGCGCAGGATTGTCACTGCTGATGTCCCAGTGCTGAGGTATCTATTATCTTCTAACAAAGAAGAGTATTCCCATTCCACTACCCAGACTTTCCTAAGTCTCTTCTAAACTCATTTTATTTATGTATTCATTGCTCACGAGTATACTAAGCACCTTCTGCTTATGTTCTAGGTACTAGAGGAGAGACAGAGAGAAAAAAGAAAGATACAATCTTTTTGGTTTTGTTTTGTTTTGTTTTTTTGAGACGGAGTCTTGCTCTGTCGCCCAGGCTGGAGTGGAGTGCAGTGGCGCAATCTCGGCTCACTGCAACCTCTGCCTTCCGGGTTCACGCCATTCTCCTGCCTCAGCCTCCTAAGTAGCTGGGCTCGCCACTGCGCCCAGCTACTTTTTTGTATTCTTTAGTATAGACGGGGTTTCACCGGGTTAGCCAGGATGGTCTGGATCTCCTGACCTCGTAATCCGCCCGCCTCAGCCTCCTAAAGTGCTGGGATCACAGGCGTGAGCCACCTCGCCCAGCCGACATAATCTTTTTTTTTTTTTTTTTTTTTTTTTTTTCCTGAGACGAGCCTCACTCTGTCGCCCAGGCTGGAGTGCAGTGGCCGGATCTCAGCTCACTGCAAGCTCCGCCTCCCGGGTTTACGCCATTCTCCTGCCTCAGCCTCCCGAGTAGCTGGGACTACAGGCGCCCGCCACCTCGCCCGGCTAGTTTTTTTGTGTATTTTTTAAGTAGAGACGGGGTTTCACCGTGTTAGCCAGGATGGTCTCGATCACCTGACCTCGTAATCCGCCCGCCTCAGCCTCCTAAAGTGCTGGGATTACAGGCGTGAGCCACCGCGCCCGGCCGACATAATCTTTTTTTTTTCTCTTTTTGCCAGCTGCTCCGGCCAGCTTAAAAAGACAGTGTTTAAGATCAAAATTGCCAGGAAGTCATTTAAGCTGGGGCTTTTGGAAACTGGAACTTACTCTCCCTTAGAACCTGAAAGAGTAAGTAGCAGGAGAAAATTATACAATGATACAAAATAACTATACCATTCGGGATAGTAGATTTGGGATAATTCTAATTATATCGTCACCTTGAGACAGGGTCTTACTCTGTCACCCAGGCTGGAGTGCAGTGGTAGAACCACAGCTCATTGCAGCTTCAACGTCTTTGGCTCAGGTGAGCCTCTCACCTCAGCCTCCCAAGTAAGTGGGACTACAGGCAAGTGCCACCACACTCTGCTAATTTTTCTTTTTCTTGCCCAAGCTGGTCTTGAACTCTTGAACTCAAGCGATCCGCCTGCCTCAGCCTCCCAAAGTGCTGCGAGTACAGGCTTGAGCCACCTCGTTTGGCCTCTAGCTCAGTAATTAATCTGACACTTGGTGACTAGCATACTGGTTTGCATTTCTCATTCCTCAGTTTCCTCGCCTGTAAAATGGGGATAGTGACATCTACCTATTCATCCTTTAAGATTGTTATACAGATCAAATGTGATAATAAAATAATTTGCAAAATGTAAAGTATTATTTAGTGTAACGTAATATTATATTTGTGCCACTGAGATTTAAATATGTCCTGATGCAAACATACTATATATTTTATTGATTGAGTCAACTATCATGTCTTGTTTAGTTGTTCATAGAAACTATTTTAGAATGAAAGGTTAATAAGGCAACATAATTAAGAAACATGAAGGAAAAGAAGACCTTTGACTTCTGCTATTATAACTTCTCCAAAGTTTCATTTCAAATCAAATAAACATTTGTGCATAAATAAAACATAGTTGTCCTTAAACTTTGTATTTTTTAATATACAGATTTTCTTACAGGGCTACAGAATTCAGATACCATAAATTATGTTTTTCTTGGAGACAACAATAATAAGTATTCTTAAAATTTTTATCACATGCTTACTACATACCAGGAACTATACTAGGAATTGAAATTAGAAATGTAAATGAGGCCGGGAGTGGTGGCTCATGCCTGTAATCCCAACACTTTGGGAGGCCAAGGCATGCAGATCACTTGAGCCCAGGAGTTTAAGACCAGCCTGGCCAACATGGCGAAACCCCTCCCCTACCAAAAAAAAAAAAAAAATATACAAAAATTAGCTAGGCATGGTGGTGCGTGTCTGTCCTTCCAGCTATTGAGGAGGCTGAGATGAGAGGATTGCTTGCACCTGGGAGGTTGAGGCTGCAGTGAGTCAAGATCACACCACTGCACTGCAGCCTGGGCGACAGAGAGAGACCCTGCCTCAAAAAAAAAGAAAACAAATGTAAATGAATGGTTTCTGCAATGCGGGAGTATCACAACTCAATATTTGAAAAGACTATCTGATAGAATCAAAGAAGTAGTAGTGGTATGCCATATTTATTAAATGCATTAAGATTTCTTATTAGCCAGGTGCAGTGACTCACGCCTATAATCCCAGCACTTTGGGAGGCCAAGGTGGGCAGGTCACCTGAGGTCAGTATTTCAAGACCAGCCTGGCCAACGTGGTGAAACCCTGTCTCTACTAAAAATACAAAATTAGCCAGGGGTGGTGGCACATGCCTGTAATCCCAGCTACTAGGGAGTCTGAGGCAGGAGAATTGCTTGAACCTGGGAGGCAGAGGTTGCAGTGAGATCAGGCAACTGCACTCCAGCCTGGGTGACAAAGCAAGTCAAAAAGAGAGAGAGAGAAAAAGAGAGAGAGGCGAGGGAGAGAAAGAGAGGAGAGAGAGAGAGAGAGAGAGAGGGAAAGACAGAGAGAAGAGGGGAGGGGAGGGGAGGGGAGGAGAGGAGAGAAATCTTCCTGACTGCTTTGACCGCTGGCTTTTTCCTTGACTTCATTGGCTTCCTGGTTTTCAGGCCTTCAAACTCTGCCTGGACCTACCCCACCTGCTCTCCTGGGTCTGTAGCTGCTGACTCACCCTACAGATGCTGGGACTTCTCAGCTGCCATAATCATGTGAACCAATTCCTGCTCATAAATGTCTTTCTATGTACATATACATCCTACTGGTTCTGTTACTCTGTAGAAGGTAAGGTTCACCCGAGAAAATTTCCAAAAAGCAAAGGAGAATGAAGAAATAAGGATTCTGGCCGGGCGCGGTGACTCAAGCCTGTAATCCCAGCACTTTGGGAGGCCAAGACCAGCGGATCACAAGGTCAGGAGATCGAGACCATCCTGGCTAACACAGTGAAACCCCGTCTCTACTAAAAATACAAAAAATTAGCCGGGTGTGGTGGCGGGCGCCTGTAGTCCCAGCTACTCCGGAGGCTGAGGCAGGAGAATGGTGTGAACCCGGGAGGCGGAGCTTGCAGTGAGCTGAGATCGGGCCACTGCACTCCAGCCTGGGCGACAGAATGAGACTCTGTCTCAAAAAAAAAAAAAAAAAGGAAATAAGGATTCTGTAACGTTTCATCATTCATGTCTGAAGAGAGTAAAAACAAATGGTCGAGGCCCAGCACAGTGGCTCACGCCTGTAATCCCAGCACTTTGGGAAGCTGAGGCAGGCAGATCATGAGGTCAGGAGTATGGTGAAAACCCGTTTCTACTAAAAATACAAAAATTAGCTGGGTGTGGTGGCGTGTGCTTGTAGTCCCAGCTACTCTGGAGGCTGAGGCAGGAGAATCCCTTGAACCTGGGAGGCGAAGGTTGCAGTGAGCCGAGATCGCACCACTGCACTTCCAGCCTGGGTGATAGAGCGAGACTCTGTCTCAAAATAAAACAAAAGAAATGCTTGATTACAGTCATAACACTATCACCTAGTGTTGTTTGACCTTGAGAAATTCACTTACTCTGAGATACATTTATTCATTCATTCATTCATTCAACAAATACTTACAGAATGCCTTTTCTGTACCAGGAACTGAACGTACTGTGTTAAGCACTGAAGGTATCAAGGTTGATAAGATAAAGGTCCCCACCCTTCAAGGAGTTTAGTAGAGTGCGACCTGGAGGCATTTGATAGAAAAATTAATGTTGAAAGTGTAAGAGTTGTAAATGTTGAATCATCAAGGGCCCTTATCTCCCACTCTACCCCCACGCAAATCCTCTACTTCTGGCACAGTGGAGCACTCTATTTCATGCACATTTACTCAAATTAAACTCTGCCTCTGCTCTCGTCTTCCTTTTCTGGAATGCCTTTCCGGAGCTGTCTCTCCTGATATCCCTCTGCATTTTCAAAGCTCTTGTCAGTCGCCTCTGCCTACTAAGATCTTCCCCACTCTAAATTCCCAAAGATATAATTTTCTGGACTCTCCTTATTAGCATTTATCAAATATAAGCTACTATTCACGTTTGTATACAATATTGTATTAAGCTTCTTAAGTAGGCTACGTTCTTATATTTCATTGTTTCATCCAGTACAGTAAGCATGCCTTGAGTAATAATAATATTTTCCTGTTACTGACTCAGTATGAGAAATTGGGGAGTCACTTCGTTGCAATGTCCTGAGTTTTCACAAGCTGCACTATGAGGAAAATACTTGATAACAGGAATATTATGTAAAGTATTTTTGTCTTCCAAGAAGGATAAAAAGAGCAAATAAGTTACAAAGAATAATAATTTGTTTAGAAAAAAAATTTGTTTATAATGTTATTATGATAATAAATTAATTAACATAAATTGCTGAGGTTAAAAAATCTCCTGTTCATGGCAAATATCCAAAAATCCTCCCTTATGTAATGATTCTAATCCATAATCAAAAATCAAATTCCAACTTTTGGAAAAGGCATAAGTCATATACTACATGATATTGAATTTTTTTTTTTTTTTTTTTTGAGACAGTCTCTCACTCTGTCGCCCAGGCTAGAGTGCAGTGGCATGATTTCAGTTCACTGCAACCTACCCCTCCTGGGTTCAAGCGATTCTCCTGTCTGAGTCTCTCGAAGCTGGAATTACAGGCGCCTGCCATTACACCTGGCTAATTTTTGTATGTTTAGTAGAGATGGGGTTTCGACATGTTGGTCAGGCTGTTCTCAAACTCTTGGCCTCAGGTGATCTGCCCGCCTCAGCAGGGCGGTGCTGGGATTACAGGTGTGAGCCACCTCACCGGGCCACAATTGAAATGTATTGATATGTGGTTAAGGAACTGAGTTCTGTAAGAAAAACTGCAGGGCTGGGAACACCTTTTTAATCTGTGGAGGCAATGGAAAAAAGTGATTATGAATCAGATTCCTTATAACTGCACAAACTTGGACATATTAGTTAGCATTGCTAACTTTCCTCATCTTAAAAATTCATAACTTAAAATTTTATTCTGCTTTTGGTTGGCATAAATTGAAAAGTGTATTTCTCACAAATGGGACGTTTCCGACTCCCAGGGGATTTTAATTTCATTACTAAATTTATAGGATTTTTGTGAGGGATTAATGAGTTATGATGATGTAAAATACTAGTAATTTGCCTGGCTTTTAGTAATTGTGGGAAAAAAAATGGTATCTACCTTAGAAAATAAATGAACAGAAAGCTTGTATGTGGGTAGGCACACTAAATTCTTCACAGTGGTTCTGCATTATTTCTACTTGGCTAAAATCTCTGTTAAATGTGTTCTTCCTATGCCTTGAAAGAATTTCTGGTTTTTCCAAAGTAGATCTTACAGGCTGAAAGTTCATCTCTCACTTTACATTTTATACAAGTGTTTTTTCTCTGCATAACTTACATCTTCTTGTGGGAATCATTATCTCAAGCATTGTCCAAGCATAAGATTATAGTTAAACACACACACACACACACACAACTAAGTCAGGGGTCTCCATTCCTCTGTAAATTCAATGATCAATTTGCAAAATTCTGTATAAATAGCTACACTGTTCTTGCCCCATTTGTCATTAGCAGCTGGACTTAAATTTAACAACTTATAGTGTAGTATTAAATAGGAAATAATGGGAAACATTTGCATGTGACTATTAAATATATATATTCAAGATTTGAGCTAAACCGAAGGTAAAAGAACAAAATTCCCCCACAGTTTGACTGAATTTTCAAAATGTTCTTATTTATTTATTTAGAAACAGGGTCTCGCTGTGTCACCCAGGCTCAGGCTGGAGTGCAGTTGTGTAATCACAGCTCACTGCAACTCCTGGGCTCAAGGGATTTTCCTGCATCAGCCTCCCAAGTAGTAGGACTACAGGCATGTGCTGCCATGCCTGTTTTTTTTTTTTCTTTCCATTTTTTGTAGAGACAGTGTCTTGCTATTTTGCCCAGGCTGATTTCAAACTCCTGACCTCGAGCAGTCCTCCAGCCTCAGCCTCCCAAAGTGCCAGGATAACAGGCATGAGCCACCATGCCTGGCCTTAAATGCTCTATAACAGTAAAATATAGATCCCATAAAAGATGAAAGCAAAAGAATGGAAATGTCTGAGTAGACAGAATACATCTATATAAATTGTAACAATGGAAAACATATGAAATGCATATATACATGTACACAGTATATGGAGGTGCATTTGAGTAGGGAAGCAATACTTCAGATCCATATAGTAAGAAAAACTACCAGGGTTGGTTCACAGAAACTGAAGCTTAATTTAAGCTGGCTCTCTTAACACTAAATTATTTTAAGTGAGTTTCAGTGTACTCACACTAAAAACAAAAACAAAACAGGGATGACCTCACAGATTGTGCTGAAGATGAATTTAAATTTGTTAGCATATAAAAGCAGGACAAGTGCCTGCTAAAGAACACCCAAGAAATGAGAGTTTCCAATTTTAATTTCCAAGAGATCAGAAGCTCCTTGAGAAGCCTCCAAGCAAAAAATGCTTTGTGTTTGCTATTTTTTTTTTTTTAAGATGGAGTCTCTCTCAGCCACCCAGGCTGGAGTGCGGTGGTGTGATCTTGGCTCACTGCAACCACCATCTCCCGGGTTCAAGCGATTCTCCTGTCTCAGCCTCCTGAGTAGCTGGGATTACAGGCACCCACCATCATGCCCCACTAATTTTTGTATTTTAGTAGCGATGGAGTTTCACAATGTTGGCCAGGCTGACTTGAACTCCTGACCTCAGGTGATCCGCCCACCTTGGCCACCCAAAGTGCTAGGATTACAGGTGTGAGCCACCGCGCCCTGCATATTTACTAAATTATTAGAAGCATGGGTATATGTATGTGCCAATGAATATAGCAATCATCAGAAAGAAGATAGGAAGACACATAATTTGGTATTCTTTTTTATTAAAATCTCATCGACTTCAGTCATCCATCTGAATTCTGTTTCACATTTCTCACGCACCCTGTTATCACTGCCTTCCTTGGAAACTAATTAGAAGAATTCTTACCTGAGGAAAAGCACTGGACATGTTTGCAGCCAAATTCAACTGAACTAAAGTTGAAGACATTTTTATATTAATAGAACAAAACAAAGGAAAGATGGGTTTTTTTTTCTTTATTTTATTTATGTTTTTTTGAGACAGAGTCTTGCTCTGTCACCTAGGCTGGAGTACAGTGGTGCGACCTTGACTCACTGCAACCTTTGCCTCCCGGGTTCAAGCGATTCTCCTGCCTCAGCCTCCTGAGTAGCTGGAACTACAGGTGCCCACCACCATGCCTGGCTAATTTTGTATTTTTAGTAGATGGGGGTTTCACCATGTTGGCCAGGCTGGTCTCGAACTCCTGACCTCGTGATCCGCCTGCCTAGGCCTCCCAAAGTGCTGGGATTACAGGTGTGAGTCACCGCGGCCAGCCTACTTAATTTTTCTTAAGGGAAGATTATTTAATACAGAGTGTCCTCTTCTGTTTTTGTAAGTGAAAATTTCTGCTACTCAGTCAAAACCTGAGTCTACAGAAGGTGCTGGCAAGAGGACTGATGGACCAAAGTGATTTGATGACTATGCTTCTTCTGTCTCCTTTAGTGCTTTCTCCAGTATGGTTTCTTTCAGATCAATGAAACTTTTCTTTTTTTCTTTTTTTGAGAGGGCGTCTCGCTCTGTTGCCCAGGCTGGAGTATAGTGGCATGATCTTGGCTCAATACAACCTCTGCCTCCCAGGTTCAAGCAATTCTCCTGCCTCAGCCTCCCAAGTAGCTGGGATTATAGGTGCCCACCACCACACCTGGCTAATTTTTGTATTTTTAGTAGAAATGGGGTTTTACCATGTTGGCCAGGCTGGTCTTGAACTCCTGACCTCAGGTGAGCCACCTGCCTCAGCCTCCCAAACTGCTGGGATTACAGGTGTGAGCCACCACACCCAGCCTCAATGAAACTTTCCTTATTTTTTTGGACAATATTCACAATCAAAAATAGATGTGAGAAAACAGAATTGGGAAATTCGCTGGTTTAAGATTACATAGCTATAAAAGGGCATACAATTCTGGGACTAATTTTTTTTAATTGAGATATAATTTACATACTGTAAATTAAACTATTAGGGCTCGATTTCCAGCTCCACCCCTTCTAACTGTATGATTTTGTCTTAGTTATTAACTTATCCTTCCTTCATTTCCTTGTCTATAAAATGAAAGAACCGTAACACCTGTTCTGTTTCATAGTGTGCAGTGAGGATTGAGTTAACACGTAAAGAGTTCAGAATGGAGTCTGATGCGTGGTAAGTGTTCCAAGAACATTACCTGCAAATATTATAAGATCAAATGGAGAGTTTGCTACCACTAAATTGAATATAAATTGACTAAATTTTATAGAAAGAGAGACATTACAAATCAGGAAATACAGTGGGTTTTAACCTTTGTAACGGTAACCCACAATGAAAAAAATGTATTTTATGTCATAACTCAGTATATACACATAGAAAAAATAAGTTTTGCCAAATTATACTTAGTATATGCAGTATGCTGTGATATTTGTTTCATTTTTTAAAAGGTGCTGGTTGCCATGTGCTATATTGATTTTGCTACTGCGTAAGGAATTACAACCCACAGTTCAAAAAACATTGACCTGATACAATCCCTTCACTTTACAATGGAAAAACCTGAAGTCTTTGAGAAATTGGGAACTTTGCTTGCTTAAGATTACACAGCTACAAAAGGGCATAAAATTCTGGTACCAGAAATTTTTTTTATATTGTGATATAACTTACACACAGTAAAATTCACCATTTAAAGTGATTTTTAGTATACTCACAAAGCTGTACAAGCAACACCACTACATAATTCCAGAATATTTTCATCACCCCAAGAAGAAATCCTGTACCCACTAGCAGTGGAACAAGAACTTATATTTCACTTCTAGTCCAAATATTTTTTGCATTCTCATAGTCCCATATATGGATATTCAAATTGATTAGATAAGTAAAGTTTAATTTAATAAGTATTTAATGTCTAAATAATCAAATTTATCAAATGCTTGATAAGACTTTGCATAATTCTGTGCCATTAACCATCTCAAGCTTTTATATAAGTTTCTGTATTCTTTGGGGTTTTGTTGTTTTTTCAAATATATGCCAGATTCTTGAGGATACATGGCAAACACTTAGGAATGGGTTCTACATACTCCAAACAGACTCAGGAAATGCTTTGTTCTTTGGATGCACAGCATACCATCTCAAAGGAAATGAGACTGGTAATTTTCACAGAGAATATGGGAGACGTTAGAGAAAAGCTTAAAGAAGTTGTTTATTCTGGAGGCTTTTATTAAACAGAGGATTATTTTCTGTTTCAAAGTTTTCAAATAGAATCCATGACTGGACAATATGTCCTTAAAAGGTTTAAGGAGAACCTAAATACTTTCCTAAATAGGAGTTCATATACATTTTAAAAGTCACTCATTATAACATAAATCAAATTTTCCAGTCTGTGGTTTTCAAAACATCCATTCCTTGGTCTCCCGTGTTGCTTCTATTTTAAACTTGGAATTAATTTTACGTAAAATAAGCATGAGTGCCAATTTTCTATTTTATGCCAAAATTACTAGGTCTCCAGAAGAAAAATCTCTACATTAGTCGTGTTTCGATCATTTAAATAGCACCCTTTAAACTGTGAGAGTCATTGTATACATTTTGAATCTTCAGTGCATGGTTGATTCTTTAGTAAATGTGATTTCAAGTATTCAGAAGAAGATGCACCCATGCAAATTAATGATCAGAACTCAGGGCTCAAATAATATGAAATTATTATAGATTAGCCCAGTATAAAGAAATGAAAATGATAATGCTAATAAAGCTAGAAAATAATTTTTTTTTTTTTGACATGGAGTTTCACTCTGTCACTCAGGCTGGAGTGAAGTGGTGCCATCTTGGTTCACTGCAATCTCTGGCCCCCAGGTTCTGCCTCAGCCTCCCAAGTAGCTGGGATTACAGGTGCGCACCACCATGCCCAGCTAATTTTTGTGTTTTTAGTGGAGACAGGGTTTCACCATGTTGGCTGGGCTGGTCTCGAACTCTTGACCTCAAGTGAGTCACCTGCCTTGGGCTCCCAAAGTGTTGGGATTACAGGCATGAGCTACTGCAAAATTTTTCTATTTTTTACTAGAGATGGCCTTTCACCATGTTGCCCAGGCTGGTCTCGAATTCTTGGGCCCAAGACATCCACCCACCTTGGCCTCCCAAAGTGCTAGGATTACAGGCGTGAGCCACTGCACCCGGCCATGGCTAGTTGTTTTAATCAAAACAAATTTAAAACCAAATTAGGTATAAACTGAAAAAACAGATTTTATTAGTCTCTAATGAAAACTTCCAAAAGAAACCTATGGGGATCCTCCCAACCCCCCCGCCCCGGGACAGAATCTTGCTCTGTCGCCTAGGCTACAGTGCAGTGGCGTGATCTCAGTTCACCACAATGTCCGCCTCCCAGAGTCAAACGATTCTCCTGCCTCAGCCTCCCGAGTAGCTGGGATTACAGGCATGCACCACCATGCCTGGCTAATTTTTGTATTTTTAGTAGAGATGGGGTTTCACCGTGTTGGTCAGGCTGGTCTCGAACTCCTGACCTCAAGTGATCCACCTGACTCAGCCTCCCAAAGTGCTGGGACTACAGGCGTGAGCCACCACGCCAGGCCTGTTTTACTCTTTACATCATATAGAATCTGTAGTCAGAATTTAAAATTTGCTCAATGTAAAAAATAACAATATGCCAAAAACGCATAAAGATTTAGCCTTAGAAAGGAGATTAAAACAAGGTTTTCAAAAGCATGGATTTATTCTAAATACATTAAAAAAAAAAAAACACAGTTATAGTGTTACCTTGCAAAACATCTAATACAAATTTCCTTAATACTAACCTTTTATGTTTCATGATCTGAAGTCCGTTAACTTTAAAGATAAGAGCCTGATTTATAGTTTCTTTTCTGAACACTCAATGCAGATAAACAATCTACTTTAACTTCTTGCCTTCAAGCAATGTTATGTTCTACTTTTCATAACCCATTTGTCAAGATTTCCAGGAAGTAGCAATCTGGTAGCAATTTTACTGGTGTCTAAACTCAATGTCAGACACTGACATGACTATGTATCAGCTTAATACTTCAGAAAAGTATGGGCCAAACACTTGGTAATGACTACAGGAATTGCAAATATAGATCTCAGGAGGAACTTATAAGCCGATAGGGCAGAAATATGAAATGGTTTTCAACATATTCTAACTCCAGTTTTGCGGTGGCTGTTGCCTGAATTGTGTTGAGAAGGATTCTGAGGATGGTGTTAATGCTCTGGGGGAGAATATATGCTATGCGCAGTCTAAAAGCCATGACTGCCATGGACAAGCAGGAGGAGAGACTGACCTGCCAGCTCTGTTCTAGGTTTGGGGTCTTACAGTGGCAAAAGTCCCAAGTCCCAAGTCTCAGTGTGGGGGTCCCACATTCTCTTATCTCCCGCCTCTGGCTGTGCCTGCTTCATCCTCTGTGAAAACTGGATCCCCCATTCCACTCCCACTGCCTCTCTGAGCACATGGCAGGAGATGCCACCCTCACAGCTCCCGAGTTTACTGTTGGCTGCACAAGTAAGTAGCAAAGACTAAGTAATGGTTTTCATTTGGAAAGAACAAAAATGGTCTCTATTGAAGCATAAAGGGAATTTATTGGAGGATGGTGAGAATCAACAGGAAGACTAGAGGAGCCCGCTCAGGCAGGAAGCAAGGAAGGCGAGACAAAGTCCAGGTTCTGCCACAAGGATGGTATGCTCACGACGCAGGCACCACCAGCACTGGAATCCTCTACCCCTGGACACTCATCTTCTGCCATTTGACTCAACTCCACCATGGCCACCATGAATAATCACTAACCGAGTCACTTTTGTATTACTCCTCAAAATTCAAACTTTCAGCCTGGAGCCTGGGATTAGCAGTACTTAGATCATAGACCTACGTGCTACCTATGAAGGATTAATTCTCAGAGAAGAGGAACTTGAGTTAAACAGGCACCCTCAAGAGGTGTCCACTACTGGCTGTGTTCTACTCGGCAGAGGGCATGTGAGAGAATGTAAGGTGCTCATCTGGCCTAGAAACTGCTGTCACCAGAGTGAGAAACCAAGCTGAGCCTATGATAGTCTGAAGCTGTGGGTAAAGCTACCTAGGAACAAGCAGAGTGGTACCAGAATCTAGAGCTGAAACCAGGGACTTTGGTAGATAAAACAGGCCTGGGTCAAGCTGCAGAACTAGAAAGAATTTAAGTTAGAAATAAAACAAGAGATGTCCCCAAAGTAGATTCCAATAGCAAAGACTATACTGCCAGAAACTAGTTCTGGAGCGGAGAAGGCATACTCAGCACAGGGTTAAATTCTAAGACTGTAAACCAGGTAGCGAAGAAGTTAAAAGCTAGAGAGAGCAACAAAAGGGAGCAAGAAGATGGAGGTAGAGTTGCTAAAGTTCATGTAAGATTGCCATATTTGACATTTATTAATTGCAAGACACATTTGATTGACATCTATCATTGCAGGATATGTCCTTCTATATCCATTTATTTATTTATTTATTATTAATTAATTTATTTAGAGACGGAGTTTTGCTCATTCACCCAGGCTGGAATGAAGTGGCCTGATCTCAGCTCACTGCAACCTCTGCCCCCGGGGTTCAAGCGATTCTCCTGCCTCAGCCTCCGGGGTAGTTGGGATTACAGACGCATGCCACCACGCCTGGCTAATTTTTGTATTTTTTTTTTTTAGTAGAGATGGGGTTTCATCATGTTGGCCAAGCTGGTCTCGAACTCTTGACCTCAGGTGATCCACCTACCTCAGCGTCCCAAAGTGCTAGGATTACAGGTGTGAGCCACTGCGCCTGGCCCTCTATATACATTTATTTAGGTCGCTTAGACAGTCCTTTCCCAGTTGAGGGGAAATAAAACTGTAATAAAGAAACCTTGGTCCTTGAGGCAATGAAGACATCAGGAGCATTGAGAACTTGATGAGTTGGTGCATTTCTCCACTGAGCTTGTCACAGTAGGCCTAACACTCAAGGAGAAATACCTTCCTTTTTCCTGATCTTCTAAATTTATCCTTAGAGGGGTTCTCATATTCTTCCTAACTGGACATAGGAGCAGTCTTGGCCAGGTGGAGGCGGCAAAGCTAAGGTGGTGCAGATAATGTCAGGCAGTGAACAGATTTGAGGAGGGTGGTGAGGGGACGGTTGTTAGAAAAGAGGCAATACATGCACCTTGTGTAGGGCTGCAGGCATTTTTACTGTTACCAGGAAGAGAAAATCATCATCATAGCCTCAGTGGCGGAAGCAGCAGCAGCAGCATATCACTGATAGCACGTAGGAGAGGTTTATCCTAAACAAAAACATTTCCTGGTAGATTCACAGGTTCCAAGGTGGTACTGAGTGGGCCCTAGTTCAACTTTCAACCTTTCAAACTTCCAGCCAAATAATTTTAAGCATTAATCAACTTAAATGAAAACATCTTACTTTTATAGGGACCTAACATATCTCATAAAGTTTGTTTGTTTAAAGCTTTCCCCTAGCTTTTTCCTCCAGCAGACTTTTCCAGGGGTTTCCAGACTTAAGTTCCTTATCACTCCCTAACACAAATGTACATACCACACCTCTATGCTGTGCAGGAGGCAAAAGTAGGGGCAAGCTTATTTGTCCATTTCAGGATGAACAGATTAAAAGCAATTTTTGTTACACCAAACTCAGTGAGACTTTCCATACTTTCTCTTCCTCATTAAAATTTTTTAAAAAAAAATATTCCTGGACGCAAGTGAGCCACTAAATGTTAAGACTGAAAACTTTCCAGGTTATTTACAGACTGAAGTTTGACATTGATGAATATACTAAAAAAAAAAAAATCAGGGAATGTGGTAATTAAATAATAAAAGCAAGGGCAAAGAGAGGCAAACTCAGTAAGTCAACGTAATCTATAACTTGTGACATTCTGACACTCTCCCAACTTTAAAACTCCATAGAGAACATCTTAAAGCCACCTTACCCCTTAAACTGGGGCAAACTACTATTTAATTTCATTTATTATTTTTAAAAATATATTTTACTAGATAGGAGGTCTCCCATGTTGCCCAGGCTGGTCTCCAACTCCTGTGCTCAAGTGATCCTGCTGTCTTGGACTCCCAGAATACTGGGATTACACGTGTGAGCCACCGTGCCCGGCCTATTTCAGAGCTGATTTTTAGACTGAGTGTTTAGGAAGACAAAGACATCTCTATTTAGTGAAGAAACTCAACAGCTCAAGGAATTTTCTACTTTAATAAAAGCTGAATATAGACCTACATAAAATTTTACAACCCTGAGACAGTCAAAGACAAATGAAGTTTCAGTAACTAAAGAAAATACAGCACCGTTCCACATTATGTGTATCTTTAATGCCTACGCCTACCTTTCGTTCATTTAGTGAGCTGAAGAAAAAAATGTTCAAACCCTTATGTGCATTTCCTTAAGTTCCTAGAACACCGTAATACTGACACGTATGATTGCACTATTTCGTATCTGTCGATGATTCTGAATTTCACTAAAAACCGCAAAGGAAACCAATAGTCACACAATTATTCCTACAACCCCACCAAAGAGGAAATAAAGAAAGGAAGTTACTCTGAAAGTCTGACAAGGCTGAAGTGACTGCAGCAGAACGGCCTCAAGGGTAAGTCTATGAGGACCTTGATCAACCCTCATCTTTACGCCCCCACCCCATCCTTCCGGGTCCTCCCCCTTCTTCAGCTACTGGCTACAAGGCTCATAGGAAAGGTGCGCGGATTCAGACCGACACGATTCCAGCCGTGGCTCCTCCACTTTCGGGGTCGCTGTTTCCACAGCTTTCGAGCAGGGTAACCATACTTGTTGCACTTCCCTCACTGGGCTGCCGCCAGCATCATATAGAAATACTCTGTCCCAACATAAGCCAAAGCCACCATTACTGAGATAGTCTCCAAACAGAACTCAGCTTCGGTTCCCCTCCCGGCAAGGCTGGTTCGACCTACAGTCAACAGGAAGCTCCTGGGGGCAGGGACAGGATCCCTGCCTCGGAAGGAGGCCAGACGTGAACGTTGTTTGGACGGCATCAGGATGGTGATGAGGGTGTGAGTAACGCCCCCGCTCACGCGGTTGGGCTGAGATTTTACTACGAACGACAAAAGGGTGCGGAAGCATAGTGCTGAGAAGCAGCCAGCCAGCCAAAAAAACTCAACCCCGTCCTCCCCTACAAAAACAAGCCCCAAAGCCCTGGGCACTACGGAGAACCGGGCCAAGGAAAAGAGAAAGGCAGAGGGGCGGTATCGGGGCGCCCCATTCAATCCCCGCAGCAGCCGAGCGTCGGTGGGTTCGCAGCTGGGAAGGGGCGCCAGGGGCCTGCTCTCCGGGAGGGGAAGCACCTCCTCCTCACGCCCCCTCAGCCTGCGCCGCCCCCGGGAATCCGCCCCGGACCCCGCCGCCATGTTGGGTCGGGAGAAGTGACACGGACCGGTCGCCTACCCAGACCACAGCAAAGCGGCCCGGAGCCCGGGAAGGGGACCTGACGGGGGCGTAGGCACCGGAAGGCTGGGGGCCCTGGAGCCGGGCCGGCGTGGCCCGAGTTCCGGTGAGCGGACAGCGGCGCGCGCAGGTAGCCGCAGCCCCCGCCCCGCGCCCGCGCCCGCCCCCGCTAGAAGTGAGGGGGCGGGGCCGGGGGAAGGAGGTGGAGAGTGAGGCCGAGGGGTGGGGAGGCAGGGAGCTCCCTCCTCCTGAAGCAACGCGTCCCGGGCCGGCTCTGCCGTCGTTGCTGCCGCCGGGCGCCCCGGGACGAGGAGGTGGAGGAGGGAGAGGGCCCGCGGGCCTCGCCTCCGCCCTCCGCCCCCTCCCGCCACCTCGAGCTGCGGCAGCAGCGACTCATGAGAGCGCGGCCGGAGGACAGGTAAGGACCGGGTGGGGCCCCGCGGGCGGAGGGGTCCACCCCGACACGGACAGGGCTAGGCCCCAGCGCCCGGAGCCGCCAGCACCGCCGCGGTTCCCCGCCCCCGCGGGCCAGAGTCGGGAAGTTGGGAAGAAACTTCTCCCCTCCCCCGGCCCGCCCGGCGGGCTCGTCTCGTTCCCCGCGCTACCTGCTCGCCCCTGACTCTGTCTCTGCCCCGTTCAGTCCTGCCGGGTCCCGCCCAAGTCCGACCTGAGGTCCCAGAGGCGTGGGGACACTCTCCACCCCTTGTCTTTGGGGTCGTGTGGACAGCCCGGCGGCGTGGAGGCGAGGTTTATTTTTGCCCACACGGCCGAAGTGGGGGCGAGGGAAGCGGTCCCTTTTCGGTCCTAAAGGCTGGGGGTCTGTCTGTGTGTCGGCCGACGCCGGTAGCAGCTGTGCGGGGAGAGGAGCGGGTGTGTGGGGCGGGTGAGTGAGCCTCTCTGGCTTTACTTGGTTTGATTGAAAACCGCAACATGTTTAAAGTTTTCCTTTGTTTTGGATTGGGGGTTGGGAAATTTACCATTCAGCGTCCACTTTTTCATGCCACTCCGCCTCCCGTTGCGTTCGGTTCCCTGTCCACATGTGTTAAAGAAAATTTTGTCTTAAAGTGTGTTTTTCTTCTTGATAATTGCTTACAGCTTTCACTTTATTGGGCATGGAGCAGAGTTGTTTTAAGAAGCTCTTTGAAAATCAAGTCTGGTGTAGGAACTTTAATTTTTGTTTTTTAGCGAGTAGGACTTAACAGTTCGGATTTGGTTGAATTATTTTCTGCATAATTAATTGATATAGGCGTGGAATAACATACGGTCTAATTTATACATTATTAAAGGAAATAATGAAAGTCTGGTGGAAGCACAATTTTATGTCCATACCATTTATTATGTATATACGTTCCACGGATGTGTGTTTTCACATAGTTGATTTCACGTATATATATGATTATAGTATCTTCATGTATTATGATTGTAAGATTAGTGCCAAAGATGTCTTGATAATTTTAAATGTGTTTAAACCATCCTGTTAAATTTCTAAAGTTAAATAACTGACTAAGGAAAATATTACTAAATGTATACACATGAGTGTGCATTTAAGGAAAAGTGCATGGTAAATCTAATACCTTAACTGTCACAGTGCTTGGCACACGGTGGACAGGAAGCATTTTGGTCAGGTAATAAAGGAGTATCTTGTATTAACCAAGGATCTTGTATGCATCACTTACGATTTTCATATATTGTGCAGTAAGGAAGTTTTACTTTAGCAAATAATATATACGATTTTGTTGTTTTTGTTTGCTGATAAATGTGAGACCCGTGCCACAATTGACATGTAAGAAAAGGAAGTTAAATTGTATTTTAATTTTTGGACATTAGCTAAAAGTCGGTGGAGATTTTAAATGCTGGTTGACATTTCAGAGGGTCCTACATTTGAAATAGACAATTGCCTTTGATCTGAAAACAAAACAGTTTATATCCATGTTTCCAGGATAAAAGATAAAAGGGCTCTTAAAATACATACTCTGTTGTAACCACCGTAATGTTATAATAGCTTTGATTTCGCAGTTAGGTTTTGCTGACTTCATAAACCGCAAAATTGATTCCTTTCTGTTCATCTGAAAGTGAAATTACAGCTTTGACCCGTCTTCCTGGGTTAGGTGGAATTTGTCTTACGGTCGAAGTATATAATATTAATACATGGGCTGTTTTTGTGTGTGTGTTTTAGTGCAGGAAATTCACAAGCTGAAAAATTGTTTATGCAAGTAGAATTCCTTCATGGTATGTATTGATAAAAGAATAAATGTGCTAAAAGACTAGAAGTAAACCTGTATAAGTGAAATATTACCAACCGATGGTGTAAGACTTATTCAGAGTTGAAATTTGCATCATGTTAGACAGTAAATAATTTATTACTATGGGTAGTTTTTCTTTACAACATCAGTGTAGGCATCATTTATTAATTCTATTAAAATTATAGTAAGAAAGAAGACTAATGCCAAAAAAATGTAAGTGATGCTAAACTCTGGTGTCGCCCAAACTTGGGTAATTAAAAAAGAAAAAACCTGCAAGGAAATTTCTGTGAACGTAAAAATAGGAGCATAGAATACCTGTGGTTCTATGAAAGGAAATATATGGAAAGAGGGGAGGAGATTGTGATAGGGACCCGGCTTCTGAAGTGGTAACAAAGTTCTTTTAACCTGGTAGGAGTTACCAAGGGTATTGGTTTTAGTGTAATACATTAAGCCCTACGTTTGTGTGCAGAATCTGTTTCTATGTTCTATTTTACATGAATTCTTTTTTAAGGAATCCAGTGTGTAATGTACTGTATGAGGTGCTTGGTTTAAGAACATAATTTGGTGACTGACTTTAGAACACTACCTAGGCTATCCTTTGCAAATAGGAATAGATTTGTTAAATCATAATTGTCATATACCAGCTAGTATGTATAACAACTTTGAACACGTCAGGCTGGGCATGGTGGCTCACACCTGTAATCCCAGCACTTTGGGAGGCGGAGGCAAGGGGATCTCTTGACACCAGAGTTTGAGACCAGCCTGGCCAACATGGTGAAACCCCATCTCTACTAAAAAGTACAGAAATTATCTGGGTGTGGTGGTGCACCCCTGTAATCCCAGCTACCTGGGAGGCTAAGGCACAAGAATCGCTTGAAACCCTGAGACAGCGATTGCAGTGAGCTGAGATAGTGCTACTGCATTGCAGCCTGGGCAACAGAGTGAGACTGTCTCAAAAAAAAAAAAAAAAAAAAAAAAAAGTCGAATACTCCTAAATGTACAATAATTAGAGAATTGTTGGGAAAAATTTTCTGAATAAAGTTCTACTTGGTTTTCTTTAGTAAGTTAATTGTTTAAATATTTTGAGAGAAGACACAGGTTTTACAAAATTAAAATCCGCTTCGGCTTGTGTATTGTAAATAACCAATAGAAGGTAATCAAAATGTTTATTGAACGAATGGATACTGTTCTGTCATCAAATACTCTGTTTTTCTGAAAATTACATAACATGACAAAACTCAGTTATGACATCAAGATCGTAAGTTTTGACTTTTATCTATTTTCAGTTTTCTAGAACAGTAATTCTTTAGATCAGTAATTTCAGCCTTAGTTTTTGTATTCTTAAGAATACCATGAAATCTCAGCATAAAATAAGTTTTTGTTTAAAGTTTATGAAGATTTGCAGCACCTGAAGGATGAATATGTTTTGGTTCTAAATTACAACATGGTGTTGGAGTTTCAGAAATGCAGAGAATCATTGGGTTGTGCTATTTTATTTGCTTTATGTAATGGCTTGCTATTTTAGTTGTTCATATTGTGGCTTTGCATTGTTGTAGAGTTGAAGAAGAGATCACATCTGTGCCAGATTCTTATATCACAGGAACTTTTGGTCATGTTATAAAGGTGAAGTTTGTGGTGCAGGCTTTGTTGTGTGAATATTTACAGGAAGTTTTAGTAAGATCTTCCATTGTTTAGAACCCTGCATGGCTTAGGTCACTTTCAGTTCACATTTAAACAAGTTTATAATATAAATATAAGTCCTATAGCGAGGTACAACTACTTTTCTTTAAAGGAAATAATCTGTTTCTATTAAAGTGTGTTGTCTTATTGGTAGTTCGTGTATGGCTATGGCAGGGTGTGTATTATCTCTTTTCTTCCTCTCAGCTGCTCCAGTGCCACAATTAGGCTGAGTATTGCTCAGCTGCAGCTGCTGGGTGATTACTAACCATCCAGCTCCTGTCTAAACTCAGAGGCAGATTTAGCAAAAGGAGCTATAGTAACAGTAGAGGGTGAAAGAGAAGAGCCAGTGCTGCCGCCAATATCATTTTCACATGTCTGTATGCCAAGGAATCGTTGGCGACGGCAGCACTACTGTTGTCTTGGAACTAGCAGACTTGATGGCAATATATCCTGGTCTGGATTTGGGTTTACCTTTAAGATCTGAAAGCCCACTCCAGGAAAGACAGAGGATCCTGTAATTTTAGAGTATAGAATAATGTACTGTTGAGGTACTAATGGACTGAGTTACAAGCCTCTGTGCCTCAACTCCTCCCCCCTGCAAATCTAGGGTAGCGATGCCCTTCAGTTTCTCTTGTTCAAATGTACAGTAAGCTGTGAGACTGCAGGTTCCTTGTAGCGTTGTACTTCATTTTACTTTAAGCTGTGATTCTTAGAATTGCTCCTTTTAACTGTTTAGGGGAGGGGAGTAGAATTGCTGGCATGTAGGTTCTTTGGACTCTACTTTCTCCTAGGAAGTGGAAGGCCTTCAAGAGGAATGACTTCTAGAATTAGCTATACATTGCATATCCCCTGTGGCTGCCTGAATTTTGCTAGTAGGAGCTCTGCGTTCTTTTCCTTTTGTTCTTTCTTTATCCCTGGTGTTTGAGAAGATGGACATCAACAGTTGCAAATACATTATCAGCTATATATGGCAATCCCCAGACTGGAAGATGCCATAGGCAAATTTTGCTGCTTCTAAAATGTTGCTCAGCTTATAAATATGCCAAGCAAATAGCAGCAGTCACATCTTTTCTGTTTTTTTGTTTTGCTTTGTTTTTGAGACAGGATCTTGCTCTGTTGCCCAGAGTGGAGTGCAGTGGCGCAGTCACAGCTCACTGCAGTCTTGACCTCCGGGGTCCAAGGGATCCTCCCACTTTAGCCTCCTGAGTAGCAGGGACCACAGGGGTGAACCACCATGCCTGGCTTTTTTTTTTTTGGATGGAGTCTGACTCTGTTGCCCAGGCTGGAGTGCAATGGCGTGATCTTGGCTCACTGCAACCTCTGCCTCCCAGGTTGAAGTGATTCTCGTGCCTCATCCTCCCAAGTAGCTGGGATTACAGGCATGCACCACCACGCCTGGCTAATTTTTATATTTTTAGTAGAGACGGGGTTTCACTGTGTTGGCCAAACTGGAGCATACCTGACTGATTTTTGAACTTTTTGGAGAGATGGGGTCTCACCATGTTGTCCAGCCTGGTCTCAAACTCCTAGGCTCCAGCAGTCCACCTGCCTGGGCCTCCCAAAATGCTGGAATTATAGGCCACCACACCCAGCTACAGCAGCGTCTTGTCCTTGCTTTTACCACTACTATCTACTAAAAATCTGGAGACAATTCCTTTGACTTGTCTTTGGTAATTTGGGGTTTGGCTAATTTGGGATGGAGATTAGAGAGGATTGAGAACAGTAGTGCTGAAACTTGTATAACCAGAGGAAGGATGAGGTACAGGAAGACCACACATTTGAACATTAAGTACACATCATTATGGCATATACTTAGCAAGACATTGGTGTTATGACCTCTTTGTGCTCCCACAAAACACTTATGTCAAAACACACCTCTCCTTGCATTGTAATTATTTCTTTCCATGCTTGTCTGTTATTCTTGACCTAGTATTCACTGTGTCAAGGAGCCGTTTTATAGCGTCTTTGAGAACAGCCCTTACCACAATAAATACTAAATAAATTCTGAATTGTATGTAAGGATGTGGTTCTAGGCAGATTTATATGAATTTACAACTACAGACAAATGTTTTGAATACAGCTCTACTGAAATGTTATAAAACTAGCTTAATGCTTTTTCATAGCTCAAAGTTAATTCTTTAGATTTTCGCTCTCAAGGTTTTATTCTAGAAGGTGATTTTACAAAATAAGCAATCCTTCAAACATTAATTTAAAGATCATTTTGATATTTCTAATATGAACTGAAAATTTGTTGTAGTTGAAGTTTAGTCTCTAGTAAGATTTATTTTAAATAAATACGTTGTACTATTTTAGCGAATAGAAGTCCAAGTTATGCTAAAGACAAATCCTAGATTTTTAAAAAAATGCGTTTGGTATCTCATCACAGTAGTGACAGTCAGTATCGCAATTATGACTTGTTCATATATACCTAGGACAAAAAGAAAATAGTCCTGATTGTCTTGCGGTAATATGTGTGAAGGAATGCATAATTCATAGGTTTACTTTTGCTGGGTTATTGGGGGTGAGGATGGAACAGGAAGTGCTGGGAGGAAAAGGACTGACCACTGAAACTTCAAGATCGTCTGGTTTTCAGCCTCTGTTCCCAACAAAATGTGGATTCTAGGTTTTCTTCAACTGACTTAAGAGGATTTTCGCCTCTCTAATTTTTTAATGTAACTTTTCAGTTTCTTAGCGTTGAGTAGAAATTGGGGTGAGATGGAGAAAGTTGGTGGTGGTGGTTTCCTGGCAAATGTGTTGACTTCTAACTTCTATTCTGATGTGATTAATATTTTACAGATAAGGATACTTTAAAAATAGTAGCAGTCAGACATTTGGAAGGAGCAGAGAAGGCAATATGGTGTTTTAAGGAAAGGACTGGAAGGTAGAGCACTCTCTAGATTTTAGTTTCATTTCTGATGGTGAAGAGCTGTTTAGCTTTGGTCAGTTCAGTAAACTCCCTAGGCCTTAGTTTAGCAATTTGAAACAAAAGTTGGGCCTGATGGTTTCTAATAGTTTCTCAGCTTTATATAAATGTGTGTTCTGCCACAGTTGAAGTTGTTACAGTATAGTCATGCTCTGCCTAAGGAAGTTTCAGTCCATGAAGGTGATCCTCTAAGATTATAGTAGAGCTGCCCTGTACAGGTGTACCATTTTTCTTTATACTGTGTAATTACTGATCTGTTCTACATTTAGGTTTTTTTGTTGTTGTTGTTGAGACGGAGTCTCGCTCTGTCACCCAGGCTGGAGTGCAGTGGCCCTATCTCAGCTCACTGCAAGCTCTGCCTCCCGGGTTCACGCCATTCTCCTGCCTCAGCCTCCGAAGTAGCTGGGACTACAGGCGCCCGCCACCTCGCCCGGCTAGTTTTTTGCATTTTTTTAGTAGAGACGGGGTTTCACTGTGTTAGCCAGGATGGTCTCCATCTCCTGACGTCGTGATCCGCCCGTCTCGGCCTCCCAAAGTGCTGGGATTACAGGCTTGAGCCACCGCGCCCGGCCTTTTTTTTGTTCTTGTTTTTGAGGTGGAGTCTCGCTCTGTCGCCCGGATTGGAGTGCAGTGGCTGGATCTCAGCTCACTGCAAGCTCCACCTCCTGGGTTTACGCCATTCTCCTGCCTCAGCCTCCCGAGTGGCTGGGACTACAGGCGCCCGCCACTTCGCCTGGCTAGTTTTTGTATTTTTAGTAGAGACGGGGTTTCACCGTGTTAGCCAGGATGGTCTCGATCTCCTGACCTCGTGATCCGCCCGTCTGGGCCTCCCAAAGTGCTGGGATTACAGGCTTGAGCCACCGCGCCCGGCCTCTACATTTAGTTATGTTTAAATACACAAATACTGTGTTACAGTTGCCTGCAGTATTCTTTACAGTTGCCTGCTATACAGGTTTGTAGCCTGAGAGAAATAGGCCGTACTATATGGCCCAAGGTTGTAGTCAGCTATACCACGTAGGTTTGTGTAAGTACATTCTAGGATATTCACATAATGTCAGAACTGCCTAATGAGGCATTTCTCAGAATATATGTTAAGTGATGCATGACCGTATTGATAAAATTTTGAGGAAATGTTTGAGTCTCAATTTTGGAATCAAATTAGCTATAAGGAAAGATTATAAAAAACTTACCCATGGACTTGGCATGGAAGTTTCTCAAGCAAATTGCAGTTATGCTAATTAAGCAAACGTTTATTAAACCTGTGGTGTGACAAATATTATGCTAGGTTTTTGTTTTTTGGTTTTTTTTTTTGAGTTGGAGTCTCGCTCTGTCTCCCAGGCTGGAGTGCAGTGGCTCAGTCTCGGCTCATTACAACCTCAGCCTCCTGGGTTCAAGTGATTCTTCTGCCTCAGCCTCCCAAGTACCTCGGATTACAGGTATGTGCCACCACGCCCGGCTAATTTTTGTGTTTTTAGTAGAGAATGGGGTTTCTTCATGTTGGTCAGGCTGGTCTCCAACTTCCTGTCTCAGGTGATCCACCTGCCTTGGCCTCCCAAAGTACCAGGCTTACAGGTATGAGCCACCTCAGCCGGCCCTCTTTTTTTTTTTTTTTTTTTTTTTGAGATGCAGTCTCGGCTTACTACAACTGCAACCTCTGCCTCCCGGGTTCAAGCAGTTCTCCCTGCCTCATCCTCCTGAGTAGCTGGGATTACAGGTGTGTGCCACCACACCCAGCTAATTTTCTTATTTTTAATAGAGATGGGGTTTCACCATGTTGGCCTGGTTGATCTTGAACTACTGACCTCAGGTGATCTGCCTGCCTTGGCCTCCCGAAGTGTTGGGATTACAGACGTGAGACACTGCGCCGAACCCAGATTTTTTCATAATAAAATTAGAAAAAAGACTTAATTATTCTGTTGAAGTGGATAGTTATGATGTCAATTAACAAGTAATTGTGGCTGTTTGAATAAAAACTTTGCAACATTATATCAGAAAAATAGCCACTATTATCAAAATTTACACTTAATTTTTTTAATTGACAAAGGTATGAACAACTTGTTCTGGATATTTGTTTTTGTACACATACAGTTAATATTTAGAGCAAGACAAGTATGGCATTGGAAAATGTTTAACTTTTTAAGTTTTGTGAAATAGATTTTCTAAAACAAAGAAACTAAAATTATAGTGTTCCGAAAGTTTGTAAGTTGATGTTTTGAAAATTAGAATCTGTAGGCCGGGCACAGTGGCTCACGCCTGTAATCCCAGCACTTTGGGAGGCTGAGGTGGGCGGATCACAAGGTCAGGAGATTGAGACCGTCCTGGCTAACATGGTGAAACCCCATCTCTACTAAAAAATACAAAAAATTAACCGGGCCTAGTGGCGGGCACCTGTAGGCCCAGCTACTTGGGAGGTTGAGGCAGGAGAATGACATGAATCTGGGAGGCGGAGCTTGCAGTGAGCCGAGATTGCACCACTGCACTCCAGCCTGGGCGCGAGAGGGAAACTCTGTCTCAAAAAAAAAAATTAGAGTCTGTTTTTCCAGGAAGTCTTTTCTGTAACATAAGCCTTTTGGCCTGATTTCTAGGCAGCCCGTTGGAGTCTTATAAAAGCCTCACAAATAGGTAAAATGTTTTGGTGGTAAAATATTTTCTGACTGATTCTCAGTTTTTGCCTTGTTTTTGTTGACTGCTGAGCTCTTTGATCAAATAGAATATTTGGCCTACACATGCTCTGATTATGAGGTGGGTGAACCCTGTAGCCTTGCCAGTCACCCTCCTTTCCCACCTTACCGGCTCCTCACTATTTAAAAATCACTGTTTTGAGTTCCCTGTTAGGATACTCAGATTCTCCGTATAAGGCATTGCTGTTAAGCTTAATTTAAATACAGAAACTTCCCTAGGTTTCCCCACCTGCTTGATAGGCTCTGTGAAACCTGCCTCATACTCTAACCCTATAGGACAGTATGAGTTATAGAAAAGCTTCAAAAGATCGGGAGTAATAAACAAAAATAGTAGAAAAGGGTTTGGGAAAATGAGGAGTGTTATAATACGGAGTTTGTAACTTTATCTTCTCTGTCTTTTTTCATTTCCCACCCATTCACTCCTCTTTGGCATTGGGTAGGGAAAGAAGAAAGCCTGTCCTGTAATAGGTACTATGCCACACTTTTATATGCATTGTCACATTTGACTTGAATCTTTGAAATGTGTTTCCAAAATACACAGAAAAATTAGGAATGAGATGGGTATTTATTTTTTATTTTTGAGACAGAGTCTCACTCTGTCACCCAGGCTGGAATGCAGTGGCAAAACCTTGGTTCACTGCAACTTCTGCCTCCTAGGCTCAAGTGTTCCTCCCACCTTAGTCTCTGAGTAGCTGCTGGAACCACAGTTGTGAGCCACCATGCCCTGCTAATATTTTGTTTTTAATTTTTAAAATTTAAAATGTCTCACCATGTTGCTCAGACTCGTCTTAAACCCCCTAGGCTCAAGGGATCCCCCTGCCTCCGCCTTCCAGGGTGCTGGGATTACAGGTATGAGCCACCATGCCCGGCCTGGTTTTTATTGTTATTTTTTTTAGGATAGAGACAGGGTTTCACCATGTTGCCCAGGCTGTCTTGAACTCCTAGGCTCAAGCAGTCCCCTTGCCTCAACCTCCCGAAGTGCTAGGATTACAGGTGTGAGCCACTGTGCTGGATCCCTTGAGGTAGGGATTTATTACAGATGAAGAAACCGAGGATCAGAAAGTATATATAATTTGCTAAGGTCACATAACTAGCAGAACTGGGATTTAAATCTAGGACTGTCTACAAGCCTGTTGTGTATGCCATAACTTTTTTAGGAATGAGGAGCAATGATGGAAAGGGAGATTTCTTGTCTTTTTTCTTCATTAAATAGTGCATTTGAATTGTTGGCAAAGAATGTTCAATTAATACTTTTTTTGTTTTTTGAGATGGAGTTTCACTCTTGTTGCTCAGGCTGGAGTGCAATGGCACGATCTCTGCTCACTGCAACCTCCACCTCCCAGGTTCAAGCGATTCTTCTGCCTCAGCCTCCTGAGTAGCTGGGACTACAGGCATGCACCACCATGCCCAGCTTATTGTTTGTACTTTTAGTAGAGGTGGGGTTTCTCCATGTTGGTCAGGCTGGTCTCGAACTCCCAACCTCAGGTGATCCGCCTCGGCCTCCCAAAGTGCTGGGATTACAGGCATGAGCCACCGCGCCCAGCAATACTTTTTAATTATTTTATTTTCTTTCTTTTTTTTATTTTTATTTATTTATTTATTTTTTTTTGAAACGGAGCCTCGCTCTGTCACCCAGGCTGGAGTACAGTGGCCGGATCTCAGCTCACTGCAAGCTCCGCCTCCCGGGTTTATGCCATTCTCCTGCCTCAGCCTCCCGAGTAGCTGGGACTACAGGCGCCCGCCACCTCGCCCGGCTAGTTTTTTTTTTTTGTATTTTTTAGTAGAGATGGGGTTTCACCATGTTAGCCAGCGTGGTCTCCATCTCCTGACCTTGTGATCCCGCCCATCTCGTCCTCCCAAAGTGCTGGGATTACAGGCTTGAGCCACCACGCCCGGCCACTTTTTTTTATTTTTTATTTTGTTTTTCTTTCTTTCTGTTTGCCCAGGCTGGAGTACGGTGGTGTGATCATAGCTCATTACAGCCTCGAACTCCTCGGCTCAAGTAATCTTCCTGAGCAGCTGAGACTACAGGCTTGAGCTACTACACCCAGCCTATGCTTTTCTTTTTAATGGAAGTAACTTTGTGGTGCATGTTTTATAATAGACATCAGTTGTTAATTAAGGTCAGATATTAAATATATTCATTAACTGAAAAACATTTGTTATTACACTAACAACTGTAGCAAATGCTATCTTTTTATAAGTTGGGGTTAGTAATGGAAAATGATGTACTAAGTCCAAAACATTCTTCATCTTTTTATAAAATAAGGTGTTTGTTGAGCCAGATTCGCAGAGCATGTTTTCCCAATAAAGTTTCTTAAACTTAAGTCATCAAAAGAATAAAGAAACATGCAAAAGATGAGTTATTACACTAAACTGTAGCAAATGTTGCCCTTTTATAGGTCTGGGTTTGTGAAGTCTATATATTCTCTCTCTGTATATACACATACACACTCTCTATACATGTATACACATATATATGGAGAGTGTACTCAAATCTGTCTTCTGCCTCAGAAGCTGGATCAAATTGTTACTGTACAATATTGCCTTTATTTCTACTAATTATGTCATTCATTTCTAGGTGAGTTAGCAGAGATAGATGGAAGGTCTTTATTGCCTGATGATTCAGTCAACATTTCAGATGTGTTGTGGAAAGACAGCCGTTCTCTAATTTGCCCTGTCAGTATAATAGCAGTTTCCTACATCTTGGTACAGACTTATCAGCCATTCAAGGCTATACTTCTAGAGGAAGCAAGGTTTCTTCCATACTGGCTTGTTCCTCATTCTTATAGTCTTCTATACTAGTTGGTTCCTATAAATCATTTTTTTGAGACAGAGTGTCACTCTTTCTCCCAGGCTGGAGTCCAGTGGCACAATCACCGCTCACTGCAGCCTCTTCTTCCTGGGCTCAAGCAATGCAGTCACCTCAGTGTCCCCAGTAGCTGCGACCACAAGTGTGCACCACTATGCCTGGCTAATTTTATTTAATTTTTATTCTGTTATTTTTATATTTTTTTGAGACAGAATCTCGCTCTGTCGCCAGGAATGCTGTGGCATGATCTCAGCTCACTGCAACCTCCAACTCCCCGGTTCAAGCCATTCTCCTGCCTCAGCCTCCTGAGTAGCTGGGATTACAGGCAGACGCCACCATGCCTGGCTAATTTTTGTAATTTTAGTCGAGACGGAGTTTCACCATGTTGGCCAGGATGGTCTCGATCTCCTGACCTCGCCGTCCGCCCACTTCAGCCTCCCAAAGTGCTGGGATTACAATCGTGAGCCACCACGCCCGGCCTTTGTTTTTATTTTTCCAGAGACGGGGCATTCCTGTGTTGCCCAGGCTGGTCTCAAACTCCTGAGTTTGATCCTCCCCGACCTTGGCCTTCCAGAGTGCTGAGATTATAGGCATGAGCCACCACCTCCAGCCTTGTAACTATTATTGTTATATGAACATCACTGTCTGGAAGAAGAGTCTCATCTAAAGCTACCAGTAGAAATTTTATTTGCCACTCTCTTGCCACTGTGTCAAGTTCTTACGTTAACAATAATTTCCTTCACCATCTTAGTAGCCTTTTCTTCTTTGACTTCCTTTTATTTCTCCAATTGTATCTAAGAATGTACCCTTTGTCCTCCCTAATAAGCTGAAACATTGTTTTCTAGCGGGAATACTAGCTTAATTTTTGTAGCATTATTATCCAGCAAAGAATATCTATAGTACAACTCCTTCACATGTTAACTCTAACAGTTTATTATTGCCCATGTTTATTAAGTCTTTACATAAAGGTTGGCAGATAGGCTTGGAACTGCCGACTCCAAATGCCTGGAATGGCTGCCACTGGAATGTAAGCTCTGTGAGGGTAGGGATCTTAGTTTTGGTTACTAAAGTTCCAAGCACATAGAACAATGACACATAGACATTTATTAAATATTTTTGATTGTAGGAACATGCAACAGTCAGCTGGCATTGAGAAAGAAGTAACAAGTAGTACTTCGCTAAAAGCTCATGCAGTAACCACAAATGTTTTTGACTCAAGACTCTTTGAAGTGGTAGACTTGTGCTAAACTAGTATCATTAATGCTCAGGATGAATTTCAAATAAGCATTCTACTTGAGTCTGATGGAGAAACTAAGGTTTGATTCAGTTTAATAGCTTGTAAATGTTAAAGGGCACTATTTAACCTAAGCATATTCACCCACTTACAATATAGGAGTTCTGTTTCTTTATATCATATTCTGTAAATATATATCCAACAACCATACTTCTTTTTTTGTTTTTTGTTTTTGCTTGTTTGTTTTGAGACAGAGTCTCGTTCTGTAGCCCAGGCTGGAGTGCAGTAGCATGATCTCTGCTCATTGCAACCTCTGCCTCCTGGGTTCAAGTGATCCTCCCACCTCAGCCTCCCAAGTAGCTGGGATTATAGGTGTATGCCACCATGCCCAGCTAATTTTTATATTTGTATTTGTATTTTTTATTTTTAAATTAAATATTTTTTTTTGAAATGGGGTCTTGCTCTGTTGCCCAGGCTGGAGTGCAGTGGCACGATCTCAGCTCATTGTTACCTCCACCTCCCAGGTTCAAGCGATTCTCCTGCCTCAGCCTCCTGAGTCCCTCAGATTACAGGTGTGCACCACCTTGCCTGGCTACTTTTTGTATTTTTAGTAGAGATGGGTTTCATCATGTTGGTCAGGCTGGTCTCAAACTCCTGACCTCAAGTGATCCATCCACCTCGGCCTCCCAGAGTGCTGGGATTACAGGCATGAGCCACCATGCCCAGCCTCGCAACTGTACTTCCTAAAAACTCTGGCACACATCAGTTCCTCTTACTTTACATTGATATAAGCAAGTCATATGGATTTATCTGAGTGTAAGGAGAGCTGGAAAAAGTAGTTCCTAGCAGGTCAGCCACCTCCCAGTGAGGACTGCATACCGTAGAAGGGGAGAATGAATTTTGGGAGAACAGACAGTTATCTCTGTCACAGAAGGGGATGAAAAGTACAATAGTTACACAAGTTAGACATCTGTATGGAAAATACTATGGTTGTACAAATGTGGTTAGAATATTTGAAAGGTATGGGCATCGATGATATCTTAATTCAGATTACAGTATTAGTATAAAGCAAACTGGTTAGTCCAACAGCGTCTGGAAATGTGTTTCTTAAAGCAGAGCATCTGACTAATTTAATTTTATATTTGAGGTGGTAAGCTATTAAGATATTTGCTATTTTGAACTTAATTAGGATCAATAGAAAAAAAAAGCTAGTGATATGTAAATTCTAGAAAGAACCTTTGCAGATAGGAGCCGTGCCATCTTGAGTTTATATTAAAAGTAGCAGGAGGCCAGGCGCGGTGGCTCAAGCCTGTAATCCCAGCACTTTGGGAGGCCGAGACGGGCGGATCACGAGGTCAGGAGTTCGAGACCATCCTGGCTAACATGGTGAAACCCCGTCTCTACTAAAAAATACAAAAACTAGCCAGGCAAGGTGGCTGGCGCCTGTAGTCCCAGCTACTCTGGAGGCTGAGGCAGGAGAATGGCATAAACCTGGGAGGCGGAGCTTGCAGTGAGCTGAGATCCGGCCACTGCACTCCAGCCTGGGCGACAGAGCGAGACTCCGTCTCAAAAAAAAAAAAAAAAAAAAAAAAGTAGCAGGAAAGAGAGTTCTGGATTTTAAGATGTGTGCACTAGACTTTAGGAAACATTTGAAAACCAGTAAGAGTGAGGCTTAAAATTCTAACAGTGTATCCCCTGAAGGAGTGAAAAGTCTTAAAATGCCCCAGACTTCTTATATGAAAGGTTAGGAAACACACTGGTAGAGGGAGGGGGTCAGAGTAGAACAAGTATTATATGTCCATTTACATAGCACTTCTAGTGATTGAGAAAAGATACTAAGTAGCCATATCAAAGAATTCCATGGGGGCGGTAGCAGGTAGAAATTAGGGTGGAGAGGCCGGGCGCAGTGGCTCGAGCCTGTAATCCCAGCACTTTGGGAGGCCGAGGCGGGCGGATCACGAGGTCAGGAGATCGAGGCCATCCTGGCTAACATGGTGAAACTCCATCTCTACTAAAAAAAAATACAAAAAAAAACTAGTGGGGCAAGGTGGCGGGCACCTGTAGAGCCAGCTACTCGGGAGGCTGAGGCAGGAGAATGGCGTGAACCCGGGAGGCGGAGCTTGCAGTGAGTCGAGATCCGGCCACTGCACTCCAGCCTGGGCCACAGAGCGAGACTCTATCTCAAAAAAAAAAAAAAAAGAAAGAAATTAGGGTGGAGCTAACGTGGCTCCCCTGCGCATTTTCTCACCATCTCCCCTTTTCCCCCACCCCACCCCATCATCACTCCAGCTGGGTCTTAGTTTTTGTTTTATTTTGTTTTTGTTGCATAAACTAAGTTAGAAGGAGAAACTCATGACAAAGGCCAAGTAGAAGAGAGGGTTGTGAACCTCTTAGGATGTTGTCAGATGATGAATAGGATTTTTACAATGACTGATGTTTCAGAAAAGGGAAAACAATATTGATGATTCTTAGAGATAAATTTATAGCAGGAGTAAGAAGTCATGAATCTATAGTTCAGGAAACTTGAAATAATAGGTGACACAGAACACATAGTGTATCTCCTTTTTATCTTCTCGTGTCTGTAACAAGAAGTTACTCTTTAAATTAGAAAAACTAGAACAAAAAGAAAATAGACAGTACACTTACCTGGCAGGGTAGATACCATGATCAGGAAGGTGGTTCCCAGAGTGAGGCTCATCCATTGCACTCTGGTTGTGCTGACCCCTGTGATTTCCTCAAATGCAGAATTTGTAGTAGTGAGGGACTGTGTTCGTGCTTTTCCTCTGTCATTTTTTTGTCATAAGAGATCATAGTGTGAAGTTTATAATATTAAAAACAAATAAATAATAAGAAAATAGTAAGATGCATGTAGCTTTACATAATTTCATGTCTCTAGGTCTAGAAGAATTCCAAGGTTCTGAAAGATATTTCTGATACTTCCAGGGCCCTACCAGTAAGAGAGAAATCATGGAGACAGGTAGATATCTTAGAAAAATGATTAGATGTTGCCTTAAAAGGTGAATGTTAATAAATGCAGACTCTGAAAGTTGCCTTTGATTCCTGACAAAGTTTTTAAAAAGTTTGTTAAACAGATGTTTGGTATCATTTTGAAGCAATTTGAAGATTATAAAGAAGTAATTTTTAACAGTTGTTGAGAAGTGCTTTATTGAACTGCCTTGCCTCTGGAGTTGAGTAAATGCTGCATATAGGCCATTGTCAGTGGTACTTTCTTGTGTTGGTGAGTGGTCAGACCTCATAAGCTTAGTTCCCTTCTAACAGTAAGGTTCAGTGATTGCTTTTCTACCTGTGTTTTGTTTTTGTTTTTCCTCTTTCCATAATAAAGTGTTCTAATGGCATGATAGGTGTTGCTTTTTCTTTTGGTGATAAACAGAGCCACAGATGTTAGCAGGTTTAAAGCTCTTTCTATATTTTCTCAGTTTTTTTTAGGGGGATTGATAGAACATCGTTTTATTTTTGTTAGTTATATATATGAATAAAGATATCTTAAAATTATTTTAATTTGCTTTTTCGATTGAAAGCTACTATGCATCTCTCCTTGTGGTGAACTGCTTGCTCATAACCTTTGCCAGTTTTACTATTGGCTTATTTGTCTTTTTCTTATAAATTTTTAGGGACTCTTCAATATATTATAGATATTCTTTGTCTTTATGTTGCAAAGACTTTTCCATGTCTGTGCATAATGTTCCTTCTATAACTTTTGGATTTTGTGTTTCAAGAATATTTTCTCCACTTGAAGATGATGTTAAAAATTCTACCTACAGGTTTTTGTTTTGTTTTGTTTTGTCTTGCAAGTCATTTAGCTCTTTACTCTGGATTTTATGTGTGTTGTGAGGTAATTTTTTCTTTCCTCAGATGATACACCTCACTACTGCTAGTTATTAAATCTGTCTTCACACTGGTTCAAAATGCCACCTTTTAGCATTTACAAATTCTTTTTACTCTTGGGCCTGTTTCTGGGCTCTTTTTGAGGGATTTAATTGTTTGTTTATTTTTTGAGACAGAGTCTTGCTGTCACCAAGCTGGAGTGCAGTGGTGCCTTCTCAGCTCACTGCAACCTCCACCTCCTGGTTCAAGTGCTTCTCCTGCCTCAGCCTCCTGAGTAGCTGAGACTACAGATGCCTGCCACCACACCCGGCTAGTTTTTGTATTTTTAGTAGAGACAGGTTTCACTTTGTTGGCCAGGCTGGTCTTGAGCTCCTGACCTTGTGATCTGCCCACCTCGGTCTCCCAAAGTGCTGGGATTACCAGGGTGAGCCTCTGCACCCGGCCTAATTGTTTATTTCTATGCCAATACCACATATCTTGATGCTGCTGATTATAACCATGATAACAGCAACTAATGTGTATTGATAATTGACTGTGTGACAGTGCCTGTGATAAATACTTTAACATATTTACTAACGCCTTTCTCATGGAGCCGTCAAGAGTTAAGTATTCTTGATATCTTTAGTTTTACAGATAAATAAACTTCAAGAGGTTAAATTTACTCAAATTACAAGCTAGGACTGTAACCTAACTTTGTAACTCCAGAGCCTAGACTCTTTTTTTTTTTTTTGAGATGGAGTCGCACTCTGTCGCCCAGGCTAGAGTGCAGTGGTGTGATCTTGGCTCTGCAGGCTCCACCTCCCTGGTTCACACCATTCTCCTGCCTCAGCCTCCCCCGAGTAGCTGGGACTACAGGCACCCACCACCATGCCCGGCTAAGTTTTTGTATTTTTAGTAGAGACGGAGTTTCACCGTGTTAGCCAGGATGGTCTCCATCTCCTGACCTCGTGATCCGCCCGCCTCAGCTTCCCAAAGTGCTGGGATTCAGGCGTGAGCCACGGCGCCTGGCCCAGAGCCTATACTCTTAACCATGAGGTTGTGATTCCTAGAAGGAAAATTTCCTGTTTTCCTTTTCAAAACTTTCTCAGCTATTCATATGCATTTACTTTTTCATATGAACTTCCTTGTGATTTTGATTTAATGTTATGTAGATTTTTATAGGAAGGATGGGCATCTTTATAATATATCGTCTAAAAATAAGTGATGTGTTTATTTTTTGAGATTGTCTTTTATATCCCAGTTTTATTTTCTTACATAGACTCTGAACTTTTGTTGTACTTACTCATCGGTCTTATTTGTGTGTGTGTGTGTGTGTTTGTGTGTGTGTGTGTGTGTTTTAATTTTAAGTTCTGGGATACATGTGTTTAATGTGCAGGTTTGTTACATGGGTATACATGTGCCATGGTGGTTTGCTACACCTGTCAACCCGTCATCTAGTTTTTAAGCCCCGCATGCATTAGGTATTTGTCCTAATGCTCCCCCTCCTCTTTCCCCCCCCCCCCAACGGGCCCCAGTGTGTGATATTCCCCTCCCTGTGTCCATGTGTTCTCGTTGTTCAACTCCCACTGATGAGTGAGAACATACGGTGTTTAGTTTTCTGTTCCTGTGTTAGTTTGCTGAGGATGATGATTTCCAACTTCATCCATGTCTCTGCAGAAGACATGAACTCCTTTTTTTATGGCTACATAGTATTCCATGGTGTATAGGTGCCACATTTTCTTTATCCAGTCTATCATTGATGGGGATTTGGATTGGTTCCAAGTCTTTGCTGTTGAAAATAGTGCTGCACGTTTATTTAGAAATAATTTCAAAGTTACGGAAAAGTTGCAAGAGTAGCACAAAGAACTCCTGGATGCCCTCCACCCAGATTTACCAGTTGTTAACATTTTGCCACCTTTCCTTTATGGTTCCCTCCTTGGGTATGTGTGTCCCTGCCACCACCATTTGAAAGTTAATTGCAAACATCATGTCTCAGTACCCTTAAATATTTTGATATGTATTTCCTAAAACAAGGACATTTTCTTATACAATTGCAGTACAGTTACTGAATTCAACAAGTTCAATATCAGTATAATACAGTTACCTAATTTCCAGTTGCGAATTCAGTTATGTTCCCCAAAAGGGTGCTTACCCTCAGTACCTGTGAATGTGGCCTTATTTGGAAATAGCATCCTTTGGGAGGCCAAGGCAGGCAGATCACGAGGTCAGTAGATTGAGACCATCCTGGCTAATACGGTGAAACCTCGTCTATACTAAAAATACAAAAATTAGTCAGGCGTGGTGGCACGCGCCTATAGTTCCAGCAACTTGGGAGGCTGAGGCAGGGGAATCGCTTGAACCCGGGGGGCAAGGTTGCAGTGAGCCAAGATTGTGGCCACTCCACTCCAGCCTGGGTGACAGAGCGAAACTCCGTCTCAAAAAACAAAACAAAAACCAAAAACCCACATGTGAAGACAGACACCTGGAGAGAATGCCTTGTGACAGCAGAGGCAGAAATTGGTGGGATGCACCTGTAATCCGGGAGCATGAAGGATTGCCAGCTACCATCAGAAACTAGGAGGAGGCAAGGAAGAATGGTATCCAGAGTTTCAGGGGGAGCTTAGCCCTGCTGACACTCTAATTTTGGACATCCTGCCTCCAGAACTATGAGATAATTTGTTGTTTTAAGCCATTTTTTCTACAGCAGCCCTAGGAGGGAACAGTAAAGGAAATGTGGCAAGGAAAGTAATACAATAGTTCATATATTTTTCCATTTGTCCTGATAATATTCTTTATAACAAAAATCCAAAATCCAATCTAGAAATACATGTTGCATTTAGTTGTCATGTTTCTTTAGTCTCCTTTAATCTGAACAATTCTTCAGTCTTTATCTTTCATGACACTGGTTTTTTTTAAAGTTAGACTACTGGTTTCATATAGTGTACATCAATGAGCTTTTGTTTGATATTTCCTCATGATTTGATTTAGATTATGAATTTGAGGCAGGAGTACCACATAAAGGCTATTATGTTCTTCAGAGTACAAGACATCAGGAGACACTCTGTGTTAGTCTATCCTACTATTGGCAATATTAACTTTGATTACTTAGTTAAGTGGTATCTGTCACGTTTCTTCATAAAATGAGCTTTTTTCTCTTTTTAATAAACTATACATAAGGAAATAGTTTTTGCTTCCATTGATGATTCCTTGGCTGAATTAATTGTTGCAGTAAGAGTTGTAAAATAATACTTTTCTAGCTCTCTTATTCCAAGTTTAGTAGTTGGGATTCTGTAAGAGAGAACCTTCCTGTTCTTACTTATTTATTAGAGTGACTTATGGATTATCTTAGTCAACTAGTTGTAATCTGTTAGTGTCACCAATTTTTTTTTTTTTTTTTGGATGTTCAAATTCTATATTTGGTCAGCAAGAGCCTCTTCAAATGAGTTCCCGTGTACTTTTGATAGGTCCCTATCATTTATTGAGTACTACTTTATAACTATTTTGGGTATATTACAAAACTACTTATTTCTCAATATATTTTTTTAGCTGCCCTATGGAAATCTGTGTCTAATAGCTTTTCAGTTAATTGTCTTACTTTTTTTTGTATAAGGGATCATGTAGATCAGACACAGTAGCTCACACCTATAATCCCAGTGCTTTGGGAGACTGAGGCGGGAGGATCACTTGAGTCCGGGAGTTTGAGACCAGTCTGAGCAATTTAGTGAGACCCCATCTCTGCAGAAAATCAAAAAATTAGGTGGGTGTGGCAGCAGATGCCTGTAGCCCTAGCTACTCAGGAGGCTGAGATGGGAGGATTGCTTAAGACTAGGAGTTCGAGGCTGTAGTGAGCTATGATAGGCTACTGCACTTTAGCCTGGATGACAGAGTGAAACCTCATTTCAAGTAATAATTATAATGGCCGAGCATGGTGGCTTACGCCTGTAATCCCAGTACTTTGGGAGGCCAAGGCGGGTGGATAATGAGGTCTGGAGTTTGAGATCATCCTGGCCAACATGGTGAAACCCCATCTCCACTAAAAATATAAAAAACGAACCGGTCTTGGTGGTGGGCGCCTGTAGTCCCAGCTACTCGGGGGACTGAGGCAGGAGTATCACTTGAACCCAGGAGGCGGAGGTTGAGCCCAGATTGCACCACTGCATCCAGCCTGGTGACATAGTGAGACTCTGTCTCAAAGAAAAAAAAAAATTAATAATTATAATGAGCATTAAGACACTTTCTGGTGTTTGCCATTAAGCTGGGATGGCAGAGTTGACTTGAACTTTGGCTATAGATATATAATATTATGGAAGGATTCCTCTATTTTTAGTTCATAAGAGTTATTTAAAAGTAGGGGTGGGTGTTGATTTAAGCTTTTTTTTTCCCTTGGCTTTTATTGAAATAAATAGCTTTTTTTCTTTTTCTTTCTTTTTTAAATTTTTTTTTTTTTAAATAGAGACAAGGTCTGGCTATATTGCCCAGGCTGATCTTGAACTCCTGGCCTCAAGCAATTCTCCCTTCTCAGCCTTCCAAAGTGCTGGGATTACAGATTTGAGCCACTGCACCTGCTGGCAGCGGCTGCTCCTGCTCCTCCTCCTCCTCCACTTCTTCCTCCTCTTCCTCCTCCTCTTCATCCTCCTCCCCCTCCTCCTCCCCCACCCTTTTATTTATGTATGTGTATAAAGAGGTGGGGTCTCACTGTGTTCCTGAGGCTGGAAAATAGTGCTATTCACAGGCGTGATTATGGCACTCTACAGCCTTGAATTCCTGGCCTCCTGCCTCAGCCTCCAGAGTAGCTGGGGCTACAGATGTGTGCAGCTGCACTTGACTCCTTATTTTTCATTTCATTTTTTTTAACCCAAACCCAAAATGGTCAATATGGCTTCTTTGTTTGTTTGTTTGTTTTTCGAGATGAAGTCTCGCTCTGTCATACAGTCTGGGGTACAGTGGCACAATCTCAGCTCACTGCACCCTCTGCCTCCCAGGTTGAAACAATTCTCCCGCCTCAGCCTCTGGAGTAGCTGGGATTACAGGCACGCACCACCACACTTGGCTAAACTACCTTGTTTTTTAATATGGTGAATTAATATTATTAATAGACCCTAAAGAGTGTCTATTATGTAAGAATAGTGTATTCTTACATCCTGAGAATACACTATTTTTTTTAGTAGAAAAACATATAACAGTGGTTACGAACACTCTCCAGTATAATAGATGAGCACTTGAAATGTGGCTAGTCCAAATTGAGATGTACTGTAAGTGTAAAATACACACCCGATTTCAAGTAGCTGGGCTCACAGGCGCGTGCCAACACCCCCAGCTAATTTTTGTATTTTTAGTAGACTCGGGGTTTCGCCATGTTGGCCAGGCATTCTCAAACTCCAGACCTCAAGTGATCCACCTGCCTCAGCCTCCCAAAGTGCTGGGATTACAGGCGTGAACCACCACGCCTGGCGCAATACACACCAGATTTTAATATGGAAAAGAATGTAGAATAATTCAACTATTAAATATTAATTGCATGTTGATAACATTTTTGATATAATAAGTTAAATAAGATACTAAAATTAATCTCTTTTTGTTTTACCTTTTTAAATGTGGCTAGTGGAAAATTTAAAATTGCATATGTGGCTTGTATTTGTGGTTCACATTGTATTTCTATTGGATAGTACTGTTCTGGAGCTAAATTGCCTGAGAGCATCTTTGACCTTAGACTAGTTACCTTATCTGTGTGCCTTAGTTTCCTCATGTTTAAGGGGTGAATAAAAATAGTCCTTAACTGAAAGGGTGGTTGTAAGGATTAAATGGGTTAGTACATGCAAGCGTACTTAGGATAGTATTTAGCACATAGCAGCCACCTAATATTATCTGTTACTGTTCTTAATAAGAATGCAAGCTGCACGATGCCTCGGACCTTGTTTTGTTCACTGTTGCATCTCTACTTTCTAGATTTACTTTTTTTTTTTTCCTTCAAGTTTCACTCTTGTTGGCCAGGCTGGAGTGCAATGGCGCAATCTTGGGTCACTGCAACCTCTGC
>NC_045451.1:61688565-61692807 GCF_002776525.5 Piliocolobus tephrosceles | reverse complement strand
TCTCGGCCTCCCAAAGTGCTGGGATTACAGGCTTGAGCCACCGCGCCCGGCCAGAGACGGGGTTTCACCGTGTTAGCCAGGATGGTCTCGATCTCCTGACCTCGTGATCCACCCGTCTCGGCCTCCCAAAGTGCTGGGATTACAGGCTGGAGCCACTGCGCCCGGCCTAATTTTTATATTTTTAATAGAGACGGGGTTTCATCATGTTGGCCAGGCTGGTATCGAACTCTTGACCTCAGGTGATCCACCCGCCTTGGCCTTCCAAAATGCTGGGATTATAGGCGTGAGCCACTGTGCCCAGCCTAGACTTTCAAAAAATATTTTTTTGAATTAATGAATGAAAATGGAGAATTTCTAAGAAACCTAGGTAACAGTTGGGAAGGAGCTCTTTTGATAACCCCAGATGTCTGTTGGAAGGATACTACAACCAAGAAAGCATCCTGTAATACCCATGAAATACATAATATTTGTGCTTTTCTGGTAGTTTTTTAAAACAAGATTTAAACTATTTTAATAGTTATTGTTTTATTTAGGTCTCCTATCTTTTAACTGAGTTATTTTTATTAATCTGCATTTGCCTAGTTAGCCATTTTATCTCGTTCTGAAAACTTTATTGGCAGGAGTTATATAAAGTTACCACTTTCTTTTCAAATCATCTGTGGCTCTAGTACCCTTCTCATACCACTGTATATTCTCCCTTTGTGTTTCCTGTTTATGATGAAATCTAGTGATTTATCTGTTTCATTGATGTTTATTTGTAAATTATACTGGATTTTTTGTTATAGTAAGAGTAAATTAAAAGAAAAGGTAATGATTAGAAACGAGAAACAGAAATCTCAGTATGATTTACAAATAAAAATTCTTTTGGGAGGTTCCCCCCCGCCTCCCACCCCAAGACAGAGTTTTGCTCTTGTTGCCCAGGCTGGAGTTCAGTGATCCCATCTCGGCTCATTGCAACCTCCGCTTCCCGGGTTCAAGCAATTCTCCTGCCTCAGCCTCCCAAATAGCTGGAGTTACAGACGCGTGCCACTGCGCCTGGCTGATTTTTGTATTTTTAGTAGAGACAGGATTTCACCACGTTGGCCAGGATCGTCTCAAACTCCTGACCTCAGGTGATCCACCCGCCTTGGTCTCCCAAAGTGCTGGGATTACAGGCATGAGCCACTGCATTCGGCTGAGAGTTTCTTTTGTTTATTTTATTTTATTTTTATGAGACGGAGTTTCGCTCTTGTTGCCCAGGCTGGAGTGCAATGGCACAATCTCAGCTCACTGCAACTTTCACCTCCCTGGTTCAAGCAATTCTCTTGCCTCATCCTCCAAGTAGCTGGGATTACAGTCTTTTGCCACCATGCCTCGCTAATTTTTTGTATTTCATGGAGACAGGGTTCTACCACGTTGGTCATGCTGGTCTTAAACTTCTGACCTCAGGTGATCTACCTGCCTCGGCCTCCCAAAGTACTGGGATTACAGGCTTGAACCACTGCACCTGGCCATTTTTTTTTTTAGATTGTGAATTCCCCTAATTTTGTTTCCTCCTAAATTGCTCAATTCATTTGTTTATGTTATTTTCCTTTTAGTAACAGGTATGTAGGGCTCCGAATTTTGCTCTGAATACAACCTTGGCTGTAGTTCATTGATGTAGAAAGTTGTTGGGGTTTTTTGCTTGTTTAGGGGGTTTTTGTTTTTGTTTTGAGACAGAGTCTTGCTCTGTTGCCCAGGCTGAAGTGCAGTGGCATAGTCACGATTCATTGCAGCCTTGACCTCCTGAGCTCAAGTGATCCTCCTACCTTTGCCTCTCAAGTAGCTGGGATTACATGCCTGTACTACCGTACTTGGCTACTTATTAAATTTTTTGTAGAGATAGGATCTCCCTATGTTGCCCAGGCTGATCTTGAACTCCTGGGCTCAAACCATCCTCCCACCTCAGCCTCCCAAAGTGTTGGGATTACATGCATGAATCACCATGCCTCGCAAAGTTGTTGTTTTTGAATTGCAGGGTTCTCTTTTTGACATAAGTGTGTTGAGTCATGAATATTTTAATATAGTCATCTCACTTAAGAAAACTTTGAAAAAATACCTTGTATACCATTTCCTTAGGTTTTATAGCATATATTCTGTTATCAGTACTCAATAAATGCTAAACAACAGTGTGGAAAATTGTTTCCAATCAGAAGCAACTAAAGCATGTATAGGTAATTTCATGGAATTTAAAATATCCATTCTCAAAACTAATGTTATAAAATGGGGGCCATAATATGATAAATCTTTATATAATTAAGTTCAACAAACTTTTTTTTTTTGTTTTGCTTTGTTTTGTTTTTGAGACGGAGTCTCACTCTGTTGCCCAGGCTAGAGTGCAGTGGCTGGATCTCAGCTCACTGCAAGCTCTGCCTCCTGGGTTTTACGCCATTCTCCTGCCTCAGCCTCCCGAGTAGCTGGGACTACAGGCGCCTGCCACCTCGCCCGGCTAGTTGTTTGCATTTTTTAGTAGAGACGGGGTTTCACCGGGTTAGCTAGGATGGTCTCGATCTCCTGACCTCATGATCCACCCGTCTCGGCCTCCCAAAGTGCTGGGATTACAGGCTTGAGCCACCGCACCCGGCCTTCAACAAACTTTTGTACATGCTCTGAGCAAGCAAATACTTCTCATACTGTTTTTGTTTGTTTGAGACAGTCTCTCTCTCTGTCACCCAGGCTGGAGTGCAGTGGAGAGATCTTGGTTCACTGCAACCTCTGCCTCCTGGGTTCTAGTGATTCTCGTGCCTCAGCTTCCCAAGTAGCTGGCACTACAGGCGTACACCACCACCTCTGGCTAATTTTTTAAAAAATATTTTTAGTAGAGACAGGGTTTCACCAAGTTGGCCAAGCCAGTCTCAAACTCCTGGCCTCAAGTGATCTGTCCACCTTGGCCTCGCAAAGTGCTGAGATTACAGGCGTGAGCCACTGCACCTAGCCCTAATACTGTTTTAAGAGCACAAAGTAGTGTCAGGATTACAAAAATTCTTAATGTTGTTGCATTCTAAAATAGTTTTCCCCTGAATATTTGTGCCTTTCTAGATGGAAACTTCTATACCTGTATATGCTAAACTTTGAAAATCAAAAGGTTTTATTTTTTAATAAAACTTAAAAATTTTTTAACATATATACACATCGTTATTATGTACATATTTTAAGCAATGATTTTAGGGTTAAAATAGTGTAGCCAGAAGTAAGCAATATTTCAGAAATATGAAGTTCTGGCTTTAATTTTCAGGTCATCCTAAGGAATGAAAAACTGAATATAAATGGTCATTTTATAGCCCATACTATAAAAGACTCCCCCATGTAATATGAAAATGGAAAGAAAGGAAACATCAACTTTTTTGAATCAAAAACTTTGTATCTCATTTTAATACGCCACCTTTATTGAACTAGAATAAAACCATTCATGCTATTTCCATATTAATTTTTTTACTTCATTATTTTACTCCAAAAAGCCAAAGGAGGCAAGTTCATATGGTTGGGAGATTCAACATGTAAATGGATGTGAAGAGTCAAAATATAAATATGAGGAATGTCTGGAAACAGTCAGTATGCATCCTGCCTTTCTCAGGTACCTGCTGTTTTGTTGTCACCCAGCGTTGATGCCTTACCTGGACATTTCGAGGCTAGAACAGTTGTTGAACTCCAAAGCATTAGTAAGTCTTCACAGCTTAAAAGGAGATGCACATAAGTAGTAAATTAATTTGATATATGTTGATCTATGGATTAATATCAGTCTTTTTTTATCCCCACTCTCTTCATTAAAAAATAGATTCAAACATTAATTTTTGATCAGTATTTATCATTTGGGTCAGGTTCTAAATGTTGATGGGGAAAAGAATTGATAATTCAACAGAATTTTTTTTTTTTTTTTTGAGACCAAGTCTCACTCTGTTGCCCAGGCTGAAGTGCAGTGGCGTGATTTCGGCTCACTGCAGCCTCTGCCTTCCAGGTTAAAGTGGTTCTTCTGCCTCAGCCTCTGGAGTAGCTGGAATTACAGGCAGGCACCACCACGCCCAGCTAATCTTTGTATTTTTGGTAGAGATGGGGTTTTACCATGTTGGCCAGGATGGTCTCAAACTCCTGACCTTCAGTGATCCACCTGGCTTGGCCTCCCAAAGTGCTGGGATTACAGGTGTGAGCCACCGGGCCCAGCCCAACAAATTTTTTTTAAATACAGTATGTATCAGCTGCGCGCTGGCACATGCCTGTAATCCCAGC
>NC_045451.1:61624913-61688465 GCF_002776525.5 Piliocolobus tephrosceles | reverse complement strand
CTGGCTTGGCCTCCCAAAGTGCTGGGATTACAGGTGTGAGCCACCGCGCCCAGCCCAACAAATTTTTTTTAAATACAGTATGTATCAGCTGCGCGCTGGCACATGCCTGTAATCCCAGCACTTTGGGAGGCCAAAGCAGGAGGATCACCTGAGGTCAGGAGTTCGAGACCAGCCTGATCAATATGGTGAAACCCATCTCTATTAAAAATACAAAAATTAGCCGGGCTTGGTGGTGGGTGCCTGTAGTCCCAGCTACTCTGGAGGCTGAAGCAAGAGAATTGCTTGAACCCTGGAGGTACAGGTTGCAGTGAGCCGAGATTGTGCCACTGTACTCCTTCAACCTGGGCAACAGAGCGAGACTCTGTCTCAAAAAAAAAAAAAGTATATCACAGTGTTTTAAAAAGCATAATTTTGGCTATCTTTTCTATCAATATGTTCATATACAGTCAGTTCTCATTATTTGTGCTAGTTGTGTTCTATAAGATGATCATGAACACTAACTAATCAAAGACTGAACCATTCCTCCTAGAGCGAATACAGGGTTAGGTTCCTATGAGCTTTTTTAAAGAAATCATACAACCTTGTTATGTGTGTGTTTTTGTTCAAAGATGCCTTATATATATTAAAATGTAAATGGATGAAGTCCTTCAGAACATGCAGGTATATTTGACTTTATGGTAGAGATATGGTCCTTGGAGTTTGACCATATAAAAACTTGATGTGCAGCAAATCCTATTTTCCCATACATTCTTATTCAAGTGGCTCTTAGTTTCCTGTTTCCAAGTGGAAACAATAGCAGTTTCTAAATAATGCAGAAATTGATATTATCAATTTTATTGCCACCCTGAACTGATAACGGTATTAATTTTGGTAAGCAGGTGAATTCATAAATACGGAATTGAAAATAATGAGGAGCAACTCTGTGTGTGTGTGTGTGTGTGTGTGTGTATGGACTTATTAATGATGATGTTTATAGTAATGAATGTTGCAAAGTACCTTCTAGGCTAACCACAACAATGGGCAAAAATTCTATTTTAGGTTTCCTTAGCTCTCTTGCCAGTGTCCCTCAAACTGAACACTCTTATGTCACACTCCCCTTCCTCCTACTCTAGGGAGGGGGAAAAAGGGAAAAAGTCTCCATGTTTGATATTGTGACAAAGAAGGAAGTCACCCCCCCCCCCCCACCTCCACCCCATCTTCTATCTTTGAGTTCTGGTGATTTGAGTAATTTCTATGTGGAGACCAGCTTCCTGCCAAATTGTCGTTTAGAGGTTATTTGAAGAGCAATTGCATCTTAAGGTTTCTTAGTTTATTTTGTGTTGCTACAACAATACCACAGATTTGGTAATTTATAAAGAAGAGAAACTTCTCATAGTTCTGGAGGCTGGGAGGTCCAATACCAAAGTGCTGACATCTGGCAAGGGCCTCCTCCTTGCTGCGTTATCCCATGGTGGAAGGTGAGAGGCTGAGAGAGGGTTAGAGTGAGGGAGAGAGAGAAACTCACTTAAAAAAGACAGAGTCACTTTTTTGCCCAGGCTGGAGTGCAGTGGCACCATCCTGGCTCACTACAGCCTGGAACTCTTGGCCTCACGTATTCCTCCCTACTTCAGCCTCCCAAGTAGCTGGGACTACAGGTGCTCACCAGTGCCTGGCTTTTTTTTTTTTTTCTTTTCCTTTTATAGAGACAAGGTCTCACTGGGCTTAGGCTGGTCTCGACGAACTCGCTTTTATGACAAACCCACTCCCATGATAGTGACATTAACCGATTCAGAGGCGCACAGTCCTCATAACCTATTTACATCTTAAAGATCCCACCTCTCAACACTGTTGCATTGTGGATTAAGCTTCCAGCATGTGAACTTTGGGGGATATTCAAACCATAGCGTAGAGTATCATCTGAACAGGCTGGATGTAATGCCAGCCACAGCTCTACTACCAGGATTCAGACCTTTTAAAGTGCTTTTCTCTCCTTCCAGCTACTTAGAACAAGCCCAGCTTTACTTGTTCCTCTTTCTCCCCCTAACACTCAGTGTTATACTTCAGAAGCTTGGTAAGGGAAGGGGAAGGTGGTATCTCTTATTGGCTTGTTTCCTTTTAAGACTTGTTTAGATGGATGAGTTAACTCCGTTGACTCAGTCACTTGGTTTTTAATAATTTCCACCAGCGTCCAACATTTTGGCTTCCCTGGGCCACATTGGAAGAAGAATTGTCTTGGGCCACACATAAAATACAATAATACTAATGATAGCTGATGAGGTTAAAAAAAAAAAAAGGTCTGTGCATAGCTTTTGTGATATCCACCACCACAGATAAGCAAAATAGTCCTCACATTCAAAGGGTTGGACACCCGTGATCCTCCTAATTGAAGTTATGTTGCTTAGTATGGAAGCATACTGACTCTCTGAACCCTAATAGATGAGCATGATTTTTGTAGTATACTGATTGTAAACATGGGTACTGTGGTAGGCAGTATCTTGGCTCCCCAGAGATGTCCATGCTCTGTGAATTCTGGGAACCTTTGAATATGTTAGGTTACATGGTAAAGAGGAGTTACAGTTGCAGGTAGAGTTAAAGTCCCTGATCAACTGATTTTAAAATAGGGATTTTATCCTGGCTTATCCAGGTAGGCACAATAGAGAGTAAGAGTGGTTTTTAGGAGTGGAAGAGAAAAACAGGAAAGTCAAAGAAATATAACAACAAAGCAAAGTCAGAAAGAGACAACATTCCAGGGCTTAAAGGTGGAAGGAGTCTGTGAGCCAAGGAATGTGGGCAGCCCCCACAAGCTAGAAAGGGCAAGAACTGATTTTCTCTTTGAATTTCCAGAAGGAAATGCAGCCCTGCTGACACCTTGATTTTAGCCTAGTGACACTGGTGCCAGACTTCTGAACTGTAAGACATATACGTTTATATTGTTTTAAGCCACTAAATTAGTGGTAATTTGTTGTAGCAGCAATAATTAATGGACACTGAGCCGAAATGTTCTGAGTTCATTCTCAGCTTCTGGCTCTGTCACTTACTGGTTTTGTGACATAGAATCAAAACCTATTTAACCTCTCCGGCCTCAGTTTCTTCTTCTGTAAAACAGGGATAATAACACATATCTTCAGTGGTTATTGCCTGGATTAAATCAGTTAGTGCATCCAATGTACACACTTATATACATCTTTATTATTTATATTTTAATATAAGCATATAGAAAACTTGTAATGAAAACAAAATAATTGAATTATTCATCTTAATTTTTCTTAAAACATAAGAATAAGTTAGACATGTTATTTAGTAATTGTCCCATGGACATTTAAAATTACCAGAAAAGTTGGGCCGTGTATTTTTTTTTTTTTTTGAGGCGGAGTCTCCTCTGTTGCCCAGGCTGGAGTGCAGTGGCCGGATCTCGGCTCACTGCAAGCTCTGCCTCCCAAGTTTACGCCATTCTCCTTCCTCAGCCTTCTGTGTAGCTGGGACTGCAGGCGCCCGCCACCTCGCCTGGCTAGTTTTTTGTATTTTTTTAGTAGAGACGGGGTTTCACCGTGTTCGCCAGGATGGTCTCGATCTCCTGACCTCGTGATCCACCCGTCTCAGCCTCCCAAAGTGCTGGGATTACAGGCTTGAGCCACCGCGCCCGGCCGACAACATGTGTCTTAAAATGAATATTTTTTTGCCAGTATGAAGTTTGGGAAAATTCCATCAGTATTATGCCTGTTTTGTTTAATATAAGGAAAAGGATTTTTCTAATTATTCCGAAAAGAAAGAAACTGTTAGTGTTTATTGTATGTTACAAATATTAATAACATGAAAAATTAATGAAGTAGGTGTGTTGGTTCATGCCTGTAATCCCAGCACATTGGGAGGCCAAGGTGGGTGGATCACCTGATGTCAGGCATACAAGACCAGCCTGGCCAACATGGTGAAACCCATTTCTGCTAAAAATACAAAAATTAGCTGGCCATGGTGACAGGCGCCTGTAATCCCAGCTGCTTGGGTGGCTGAAGCAGGAGAATTGCTTGAACCTGGGATGCAAGGTTGCAGTGAGCTGAGATCGCACCATTGCACTCCAGCCTGGGCAACAAGAGTGAAACTCTGTCTCAAAAAAAGAAAGAAAGAAAAATCGATGATATATGTAGAAGCTTAGAAAAATCTGTTGTGGGTAGGAAATGGGAAGCAGATATGCTACGAGCTTACATACTTCTCCCTTTTTTTCTCCTGGTTTTTCCAATTCAACTCAATTGAGCTTTCAGATTCAATTTTGTTATAACATTGCGTTCATATTAATTTCTTGAGAGCTATAGGTTATATGATTGTTTTTCGTGTGTGTGTGTTTCCCTACTTTACTAAGAAGAGTTTTCAGTTTGGAACAAGGTTTCAGGAAGACATTTAGGGTGTACTAGTTCCAATTTTTAAATGTATATTTGAGATATTTTCTCAACTTTCTCTTTGGGTGTTTAGCTAAAATATGCGGTATAATGTTTTATTTATTTATTTATTTATTTATTTATTTTTAAGAGATGGGGTCTAACTATTTTGCCCAGGCAGACTCAAATTCATGGGCTCAAGTGATCCTCTGCCTTGGCTTCCTGAGTACCTGGGACTTACAGACATGTGCCACCAAACATAGTGACTATATAATTTTTAAAAGTATTGTTAGGATATCTTTACATACTTTTCTTAAAAAAAAAAAAGTTAACCTTTGTAGTCTGTTTTGCAGCATTAGCTATTGAGATCAGAAATTCAGAAAGTTAGCCGAGCATGATGGTTCACACCTGTAATCCCAGCTCTTTGGGAGGCCGAGACAGGTGGATCACTTGAGGTGAGGAGTTCGAGACCAGCCTGGCTAACATGGCAAAACCCTGTCTCTACTAAAAATACAAAAATTAGCCGGGCGTGGTGGTGCACGCCAGTAATCCCTGTTACTCCAGAGCCTGAGGCACAAGAATCACTCGAACCTGGGAGGCGGAGGTTGCAGTGAGCCAATATCATGCCGCTGCACTCCAACCTGGGTGACAGAACGAGACTCTGTCTCAAAATTCAGAAAGTTAAAATTAAAAAGAAAAAATAATCCTTTTTACATGTATTATATTGATGTCACACATTTCCCATTCATATAAGATTTAAAATCATAGATGTGTTAACTTTAAATTTGTGACTAATTAATAATATATTTTTATTATAGCTAATTCACTTAAGTAAAACAATTCTCTTGAAATGTTAATAGCTTTTACTGAGTAGATGGAGTAGTGAGCCCTAAGGGTTTTGATTGCCCAGACTCTCTCATTTTCTGGGACCTTTCCCATCATCTCATGGTTCAGGTGGGATCTGCCATGTTCCATTGGTGATCCTGCCTCTTGGTTAGTGAGGGCTGACCCAGAGGGAGGCAGCTGATCCAAGCTGTGCCAGGGTCCTTTAGGAATCTGGAATTGATATTTATGGTTCATCAGCCTAGCTGTAAAATGAAAATCATAACTCTGGAACTATTGCCAGCCATGTTTTACCTTATGAAGAGCTGAAAAGGCCATTGTGCCACAGGAGAGAAGAATGAAGCACGTGAGCATAGTAGCAAAGATGAAAGATGGAAAGAGACTTAAGATAAAACACATGGAGTGGGTGACGGAGAGATGGGAGTGGGGTGGAGAGAGACCAGGTAGTTGGGGAGGGAGGGGAGAGAAAATGGGGAAGCAAGGGAAGGGATGGAAAGACCAGGAGAAACAGAGAAGAAACAAACTAAATTTCCACAACATGGGTTGTTGGTTCTAGTTTCTCTTATGACCCTGAATTCCATGAGGCACTCCTATAACTTATTTTTTAAAAATCCCCTTTTTGCTTAAGCTACCTCTAGTCAGATTCTGTCCTTGAAGCCATAAGTTTTAACCAAGGCAAACACTGCTGTCTTTCAGGTATGTGCTGTGATTGCTTTGCGTATGATATCAGTTAATTCTTACAACCTTGCAAGATAGGTATTATTCCTCCAAAAAAAAAAAAAAAAAAAGAAATTCAAGCTTAGGAAAGATAAAGTAATTTGATCAAGGATCACCATAGCTAATAAGTGACAGAACCAGAATTGAAATGTATGTCTAACTCCAAAGTCAGTTTGTATTCATGATCTGTAAAAATATTTATTGAGCATCAGCTATGGATCAACACTAGGCTAAGCTACAAGAGAGTAAATTTTATTGTCTCAAAAAGTTTGCAGTTCAGAGAAGGGTAGAGATAAACAGGCAGTGACAATTCAGTGTCATAAATGGTATGGGGGCAGGAATAAAATATACTATGCGAGCACATGGGAGATCAAGGAAGATTCCTTGAACGTTTAAGCTAAGACCTGAAGGTTGAGTAGTCACAAGCCAAGCATAAGGAAAGAGGGAGGTTGTGCCAAGCATTTATGAAAATAGTATGGTACATTTGAGGATCTAAAAGAAATTTTTGAGAGCCAATAGAGGTAAGATAAGGAAATCATACAAGGCCCTCTTTTTTTTTTTTTTCTTGAGTTGGAGTTTCACTCTTGTCCCCCAGGCTGCAGTGCAATGGTGCAGTCTTGACTCACTGCAACCTCCATCTCCCAGGTTCAAGCAATTCTCCTCCCTCAGCCTCCTGAGTAGCTGGGATTATAGGTGCCTGCCACCATGCCCGGTTAATTGTATTTTTAGTAGAGACGGGGTTTCACTGCGTTGGTCAGGCTGATCTCAAACTCCTGACCTCAGGTGATCCACCCACCTCGGGCCCCAAAGTGCTGGGATTAAAGGCGTAAGCCACCGTGCCTGGCCAAGGTCTTCTGTTTTACGTTAAGGAGTTTTGACTTTATATTGGGAAAAAGAGGGGACTGGACCATCAAAGGCTCATAATTAGACTTTGTTTTCTAGAGAACACAAACATTTTTCACATTACAGCCAGGAAGGATTGGAGACCTAACACTGTAGAAGGATGAAAGTCAGTTGAGGAGGCTTTTGCAGTAATCCAGTCAAGGGAAGTAGTAATTAGTTGGGGGAGAAATGGAAGAATTCTACAGATTACAGAGCAGTATGGTCAGGTCCTGATGACCAGTTGGCCATATGGGGCACAGGAAGGTGTCTTAGTCCATTTTCAGAATACTTGAAACTGGCTAATTTATAAAGAAAAGGAATTTATTTCTTACAGATCTGGAGGCGGAGAAGTCCAAGGTCAAGGGGTGGCATCTGGGAAGGCTTTCTTGCTGGTAGGACTCTTGTCTACAGAATCCTTAGGTGATGCAGGGTATCAGATGGTGAGGGGGCTGAACGTGCTATTGTGCTAAGCTCAGATCTCTCTTCCTCTTACAAAGCCACCAGTTATACTCCCATGATGACCTGTGAATCTGTTTATCCTTTATTAATCCATACATGGATTAATTTATTAATAAGGGCAGAGCCCTCATTATCCAATCATCTTTTCAATACTGCCACACTGGAGATTAAGTTTGTGTTTTTGTTTTTGTTTTGGAGACAAAGTCTCATTCTGTCGCCCAAGCTGGCGTGCAGAATGCAGTGGCACGATCTTGGCTAACTGTGACTCCCACCTCCCTGGTTCAAGCAATTCTCCTGCCTCAGCCTCCCAAGTAGCAGGTGTGTGCCTCAACGCCTGGCTAATTTTTGCATTTTTAGTAGACACGAGCTTTCATCATGTTGGCCAGGCTGGTTTCAAACTCCTGACCTCAGGTAATCTACCCTCCTCAGCCTCCCAAAATGCTGGGATTATAGGCGTGAGCCACCGCACTCAGCCTCTTTAGTCTTTCTTAAAGAGATTTAAGAAAAAAAAAAAAAAAGACTACATACATTGTTATAGAAACAAGTGAATGGTGTTTTTTTTGTTGTTGTTTTGTTTTTTTTTTTGAGACGGAGTCTCGCTCTGTTGCCCAGGCTGGAGTTCAGTGGCCGGTTCTCAGCTCACTGCAAGCTCTGCTTCCCGGGTTTACGCCAGTGAGTGGTGTTTTTAAAGTTTAAAACCCCAGTTAAAGAAGAGTACATGCAGTACCTGAGGAGCATTTAATTGACATAAGGACTTGAAAGTGGTATCTAATTATTTACTGTAATTTGCTGGTCACAAATCTTGACAAAAGACTGAAAGTAAGGTGTGAAAATCTGAGAGAATAAAGATTCTTGAGACAGGTGTATGGTCAGCTTATTTTTTGAGTTGACTGGATTTGTAGAGGGAATGATGCATAATAGTATTTGACAGGTGCCTTTCTACCAACAAACTGACTTTAATAATTGTCTGAGGTGGCTGAAGGTAATTAACTGTTAACCTGGGATCTTCAGAATTCAGATCTGTTCTATGTTGAATTTAATACATTTTTTTTTTTAATCTTGAGGCTTTAATTTGTTAGTTATTTTTGTTACTATAATCTACAACAGACAAAAATTATTCTCTACATTTCTTTTTTTTTTTTTTTTGAGACAGGGTCTCACTCTGTCGCCCAAGCTGGAGTGCAGTGGTGTGATCGTAGCTAACTGCAGCCTTGACCTCCCAGGCTTGAGCTGTCCTCCCACCTCAGCCTTCTGAGTAGCCGGGACTACAGGTGTGTACCATGATGCCCGGCAAATTTTAAAATGTTTTTGTCGGGGATGGGGGTCTCCTTTTGTTGCCCAGGCTGGTCCTGAACTCCTGGACTCAGGTGATTCTCCCACCTCAGCCTCCCAAACTGCTGGGATCAGCCACTGCACCCAACCATACAATTCTTTACATATTTATTACATCAGACTCTTCTCATGGCTGATCCTATATCAGACTTCAGTAAGGAAACCATGAAGTTCCAGGAATTTAGGAGTTGGGTTACTTTTCTTTAAGGTCAATTGTTTGTATATCTAAAGGGCAGAAAAAGAAAAAAAAAAGGTAAAAAATTGGTATCATTACCGACCCCTGCAAGATCAGTTTTCCATTGTTCACATTTCTTGTCTCCTTTGACTCTTGGAAAATGAAGTTCTTTGTTTGCTTTTACAAGACAAAGTGCACGCCCTTTAGTAATCTGCTGCTTCCTTCTCTCTGCCTATGTTTTCTCTTTTGCGGTCCTGCCTGTCCTTTGTGCTTTATGCTTAAGAGAGGGGATTTAAAAATGAAAGAGAAAAGTCATAGACTAGTTTATGGCCTGTAGAACACCGTGACCTATGGAAATTGTTCATGTTTTATGAAGTTAAGTCTCTAAATTAATTTTTCTAGGATTTCTTAAAGGTTTAAAACTTGTATGTAAATTCGAGCCATCTGGGCAAAATGCCATACTAGAGCTATTCCTCCCAAACTAGATAGAGCATGTAATGTCACAATTAGTTAGCTTATTAGAGTTAGTTTATAGAAATAATGTACATTTAATTTTTTAAGAGGCTCAGAAACGTGTTAAATCATTTGAGAGTTTTTAGTCACTGTTACTCATAATAAGGCAACGTTGTCATGCTGAGAGGCAGGGTGCTGTTTCCAAAGTTAGTAGATTTTTGCCATAGGTTGAGCAGTGGGTTTGGCTGTAAATAACGTTACCATGTTTGTTACATTTTCTAAAGGGCTAATATTTAATAACTTATCAATGAACAAAGAATGTTATACACAAGGCTTCCCTAAACATTGTATGGATTGTAGAAATAATGCAGTATAGAAGTCAGAAGACCTGGTTCCCTAGTTTTGCCTGCTTTTAGCCCCCTGTCCTTGAGCAAGGCATGGAATAACCTCCATTTCAGTTTCTTCAAATGTAAAATGTAGAGATTATGCCTGCTTGTCATGGTAACATATTGGGATTATTTTGGGATCAAATTAAATAATAACAAAGAGCTTTGAAGACATAAAGCACTGTCAAAGTGTAAAATTTTATTAAAGCAGAATACTTTAATAGTGTAACACTGTACAACATGTGTGTGTACAACATAATAATGTGTTAACTGTTAATGATTGAACCAGATACATTATAAACTTATTTCAAATTTGTTATAGCTTTACTAAACATGCTGCTATAAGTACGTTCTGATATAGGTAATTCTTTTTTTTTAATTTTTTTTTTTTTTTGGAGCCAGAGTGTCGCTCTGTTGTCCAGGCTAGAGTGTAATGGCGTGATCTCAGCTTGTTGCAACCTCCGCCTCTTGGGTTAGAGCGATGCTCCTGCCTCAGCCTCTCAAGTAGCTGGGATTACAGGCACACACCACCATGCCTGGCTAATTTTTGTATTTTTAGTAGAGACAGGGTTTCACCATGTTGGCCTGGCTGGTCTTGAACTCCTGACCTCAAGTGATCCGCCCACCTCAGCCTCCCAAAGTGTTGAGATGACACCCATGAGCCAAGGCGCCAGCCTGATACAGGTAATTCTGATAGATGACCACCTAACATAAAGTTGAGAATTTTTCATATGACATATGGAGTTGATAAGTTATGAAATAGTTGGAAAATCTACAAGTATTTCTAAAATTTTTGTTAGGCTTGGCTTTTTGGAGGAGGGAGGAATATAAATGTCAGGCAGGTTGTTGGATAGAATTAATCAAGTTACAATTCAGTGATTTATTTTTTTAACAAAATTAAATGAATGTCCTTATGTACATATATAAAGCAATTAGTGCTAAATAGAAGGAAATATAAGATCCTTGAGTCATAGGCTCTGTTCCCTGTTGTTGTTTTGGCCTCCTTCCCTTATTCTTCACCAGCACCAGACTACTTACGACTTAAAACCCCACTTTGTTCCCTCTTGTTTATGAGCCTTTGCACATCCTGCTGCCTCTGCTTCAAAGATATTTTCTACAGCAAAAGAACGAAAATAAATTAATAATTGCTTCCTGATTTTTGTGGTTAGTGTCTGATTGACCTTTTTGTTTTTCATAACCACAAATACGTGTTTTGGAAGATGAGATGATAGGGAAAGCATATTAGAAAAGTAAGTTGGGGAAGTTAACCTGGAATGCCTGGTTAAGGGTTGAGGTTTTATTTTGTAGGTTGTAAGAAGCCATTGACAGATGTATCCAAGAGAGTGTTACAGATAGAGTTCTACTTTATAAAGATTTTTGGGCAGTCAACGTTTTAGAACCTCCTTGTGTTGGATTGGAGGTGAGGAATCACCATATGTTGTCAGATTATGAGGCAGAATTGTAGAAATGGGTATGATTAGGATCTGAAAACAGGCATTCATTCATGTACAAAAAATGCTTTTTATGTTTCAGGCTGTCTTCTGGGTTGTGGGGATACAGGAGTAAATGTACTAAATCCTACTCCTCCAATATACAGAAAATTAAAGAATGCCTTACAAGTCAGTAAGAAAAGAGCAGACAACCCTATAGAACAATGGATAAGTGTCTTGAACAGACCTTTCATAAAAGATAATGGCCAGTAAACATGTGTAAAGGTACCACTTCATTAGTAATTATGAACGTAAAATTAAAATCACAATGAGAGACTCCTACACACCCACCAGAACAGATACATTTTAAAAGATGATTGGCCAGGCATAGTGGCATGAGCCTGTAATCCAAGCTACATGGGAGGCTGAGGCACGAGAATCACTTGAACCCCAAAGACAGAGGTTGCAGTGAGCCAACATTGCATCACTGCGCTCCAGCCTGGGCGACAGAGGGAGACTCACATCTCAAAAAAAAGGGATCAAATATAGCAAGTATTGATGATGTAAAGCAATGGTAGCTCTCATGCTCGCTGGTGAGGGTATAAACTGCTATAGCTCCTCTGGAAAACTGTTTAGCAGTGCAAACACTTTGACCCAGCAATCTATTGCATGGTTATGTCCAGTGGAATATGCATACATGTATACCAAGGAGGGCTCAGGAATGTTCATTGTTGTCATTATTACAATAGCAAAAAAAAACTGGAAACAATTAATATCCCTTACCTATGGTATATTCATATAAAGGAATGCTACACTGCAGTGAAAACAGTGTACAGCTATTCCTGATAATACAGATGAGTCTCACAAGCATCGTTAAGTGAAAGAAGTCAAACACAAAAGAAGGCATTATATATGATTCCATTTTATTTTTATTTATTTGAGGCAAGGTCTCACTCTGTCACCCAGGCTGGAGTACAGTGGCACAATCACGGCTCATTGTAGCCTCCATCTCCCAGGTTCAAGCGATCCTCCAACCTCAGCCTCCCAAGTGTCTGGGACTACAGGTGTATGCCACCATGCTCAGATAATTTTTTTTACTTTCTGTAGAGATGAGGTCTCATTATGTTGCTCAGGCTGGTCTCAAACTCCTGGGCTCACACAGTCCTCCTGCTTTGGCTTTCCAAAGTGTTGGTATTACAAGTGTGAGCCACTATGCCCAGCCATCATTCCCAAAGTGTTGGTATTACAAGAGTGAGCCACTACGCCCGGGCGTGATTCCATTTATAAGAAACCTTACAAGCAGGCAAAACTTAAACTGTAATGTTAGAATTGAAGATAGTGGTTAAGAGGCACTATGCAGGGTTAATAGCATGAGATGGGCTTCTTAGGTGCTGACAGGGTGTCTTGGTCTGGGTGGTGAGTACATTGGTGTTGAGTTTATGTAATTCATTCACCTGTACATTTATGTGTATTTTTCTTTGTGCTATATTTCAATAATTTTTTTTTTTTTTGCCCATCTTTACATGATGTGGAAGAGAGCCATCATTATCAGAATGATCGCTGTTGTAGCGAACATTCGTGCTTCAAATACCTGGCACTGTGTTAGGTGTTATATATGTGTGTGTGTGTATATACACTCATATATATATACTCGTGTATATATACACATACTCATTTAATCTTCACAACTCTATGAGGTTTACTTTTATTATTTGCATTTTACAGATAAGGAAACTGGGACACAGAAAGGTTGAGTAACTTGCTGAAGCCCACCCAGCTAGTAAGTGACGGACTCAGACTTTGCACCTAGACGTTCTGTCTCTGACGTCTGTGCTCTTAACTGTTCTGCCATACATACAATAAGCTGGAAGTTTTGTATGCTTGGTCTGTTTGAAGGAGAGCAAGAAGGCCAGTGTAGCAGAAGTGAGGCAAGTTGGGGCACAGTAGTAGGAGTTGAAGACTACATAGTAGGTTATTGGAACTTGAAGGCCGTGGGAGGAACGTTCGCTTTAACTCTAAGTGCAGTTGGAAGTCTTTGGGTGGATTATGGCAGAGGAGTGATGTTAAATGATTTATTTTTTAATCATTTATATTTTAAAAGGAAAACTACTGTGAGACAAGCCTGTAAACGGTGGAATGGCAGAAACTGGGAGACCAGTTAGGCTATTAGAATAATTCAGTATTGTTGAATTAGTCAAAGATGATGTGACTTAGACCAGGGTGGCAGTAGGAGGTGGAGAGAAGTTTTCAGATACTGAATATATTTTGAGAATAGGGCCAGGAGAGTTACTGAGGAATTTAAGGGTGTGAAATAGATAATAAGGATGATTTTAGAGTTTTGGCCTGAACAACTAGAAGAATGGCATTAACATTTATCAAGATGGGGAAGATTTTGCAAGAGGAGTTGGTTTGGGGAGGAAGATTAGGATTCTTGGAAATGTTAAATTTGAAATCGTTTTAGACGTCCAAGTGAAGATATTGCGTAGACAGTTAAAGTGAGTTCAAGTGAGAAGTCCAGAGGTCCATAAAGATATAAATTTGATAATCATCAGTTTGCAGGTGGTATTTAAAGATATGAGACTGGGTGATATCTCCAAAGGAATGAATGTAAATAGAGAAGTCCTTTCTGCAGCAGTCTAGTATGTAGATGTCAGGGAGATGAGGAACAATCAGCACAGGAGACTGAGAAGGAGCAACCAGTAAGGTGGGGGAAACCAAGAGGGTGATGTCTTAGAAAGCAGATGGGAGGGCCAAGCTCAGTGGCTCACGCCTGTAATCCCAGCATATTGGGAGGCCAAGGCGGGTGGATCACAAGGTCAGGAGTCAAGACCAGCCTGGCCAAGATGGTGAACCCTGTCTTTACTAAAAAATACAAAAATTAGCTGGGCGCGATGGCGGGCGCCTGTAATTCCAGCTACTCGGGAGGCTGAGGCAGGAGAATTGCTCAAACCCAGGAGGCAGAGGTTGCAGTGAGCCGAGATTGCACCACTGCACTCTAGCCTGGGCAACAGAGCAAGACTGCGTCTCAAAAAAAAAAAAAAAAAGCAAGCAAGCAGGTGGGAAAAGTGTTTTAAGGAAGAGACAGAACCTCAGTTTTTTTCTTATTTTTTATTTTATTATTATTAGTCAGCATTGGATCAGATTGTATTTTAAGTGAATGTGAGAAACATAGGAAAGTTGGAACGAAGTTTGCTAGAAGTGGGATATATGGAAAGAAAAGAAGCAGGAAAGTTATTATACAATGGACAGGATTATGAAAGTCTGGAGGTTTTAAAAGAGAAGAGAATGCCTGACCATCTTAAATACCTGGTAGCATTTCTTAGTGTCTGTCTTTCCTCACTGTCTTACTAACCTTTTAATTTATACAGGATTTTGAATCAAAAGATGAGTGTCATGATTCAAGTTTTTGAATACAGTGATTTACCTTCTTTTAGAGAGTGACAAGACAGCCATAAAAGAAATAGGAAAGGGGCCATTTTACTTCTCTGCTCCTGAGAACTTGCCCCCTCAGCAAAGCTGTTTTAGTTCCACTCTGCCTTCTCTTGCCCATTATCCAGGAAAATGAAAGTAGTTCAGGTATGAGGAGGGAACAAAGTAAAGCTGTCTGGACTGACCTGACTCCTCCCCCTGGTAATGGCAGGTGACTTAGTAGAGTTGGATCAACATTAATCATTAATATTCCAGATTTATGACTTCATCTCCATTAAATAAAAATGTAATGTGGAAATGTGTTTAAATTTGAAAAGTTTTTACTTTTAGTGCATATTGCTAAAACGTGTATTTCTACTAGCTATTAAAGAAGGATCAATCTAAGAGACCTTATGTTAAGAAGAGATTGTGCCAAAGAGGCCAGTCATCATAGAACCTTCTAGTCCACAGCCTTTTAAGGAAACCATAGGACCAGTCTGTAGCCAAACCATAACTGCTCAGGTTAGTGCAGTTAGATAGCAGTTTATATTACTTTGCTTTTACTCTTGACCATGCAAATGCAAACTCAGAAATAGGCAATTGAAGTGCTGTGGAAGATTGAGGGAACCTGGAGCAGACCACAAATGAATAAAAATTATAAGTAAGTAGAAGTTATGAGGTAGAGAATCGGTACCATCAGTAGAGAGTAAGGTAGTTAGTCAGAAACATCAGAAGTACAGAAATAGAGATGCTGGCCAGGCACGGTGGCTCATACCTGTATTCCCAGCACTTTGAGAGGCCGAGGCAGGTGGATCACCTGAGGTCAGGAGTTCGAGACAGTCTGACCAACATGGTGAAACCCCGTCTCTACTAAAAGTATAAAATTAGCTGGGCATGGTGTTGTGTGCCTGTAATCCCAGTTACTCAGGAGGCTGAGGCAGGAGAATTGCTTGAACTCAAGAGGCGGAGGTTGCAGTGAGCCGAGATCGCACCATTGCACTCCAGCCTGGGTGACAAGAGTGAAACTCCATCTCAAAAAAAAAAGGAAAGGAAAAAAGAAATAGAGATGCTTAATCCACATTATGGTAGGGAAGCAATAAGTTCTAGAAAACAAAGCAATGTTTACCTAGTATCAAGACTTGAATTCAAACTTGAACGTGCAGGCCAGGTGCAGTGGCTCATGCCTATAATCCCAGCACTTTGGGATGCTAAAGCAGGTGGATCACTTGAGATTGGGAGTTTGAGACCAGCCTGACCAACATGGAGAAACGCTGTCTCTACTGAAAATACGAAATTAGCCTGGTCTGGTTGGTGCATGCCTGTAATCCCAGCTACTCAGGAGGCTGAGGCAGGAGAGTCGCTTGAACCCAGGAGGCGGAGGTTGCCGTGAGCCGAGATCACGGCATTGCATGCCAGCCTGGGCAACAAGAGTGAAACTGTGTCCAAAAAAAAAAAAAAACTGAACAAGCTTTTGTGGTGTATGATCAGACTGTCTTGTAATTTCTGATTTTTATGTGAAATTCTTGCCTTTTCCTTATTACCATTTTTATCTTTACAATGAAATCCCTTCTTCAGTCGAAAAGAGCCCAACATTAAGCTGAGTATAAATGTTTAGACTTACCAAGCAGATACATAAGGAAATACTTTTTAACATTTTTTTCTTCTAGGCCAGGTGTGGTAGCTCACACCCATAATCCCAGGGTAGGCCAAAGTGTGAGGAACCCTGTGCCCAGCCTGGGCAACATGACAAAGTCCTATCTCTACAAAAATATACAAAAGTTAGCCAGGCGTCGTGGCTTGCGCCTGTGGTCCCAGCTACTAGAGCGGCTGAGGTGGGGGGATAGCTTGAGCCCGGGAGGTCTAGGCTTCAGTGAGCCATGATCGCGCCACTGCATTCCAGCCTGTGTGACAAAGTGAAACCCCGTCGCAAAAAAAAATTTTCTTTCTTGAAATACAAAAGAAAAATGCCACAGAGTAATTTAACAGATGACAATAAAACACTTAAAATGTTAATTTATTTGAAGGTGATTTTTAAGGAATATTTTATCTGTTATAATAAAAAGTTAAGCACAAGTTCATTTACGAAATAATATCCTCTGCACTCATGATTTTTTTTTTTTTTTAAGCAAAGTTTTGCTCTTGTTGCCCAGGCTCCAGTATAGTGGTGCAATCTTGGCTCACTGCAGCCTCCGCCTCCTGGGTTCAAGTGATTCTTATGCCTCAGCTTCTCGACTAGCTGGGATTATAGGCATGCACCACCATGCCCAGCTTATTTTTGTACTTTTAGTAGAGATGAGGTTTCGCCATGTTGGTCAGGCTGGTCTTGAACTCCTGACCTGAAGTGATCTGCCTGCCTGGGCCTCCCAAAGTGCTGGAATTACAGGCGTGAGCCACCATGCCCAGCCATCACTTGAATGATTATTAACACCAGGGAATGAAATGTTTTTCTAGGTTTTAACTTTTCAGATTTTTTTTTTTTGGAACGGGATATTTCTTCATTGCCCTGAGCAGAGTGCAGTGGTGCCTGCTCTCACTGCCCAATAGTCACTGCCCTCAAGCAGTTCTCCTACCGACCGTTCCAAAGTGTTGGAATTAAAGGCATGAGCCACCACACTGGCAACTTTTCAGAATTTTTAAGTGACCATGATGGAGTTTACCATCTCTCAACCCCCACACCTCCACACACACACACAAACCTTGAAAATCTGGACAAAATAAATGAAACAATGTGTTTTAGACTTTGGAAAACAGCAGTGCAGGACTGTGATCCCTAAAAGAAGGGAAACAAATAAGGTGAGCTCTAAATTCACCCACCCACCCTGGCTTTTTGCCTGGGGCACATTCTAAATTGTAGATCTGAAACAGGGAATCTTGAGCAAAGAACAAGATGAAGAGATAGAGATCAGAATTTATGGAAGCTGAGGCAGCAAGAAGTTGTAGGGCAAAGTTCAGCAGGAAGGACACTTTGTCAAAAAATAATGCTATCCGTAGAAGTCTCTGACTTTTTGCTGAATTCTAGAATGAACATACATGGAGTGAAACTGTAAAGCCAGACAAAGAGCAACCAGATTGATGTGAACTGACAGACATGAGAGGTCACAGAGGGCTGGGAAGCGTTTGAGTTTTTACTGGCTAGAGGGGAAAGTCCTTGTTGATTACTCACATTTAAGGACATAATAATAACAATCTTAAAAACTGTTGAAAAAAAAAAAAGGGCCGGGCGCGGTGGCTCACGCCTGTAATCCCAGCACTTTGGGAGGCCGAGGCAGGCGGATCGGGAGGTCAGGAGATGAAGACCATCCTGGCTAACCTGGTGAAACCCCATCTCTACTAAAAATACAAAAAATAGCTGGGTATGGTGGTGCGTGCCTTTACTCCCAGCTACTTGGGAGGCTGAGGCAGGAGAATCGCTTGAACCCGGGAAGTGGAGGTTGCAGTGAGCCAAGATCACACTACTGCACTCCAACCTGGGCGACAGAGCAAGACTCCGTCCCCCAAAAAAAAAAAAAAAAAAAAAAAACAGGAAGAGAATACTTCGCAATTCATTTTGTGAGGCCAACATCCTGATACCAAAAGTGAACACAGAAATTACAGGAAAATACTACTAAAGAGAAATGTGGTTCTTGACCGTAGACAAAAGTATTTAGCAAAATATTAACTTTCAGGAATATATGAAAGGGTAATATACTATGACCAATTGGGTTTTATCTCAAGAATGCAAAGGTCCCAAAGTTTACTTAACAGTTAATAATCAATTAGTATAATTCACCACATCAATTGAATGAAGGGAAAAAACCTATATGATAATCTAAGTACATGTAGAAAAACTTTTGACAAAATTCAGCACTCATTTATGATAAAAACTGTCAACAAACAAGGGAACTTTAGCCTTACGAAGTTCTGCCATAATACAAAAATCCTACAGCTAATATCATACTTAATAGTGATAGACTAAGTACTTTCCTCCTAAGGTTGAGAACCAAGGCATAGATATTCTCTCATCACTTCTGTTCAACGTTGCACTAGAGGTACTAGTCAGTGAATAAGGTAAGCAGGAAAAAAGACATGTAGGAGAGTAAAGAGTAAGACAGTGTTTATTTGTACACATGATCTTGAATGTAGAAAATAGTGTAGAACCTATAAAAGTGCTAGAAATCATAAGTGAGTTTGGTAGAGTCACAAGAACATAGTATACAGATATACTTTGTATACAAATTTACATACGGTCACGCATCACTTTGAAGACAGGGATATGTTCTGACATTGTGTCATCAGGCGATTTCATCATTGTGTGAACATCACACAGTGTACTTACATAAGCCTAGATGGTAAAGCCTCTTATACCCCTAGACTATATGGTATAGCCTATGGCTCCTAGGCTACAAACATGTCACTATACTGAATGCTGTAGGCAGTTATAACACATATCTAGCGACAGGCACGGTGACTCACACCTCTAATCTCAGCATTTTGGGAGGCTGAGGCAGGTGGATCACTGGAGATCAGGAGTTCAGGACCAGCCTGGCCAACATGGAGAAACCCTGTCTCTACTAAAAATACAAAAATTAGCCAGGTGCGGTAGTAGATGCCTGTAATCCCAGCTACTCGGGAGGCTGAAGCACGAGAATCGCTTGAACCTGGGAGGTAAAGGTTGCAGTGAGCCGAGATCACACCACTGCACTCCAGCCTGGGCGACAGAACAAGACCCTGTCTAAAAAATAAATAACATATCTAAACATAGAAAAGGTACGGTAAAAATACAGTGTTATAATCTTAAGGGACCACCGTCATACATGTGGTCCCTCCTTGACCAAAATGTTGTTATGCTGCACATGATGGTATATGTTAGTGATGAAGAGTTGAAAATAAAGTAGTAACGTTTGTAATGGCATAAACCATAGTGTCTGTAGATAAACTGTACAAAAATTGGACAAGACCTGTACACTGAAAGTTATAAAACACCGCTGGGAAAAGTATGTAAATACCTAAATAAATAAAATACTGCATTCATGGATCAAGCGGAAGTCAGTATTCTTAAAATACTGTTTCTCCTCAGATTGATCTATAGATTAAGAATAATCCCAGTTAAAATCCCAGCAGGCATTTTTGTAGAGATTCTGAAATTTGTATGATTAATATTTGTAGAGATTCTAAAATTTGTATGGAAATGCAAAGACCCTTGTGCATGGTTTGGCAGATCTTTGCAAGCCAAATCTGGCCCACTGCCTGCTTTTGGAAATTGCTTTTTAACATTCCCATGCTTAATGTGTTGTGTGTATTGTCTGAGCCTGCTTTTGCAATAAACCAGCAGAGTCAAGTAGTTGTTACAGATGCCATATGGTCCACAAAGCTTAAAATATTTTACAGAATAAATTTGCTGACCCTGCCCTACAGTATTTAAAGCAATTTTGAAAAAGATGAAAAAGGCTGGGCACAGTGGCTCATGCCTGTAATTCCATCAGTTTGGAAGGCTGAGGCGGGCGGATCACTTGAGGTCAGGAGTTTGAGACCAGCCTGGCCAACATGGTGAAACCCCATCTCTACTAAAAATACAAAAATTAGCCAGGTGTGGTGGTGCGCACCTGTAATCCCAGCTGCTTGGGAAGCTGAGGCAGGAGAATCACTTGAACCCAGGAAATGGAAGTTGCAGTGAACGGAGATCACGCCAGTGCACTCCAGCCTAGGCACAGAGCGAGACTCTGACTAAAAAAAAAAACAAGTAAAAAAAAATGAAAAAACTGGAGGCTTTATACTATATAATTTCAAGACACAATAAACCTACGGTAATGATGACTGTGGTCATTGACATGAGAATAGACATGTAGGACAGTGGGAAAAATAGAGAATGAAAACAGACCCGCATACATACGTGGTTAATTGCTTTTTGACAAAGGTGACAAGGTAATTCAGTGGGAAATGGATAGGTTTTACAACAAATTATACTAGGAGAACTAGATACCGAGTTGTAAAAAATTGAACATAGGGGCCGGGCACGGTGGCTCACACCTGTAATCCCAGCACTTTGGGAGGCCGAGACGGGCAGATCACAAGGTCATTAGATCGAGACCATCCTGGCTAACACGGTGAAACCCCGTCTTTACTAAAAATACAAAAAAAATTAGCCGGGCGCGGTGGCGGGCACCTGTAGTCACAGCTACACAGGAGGCTGAGGCAGGAGAATGGCGTGAACCTGGGAAGCGGAGCTTGCAGTGAGTGGAGATCACGCCACTGGACTCCAGCCTGGGCGACAGAGCAAGACTCCGTCTCAAAAAAAAAAAAAATTGAACATAGGGCCGGACGTTGTGGCTCATGCCTGTAATCCCATCACTTTGGGAGGCTGAGGCAGGCGAACTGCTTGAGCTCACGAATTGTAGACCAGCCTGGGCAACATGGCGAAACTCTGTCCTTACAAAAAAATACAAAAATTAGCCAGGCGTGGTGTTGCTCACCTGTAGTCCCAGCTGCTCAGAAGGCTGAGATAAGAGGATGGATTGAGCCTGGAAGGGGGAAATTTCAGTGAGCCATGATCGTGCCACTGCACTGCAGCCAGGATGATAGAGCCAGACCTTACCTCAGAAAAAAAATTTTTTTCAAATGTAAGACTATTATAATATATTCAAAAATTAGCTTAAAATGGCTCGATAGGCCTGACTTACAGAAGAATTCAAACTTACAGATGAACGCATAGAAAATCTTCTGGTGAAGAATTTTCAGGACACATAAACCATAAAAATAAAAAATTTTAATTGAACTTAAAATTTAAAAGCATGTTCAAGGATACTGTTATGAAAATGCAAAGGCAACCTATGGACTGGGAGAAATATCACAGTATAGTATAAACATCTGACAAACAACTAGATTCCAGAATATATAAAGAATATAATAGTGTTAAAGTGGTAAATATTCTTGTTTCCAGAACATAATAGAAAGAAGACAGCCCAATTAAAAATTTGATTTGAACAGACACTTTAGTTTAAAAACTGATTTGAACAGTCACATCACCAAAGTAGAGATGGGAAGCAAATAAGCACATGAGAACGTGCTCAAAATAAGGTGTAGTCATTAGGGAAATATACATTAAAACCACAAAGGGATATCACTACACACCAATTAGAATGAGAAATTAGAATGTTTTGATTCTAGAATGAAGTTGATGATTATCTTTTCTATGTTTTTATATTTATGGAAGTATTCCCAACTCTAATGGTTGCTTCCTATTAGAGTTGGGAATACTTCCATAAATACAAAAACACAGAAAAGATAATAATCTTTCACTAATCATGTGGCGATATTCCTTTGCGGTTTTTAACTTACATTTAATTAATAGTTTTAACAAGTCTTAGGGATGTGGAGCAAGTCATTTGATTTAGGCATCATCGATGATAACATCTGTGGAAAGAAAATAGAATATTTCTGTCTTGTATTCCTCTTTACAAGTGGGGAAAACTTCCTGGAAGCCCATGCTCATGGCTCAACCAGCCACTTGGCAATAGAGATAAGATCGTGTAAGTGGCTTAAGTAAATCAATATTTACCACGTAGGGCTGGATAGGCACTGAGCATCCCCTGAAGGACTTGGCAAACAGAAGAAGGATCAACAAAATCACAGTTCTTTTTATCAAAGAAGAGGAAGAATGGCTGTTGACTAACCAAGTTGCAACTGTATTTGATTACACTAAGACTGTGAAGGAGAGGATCAGTGAAGTAGACAAATGATAGGAAACATCTTGATAATACGTGTGTTCCCAACTTAAATCATTTTACAGGCCACTTGACTTGACTTTGTCTTTAATACTATTAGCCATTTTCTTCCTGAAAGTCTGTTCATTCCCACTTATTTTACTTCTTATTAAAAAGTGTTAAATTGGCCAGGTGCAGCGGCTTACGCTTGTAATCCCAGCACTTTGAGAGGCCACGATGGGTGGGTCACAAGGTCAGGTGTTGGAGACCAGACTGGCCAGTAGAGTGAAACCCTGTCTCTACTAAAAATACAAAAAATTAGCTGGGCATGGTGGCGCACGCCTGTAATCCCAGCTACTCGGGAGGGTGAGGCAGGAGAATCGCTTGAACCTGGGCAGCGGGGGTTGCAGTGAGCCAAGATCACACCACTACACTCCAGCCTGGGCGACAGAGCGAGACTCTGTCTCAAAAAAAAAAAAAAAAAAGGTGTTAAATTATAAAATACTTCAAACAAAAATAATTTATCCACATTTAACACACTAACATTTTCTCTGTTTGCTTATAATGAAAAAATTATTTCTTAAATGAAATGAAAAAATTGCTGTAATGAAAAAATTGCCACAGATATATATGTAGTATACATATATATACATTGTGTGTGTGTGTGTGTGTGTATATATATATATGGTTGTAACTCTTTCCCAAACCTGCCAGTGTCTTGAAGTTGATGATTGTCTTCTCTGTGTTTTTGTATTTATGGAGGTATTGCCAATTCTAATGGTTGCTTCCTAATTTCTCTCCCTGTCTTATCCTTGTATGTAGGTGTCCTCCAACATTGTGTTCATTCTTTTGATTTCCTCTAAATCTGTACCTTGTATGAGCGTTTTATTATCTTTAAAAGGTTCAGATAAACTATGAAACTATTTTTGTTTAATCTGTCTCTGGCTTCCATCTTTTTCTGAGCTTTAAACATATTATTAATCCCCCACCAGACCACAGCATGAACCTAAACGAACCGTCTGAACCTGGTCCAAAAAATCTGTTCCTCTGTCTTCTACCTTAATTATGGTGTTACTCTCCACTTCGTTACAGCTTTGGCCTACAGATAAATTTTGTTACTCTGGTAATCAGTATAATACCCAATAGGTAGGTTTCCACATAAATGTTTTAAATGATGTTACATGTCTTTTTTTTTGAGATGGAGTTCTGCTCTTGTTGGCCAGGCTGGAGTGCAGTGGCACAATCTCGGCTCACCGCAGCCTCTGCCTCCTGGATTCAAGTGATTGTCCTGCCTCAGCCTCCCGAGTAGCTGGGATTACAGGCATGCACCACCATGCCCAGCTAATTTTGTATTTTTAGTTAGACGGGGTTTCTCCACGTTAGTCAGGCTGGTCTCAAACTCCTGACCGCAGGTGATCCGCCCACCTTGGCCTCCCAAGGTGCTGGGTTTACAGGCATGAGCCACCTTGCCCAGCCATGATGTTAACATTTCTAAGACAACCCATAAAAATCAGTGTAACTCATATTATACCTGAAGTTTACTTAAAAATGTGAATCACATGTGACATTAGTAATATTTCTAAATGAGATGAGCAGCAATGATGGGTCCTGTGCATGGATACTGGGGTGCTGTTGGAACTGGACTGAAAATGATGGGCTATCCTAGAGTTATTGGAAAGATAAGTGCGTAGATGTGAGGCATTAGGCTCAGGACTCTGGATTAAGAAAATGAGGCTGGAGGACAGGTTAAGCATAGTAATGGAAGACTTGATAGGGTGAGAGGAAAAGGTGTGACTTTGGAGGGAAGAGAACTTTAAGATGGTTATGGGTAAAGGAGGTCAGGATGGGGAATTAAGCTGGGAATGGAAACTGAGGTGCGTGGGTAGTTATAGGAGCCTCTGTTGTGAATTGACATGGTATTTCCCAGTTGGCCTCCTGTCAGAATTTAAATTACAGTATTACGGGTTTCCCCCATAATTTTTCCTCCTTCATAGAACTGCCATTCTTATGTATAATTTATGTAATAGTTAATACTGTTTTCTTAATATTTAGACTTTGGATGCAGGTAATTGTGCACATTTCTTGTACCAACTTTTAAAATTTTTGCAGTTGAACTTTTTTTCTTTTTTAAAGGCAAAGAACAGTGCTTGGCCCAAACAGAAAGTGGGGTGGGTAACAGTGGACCTTTCCCCCTCCCAGTTTTTACATATTTTGTGGATATATATTGATTGTTACAATTTTCCCTTTAGGCTTAAGTATATTTAGTCAAAATCTTTCAGTCTGATAATCACAAAAGGTGTAAGGTATCTTCTTATAATGTGCATTTCTTGGAAGACTGGGAAGATTGGATGCATTTTCCTATGTTAATTGGCTTTTCCTGTGTTGTGAATTGTCCCTTGGTAGGTTTTCATGTTTTTCTATTGGGCTTTTTCTTTTCATGCATAAGAGTTGTCTGTATTAAGAATGTCAGCCAGATTCCACATGTGTACATTCGTTATATATTGAGAGAACAAGAAAGCATGAGCAAGTACAAAGATATTTTAGCTTCTCTTAAACTTTTGTCCCCAACCCTGCCCCACTCAATGTGGAAGTTACTTAATCATATCTGTTCGTCTTTTCCTTTAAGGTTCCTACTTTTACTTTATACTTTAAAAGACTTTTCCAACTTTAGATTATGAAGCTACTTACCTTTAATTTTTTAAATACTTCTAGAAGCAACTGCCTTTTATTAGCTTATAATTCCTTTACGATATTTTCACTTTAGTCATCCCTCAAGATACATGGAAAATTGTAGAGCCTTCTAGGACCTCCTGTGGATACTAAAATCCCCAGATGCTCAAGTCCCTGATATAAAATGGCATATATTTGTATATAACCTGTGTACAAATCCCCCATATGCTGTTCTTTGTTTATTTGTTTTGTTTGTGTTTTTAAGATAGAGTCTCAGTCTTTCTCCCAGGCTAGAGTGCAGTGGCACAATCTTGACTTACTACAGCCTCCGCCTGCTGGGTTCAAGCGATTCTTCTGCCTCAGCCTCCCGAGTAGCTGGGGCTACAGGTGCGCACCACCACACATGGCTAACTTCTGTATTTTTAGTAGAGGCGGGGTTTCATCATGTTGGCCAGGCTGGTCTCAAACTCCTGACCTCAGGTGATCCACCCGCCTTGGCCCTGCAAAGTGCTGGGATGGCAGGTGTGAGCCACTGTGCCCAGTCCCCCATATGCTTTAAATTGTCTCCAGATTACTTATAATACCTAATACAATGTAAATTGTTATTGTACTGTGTTGTTTAGGGAATAATGACAAGGAAAAAAAAGTCTATACGTATTTAGTACAGATGCAGTTTTTTTCTGAAACTTTTGTTTCTTGGTTGAATCCATGGATGCAGAACCCATAGACCCAAAAGGCTAACCATGTAATAAGTTTCCAGATCCAGTTGTGGGTTTTTGATGGTTGGTTGGTTGGTTGGTTGGTTGGTTGGTTGGTTGGTTGGTTTTTGAGACGGAGTTTCGTTCTTGTCGCCCAGGCTGGAGTGCAATGGCACAATCTTGGCTCATGGCAACCTCCGCCTTCCAGGTTCAAGCGATTCTCTTGCACCAGCCTCCCAAGTAGCTGGAATTACAGGCGCCTGCCACTGCGCCCAGCTAATTTTTGTATTTTTAATAGAGATGGAGTTTCACCATGTTGGCCAGGCTGGTCTAGAACTGCTGACCTTAAACTGTCCACCCATTTTGGCCTCCCAAAGTGTTGGGATTACAGGCGTGAGCCACCGCGCCTGGCCCCAGTTTTTTTTTTTTTTTTTTTTTTTTTTTTGAGACGGAGTCTCGCTCTGTCGCCCAGGCTGGAGTGCAGTGGCCGGATCTCAGCTCACTGCAAGCTCCTCCTCTTGGGTTCACGCCATTCTCCTGCCTCAGCCTCCTGAGTAGCTGGGACTACAGGCGCCCGCCACCTCGCCCGGCTAGTTTTTTGTATTTTTTTTTTTTAGTAGAGATGGGGTTTCACCGTGTTAGCCAGGATGGTCTCGATCTCCTGACCTCGTGATCCGCCCATCTCGGCCTCCCAGAGTGCTGGGATTACAGGCTTGAGCCACCATGCCCAGCCTCCTGGTTATATTTTGATGCTTATTCTTAACTGTCACATCTTTAGAACATGCCCATTTAAGAGAGTGATCTAAAACCCAATTCTGAGGTTCTGAGACTGCTTCTATTTTAATATTTGTAGCTACGTTTTAAATTATTACTATACAGCTGAGGTTGTAAATGTTCAGTCTTTCCGAGTTTATGAGGCAGCCATCACTCACCTATTTCCTTTTGAATGTCATAGAAAGGGAAAAACTATACAAATAAGAGTGACCTTTGAAAGTAAGTGAATTAATGAATTCTATATTAATGCTTTTGTAGAAAGTGAATGAATAATGCAGATTTTGTAATGTTGGTAAACCTATATGGTAGATAATATGGTAGGTAAGTGATGAGTAAAGCACAACTCTTGCTTCGAAGGAATGTATTGCCATTAATTTGGGGGTAGGTTGGGATTAGAGCAGCAAATAAAAAATGGTATATAAAATGGACTAAAGTGAGCCTCATAAGAAAATCTCCCCAAAGGTACATTGTGGGTTTTAAGAGAAAAGATATTTTACTGATTATAAGGAAAGCCTGAATGGAAAACTAACATTTGTGATGACCATCAGTGAAAGGATAAGATTTTAGCAGGTAGAGAGGTGGGGAGAATACTTTGGACAGAGACCATTTTAGAAGGGGGAAAAAGAAACCCAAAATGGGAAAGCACAGGGCATATGCATTGGGGAAACAAGATTTGTGTGTGTGTGAGCGTGAAGTGTGAGGATAGTAGGAAACGAAGGTGGAAAGGTTGAAAAGATAGGTTGGGTTTACATTTGGTGAGCATTGGGGTGTTTCCATTGACAGGGAAGGGAAGTGATACAGATCTACTTTGTCCTGTATGATAGCCACTAGCCGTATACAGCTCTTGAGCCCTTGAAATATGTCTAGTCCAATTGAGATGTGCTCCAAGTGCGAAGTACACATTAGATTTTTAAGGCTCAGTATGAAAAAAAGTCATTAAAATGTTTATATTGGTTACATGTTGAAATAAATGTTTTTGATATACTGGGTTAAATTAAATACTGAAGTTAATTTTACCTGTTTCTTTGTATTTTTTAATGTGGCTACACTAAATTAGAAAATTTTAAATTATGTGGCTCACATTTGTGACTTAGATTATATTTCTGTTGGCATAGTGCTGGTATAGACAGAATACAACAGTATTTGCTAGTACTCATTGTGTGCCAGATTGTCTAGAATTTGTAATAAAGTTAATCTCATAGTAAACTTTATGAGGTAGGTTTTTCTCTTTTTTTTTCTTTCTATTGTGTTTTCTTTCTTTCTTCTTTTTTTTACAGATAATTTTATCACCCAGATACTTGTTTATTTTTTGTTTTTTTTGGTCACCCAGGCTGGAGTGCAGTGGCACAATCTCAGCTCACTGCAACCTCTGCCTCCCGGGTTCCAGTGAGTCTCGTGCCTCAGCCTCCCTAGTAGCTGGGATTACAGGTGTGCACCACCACACCCAGCTAATTCTCGTATTTTTAGCAGAGACAGGGTTTCACTATGTTGGCCAGGTTGGTCTCGAACTCCTGACCTTAAGTGATTGGCCTGCCTAGGCCTCCCAAAGTGTTATAGTTACAGGTGTGAGCCACGGCGCCTGGCCCCCAGATACTTTTTTTCTTTTTTTTTTTTTTGAGATGGAGTCTCTGTCCCCCAGACTGGAGTGCAATGGCACGATCTCAGCTCACTGCAAGCTCCGCCCAGCTAATTTTTTGCGTTTGTAGTAGAGATGGGATTTCACCGTGTTAGCCAGGATGGTCTCAATCTCCTGACCTCGTGATCCGCCCGCCTTGGCCTCCCAAAGTGCTGGGGTTACAGGCATAAGCCACCGCACCTGGCGATATTTTTTCAAGTAACGAGTGCATAGAGGTTAAGCAGCATACCCTGAGATCACGCCACTACTAAGTAGGAAGCCAGCATTCAAATTTAGGCCTCTCTGGCTTCAGAGCCATGGTTTTCCCAGTATACTGTGGCATGTTGTCATTGGACTATTAAATTAAAGGTGATTGAGTTGAAGAATGAAGCGATTGGAGTAGGGCTTTTGCAAATTGTGATAAAGATAAATGAGGGGAAGAGACCTCATTTTCAGCTTTCTTCTTTTTGTTTTGTTAATGTTCCTTTTTGCAGGAATGGCAGATGCTTTTCTTAAAATGATTTTTTGAACCCTGCCTTTTTGAACCCTGTCTTTTTGAAGTATCCTGTGTATTTACTCTCAAAATATTTGTTTTATCATCTCTGTAGATTTGATAATGGGCTGCATTAAAAGTAAAGAAAACAAAAGTCCAGCCATTAAATACAGACCTGAAAATACTCCAGAGCCTGTCAGTACAAGTGTGAGCCATTATGGAGCAGAACCCACTACAGTGTCACCATGTCCGTCATCTTCAGCAAAGGGAACCGCAGTTAATTTCAGCAGTCTTTCCATGACACCATTTGGAGGATCCTCAGGGGTAACACCTTTTGGAGGTGCATCTTCCTCATTCTCAGTGGTGCCAAGTTCATATCCTGCTGGTTTAACAGGTGAGATTTAAATGGACAATTATATCATCTGTTTGAGAACATCACCTTGGGTAATATGTACTTAAGTCTTCTCTGCCTTTAAGAAAGATACCTTACCTGAGGACTTCTCAAATAATTGTATGTGAAAATTAGTCTCTAACATAAAAATTAGTTTTATTGTATACATGGGTATGGTTCTGGAAAATTGGTGGTAACCTGATGGTGATTATGTACTGGATCATGTCATTAATTATTTTATTAACTCATTATTCAAATAGTTACTGAGCTCCCCCCCAACCCCACTGTGTGGTAGGCACTGGGAACATAAAGATTAAAAACATATACCTTTCCCTCAAGAATTTGACAACTTCTCAGGATTGTAAAGTGCTTAGGTCTTATAGTAGTTACTTAATAGATGTTAATTGACAGTGAAGTAGTGATAATACAATATTTCTCCCAGATGCTGCTGATTTAAAAAGAAAAATCGTAAAGCTCAGAGAGTTGAAATGATTTTCCTCCAAGTCACAGTAAGTAGGAGAGCTCAGATTTATTGTCCTATTCTAGAATTCCAATTATTACATTATCATATCCTTTTAGAGAATAGCAAGAAGTGATAGTTGACAACCTTTCATGGAGAAGGAAGGCTCTTAAAAAAGTAGATTCAAACAGTTTTAAAAGAGAGAAAATGAGCTCTTTTGTAAAGGGTCCCATATCAGGATGCTTTTTCATTGAAGTAACGAAGTATAGCTGGCTTAAAAAGGTAGGGTGAGTTTCAGGGTTCCTTGACACAGCAGTTCTGTGGTGTCATCAAGGACTCAGATTTCTTTATCTCTCTTCTGCAGCCCTTGGGAGTGTCTTTATCCTTAGGCTTGGCAAAACAGCTGCCAGCATCAAATCAAGCAATATATGTCCTCATTAATAGCCAGTGGGGGTAAAAGATAAGTCCCCACTACAAGCATGGACTGACTATACATTTGTTTCTTCAGTCTGTTCCAACTGAACCGAAAACAATAGCGAGGCCAGGCGCGGTGACTCACACCTGTAATCCTAGCACTTTGGGAGGCCAAGGCGGGCAGATTGCCCGAGCTCAGGAGTTTAAGACCAGCCTGGGCAACATGGCGGAACACTGTCTCTACTAAAAATCAAAAAAATTAGCCAGGCGTGGTGGTGTGTGCCTGTAGTCCCAGCTACTCGGGAGGCTGAGGCATGAGAAGTGCTTGAACCCAGGAGGCAGAGATTGCAGTGAGCCGAGGTTGTGCCACTGCACTCCAGTCTGGGTGACAGAGCAAGACTCTGTCGCAAAAAAAAAAAAAAAAAAGCCAGAGTACTGCCGTACACTAATTCTGTTAGACTTCATTTGAGAAGTTATGCATGTGAAGTCAATTACAGTCTTAATTCCAGCACCTTAACTCTGAATACTTCAGTAGTAGGTAGCCATGAGGGCATTTCTCAGTCTTGAGCAAAAGTTTACTTTTAGAATTATGTTTGGAAAAGATAGTGATCTAAAATGGTTGAATATTGATACTTAAAGGCACACTTTAGACTGGGCGCAGTGGCTCATGCCTGTAATCCCAGCACTTTGGGAGGCTGAGGCGGGCAGATCACAAAGTCAAGAGATGGAGACCATTCTGGCCAACATGGTGAAACCCTATCTCTAGTAAAAATACAAAAAATCAGCTGGGCGTGATGGCTCGTGCCTGTAATCCCAGCTACGCGGGAGGCTGAGGCAGGAGAATGGCTTGAACCCAGGAGGTGGAGGTTGCAGTGTGCGGAGATTGGCCACTGCAAATCCATCCTGGCGACAGAGCGAGACTCCGTCTCAAAAAAAAAAAAAGACAGCCGGGCGCGGTGGCTCAAGCCTGTAATCCCAGCACTTTGGGAGGCCGAGATGGGCGGATCATGAGGTGAGGAGATCGAAACCATCCTGGCTAATACGGTGAAACCCCGTCTCTACTAAAAAAAAAAACAAAAAACTAGCCGGGCGAGGTGGCAGGCGTCTGTAGTCCCAGCTACTCGGGAGGCTGAGGCAGGAGAATGGCGTAAACCCGGGAGGCGGAGCTTGCAGTGAGCTGAGATCCGGCCACTGCACCCCAGCCTGGGCGACAGAGCGAGACTCTGTCTCAAAAAAAAAAGAAAAAAGACACACTTTAGTTACCTAAAGCAATTTACTTATATAAATACTCCATTGGAGTATTCATTTATTAACTCAGTGTCTGTGTTATCAGGTATGGAGAGATGAGCAAGACAAACAAGGTTTCTGCCCTAATGGAGCTTACATTATAGAGGGTTGGACAATAATTAGTGAATAAACAACTAAACAGGATGGATGATTAATGATCCTTAAATGCTGTGAAGGAACTAACTAGAATGATGGTGAAGGCCCTACAGTTAATCAGGGAAAGCTATCTCAAAAAGAAATCATTTGAACTGAGTTTTTTTTTTTTTTGGCAGGGGTAGGGAGATGGAGTCTCTCTCTGTCACCCAGGCTGGAGTGCAGTGGCGCAATCTCAGCTCACTGCAAGCTCCGCCTCCCAGGTTCAAGCGATTCTTGTGCCTCAGCCTCCCGAGTAGCTAAGATAAGAAATGCACCACGGCACCCGGCTAATTTTTTTTTGTACTTTAGTAGAGACGCGGTTTTGCCATGTTGGCCAGGCTGGTCTTGAACTCCTGACTTAGGTGATGCACCCGCCTTGGCCTCCCAAAGTGCTGGGATTACATGCATGAGCCACCACTCCCGGCCTTGAGCTGAGATTTGGTTAGCCGGAATGACCTACCTATGTGCAATCCTGGGAAAGAGCTTTCTAGAGAGAGGGAATAACAAATGCAACATTTAGGAGATACAGGGAGACTTGGAAGTTTTGAGTATAAACAGAAGGCAGAATTGTATTATATGGGATTGAAGAGTTAGGAGACCATGATTACTCAGGACCCCATAGACTCTGGTAAGGAGTTTAGGTTTTATTCAAAGCGAGGAAGAAACTACTGAAGAGATTAAGAAAGGATTCGCATGAATGAATTTTCTTTTGAGAAAAACTGACTCTGACACCTGAATGGATGGTAGGGAAGCTGTGTAGAAGCAGATGAGACTAGCACTTTCAGTAGTCCACCCAGCCCCGATGAGAGATGACAAGGAGGACTTGGGTTAGGGTAGCAGCAGTGGAAATGGAAAGTAAATAGTAAGTATATTAGAGGTAAAACTGATAGCACTAGTAATGGACTTGGCTTGAGTATCTGATTAGATAGTAGGGCCATTTACTTAGATAGGAAAGACTTGGGTACAGGTTAGAGGAGAAAAATCAAGAGCTTTGTTTTGTAATAAATTTTAAATGCTTATTAGACATTCAAGTAAAGATGTCGTCCGGGCACGGTGGCTCACACTTTTAATTCCAGCACTTTGGGAGGCCGACTCAGGTAGATCACTTGAGGTCAGGAGTTTGAGACCAGTCTGGCCAACATGGTGAAACCCCATCTCTACAAAAATACAAAAATTAGCTGGGCATGGAGGTGCACGCCTGTAATCCCAGCTACTCAGGATGGTGAGGCAGGAGAATCGCTTGAACCCAAGAGATGAGGTTGTGGTGAGCCAAGATTGTGTCACTGCACTCCAGCCTGGACAACAGAGCAAGACTCCATTTCAAGAAGGAAAAAAATTTTTTTTGATCTGACAAGTCAGTGGGATTATATTGAGTAGAGCATATACATAGTCAAATTAAAAATATGTTGGCCAAAGGATACAAAATTTAGATTGGAGGAGGCAAGAGATCTATTGTAAAACACAGTTAATAGCAATATATTGGATTCTTGAAAACTACTAACAAAATTTTAAGTGTTCTCACCACAAAAATGATATGTGATGCAATGCATATGTTAATTAGCTCTAGTTAGCCATTCCACAAGTAGACATATTTCAAAGCATCCTGTTGTATACAATAAATACATACCATTTTTTAAAAGAATATTAATTTATTATGGGGTTTTTAACCTGAATACCTGCCTTGAATAATTTTAACACTGAAGGCCGGGCGCAGTGGCTCAAGCCTGTAATCCCAGCACTTTGGGAGGCCAAGACGGGTGGATCACGAGGTCAGGAGATGGAGACCATCCTGGCTAACACCGTGAAACCCCGTCTCTACTAAAAAATACAAAAAACTAGCCGGGCGAGGTCGCGGGCGCCTGTAGTCCCAGCTACTCAGGAGGCTGAGGCAGGAGAATGGCGTGAACCCGGGAGGCAGAGCTTGCAGTGAGCCGAGATCCGGCCTCTACACTCCAGCCTGGGTGACAGAATGAGACTCCGTCTCAAAAAAAAAAAAAAAAAAAAAATTTAACACTGAAATGGTCATGCATATTATATACATCTGTTTTATTATTTGTTTTGTTTGCAAATAATAGTTTGGCTGTTCAGGATGTTAATCTCTTTAAGCATCTGCACATAATGCTAAATATGACAGTTTAGTTTTTGAATTTATACTTTATAATTCATATCATCCATACCATTTTATTTTACTTTATTTTATTTTTTTGATGCAGAGTCTTGCTGTGTCACCCAACCTGGAGTGCAGTGGCACAATCTTGGCTCATGGCAACCTCCACCTCCAGGTTTCAAGCGATTCTCCTGTCTCAACCTCGCGAGTAGCTGGGATTACAGGCGTGCGCCACCATGCCTGGCTAATATTTGGATTGTTAGTACAGACGGATTTTCGCCATGTTGACCAGACAGGTCTCAGACTCCTGGCCTCAAGTGATTTGCCCACCTTGGCCTCCCAAAGTGCTGAGATTACAGACATGAGCTGCTGTGACCATCTGATACCATTTAAGACAGAACATGAGATTTTTATCTTTAAGTGTTAAATATGTAATAATTTTGCTAGAACTAGTAAATTAGTTATTACTGGTAATGATTAGATGCAATTGTTCATTCATTATTTATATGAAGAACACTGCCGCACTTGTTTATAGTGCTCATCAATGCTTTTTCTGTCAAATAATTGATTTGAAATTTGACTACATTTCCAAGCCAGAGATGTTGCTACCGTGAGTCAAAATTAAATTTGTTGACTGGGCACAGTGGCTCACGTCTGTAATCCCAGCACTTTGGGAGGCCAAGGCGGGCGAATCACTTGGGGCCAGGGTTCAAAACCAGCCTCGCTAACCCAGTGAAACCCTGTCTCTACTAAAAATAGAAAAAAATTAACTAGGTGTGGTGGCACATGCCTGTAATCCCAGTTACTTAGGAGGGTGAGGCATGAGAATCGCTTGAACCTAGGAGGCAGAGGTTACAGCAAGTCGGTATCACACCACTGCACTCCAGCCTGGGTGACAGAGTGAGACTTCGTCTCAAAAAAAAACCAAAATTAAATTTGTTTCTCCAAGTCTGCAGAGTTTTACCATTTGCAGAATCTAGTAGTATTATGGAAGGTCTTCAGACAGTTTTAGACTAGTTATTACTACCAGTTATTGTTATTGTCCCAGAAAGTAAAATATGATCATGTCTCTCTACTTTAAAATTCTTCAGTAGCTCCAACTTCTAAAAATAGTTTCTGGAGACTACAGTAAAAACTATCCTTAAGCTTTTTTTTTTTTTTTTTCTCTTTTTGGGCTGGCAATAGTTCTTTTTTTCTGTTTTGTTAACTTAGCTACATAATTTACCTTGGTGTTTTTTCCCTCTGATAGGTGGTGTTACTATATTTGTGGCCTTATATGATTATGAAGCTAGAACTACAGAAGACCTTTCATTTAAGAAGGGTGAAAGATTTCAAATAATTAACAATACGTAAGTGTCATGAATATTTTGTGAGAGAAGTGCGGACAGAAATCTGGTCTTTACACTGAAACTACTGAGCTAGTTGTCGATCCAGTGATGAGAGGTAGGGCATGGGCTGCCCACTGGGTTTAACGATGCATTGGCTTCTTTAGAGGCATGTCGTAACACTGCTGCTGTAGCCAGAAGTTATTACTTCTACCATTTGTGCTGCTGTGGTTCTGCCATAAACAGAGATTTAAGAATGAAGAGTTATTGAGGGGGGTACATGCAAGTGTATTTTTTTTTTTTTTAATTTTAGAAAGAGAATTCGATGCTCCTATTTTTCTAAGTACCAGATGGTTTAAAGATCTTATCTCATTCTATTAAAAAAAAAAAAAGGAAAAAGTTGGGTAAGGAACCCATGTACTTTCCAATTGATGAAATGAAGTTGTTTTTTTCCTTATGTGACTCTTAGACATTTTGTCTAGAAGTGCACTGTAGAAAATTGGATGGTCATTGTAGAAAGTAGATAGAATAATTTCATTAGCAAGCATAATGACCACTCTGTAGCTTCTCAAAATATATATTTACGGTCTGTTTGCTTCCAGTCATGTTTTCTTCCATCCTTGTTCCCATCTGCTACCAGTTATTGTTCCAGAACATAAAATATGGTCATATCCTTCTACTTTTAAAATTACTCAGTACCTACCACTTGCCATCAAGATAAAAGGAAAACAACAATGATAACAGCCATCATTCATTGAGAATTTACTATGTGCTTCTCCCCTCTTCTGACTCTACTACCTAGACATACTGAATTACTTGCAATTTTCTGAGTATGCTGGAGTTTCTCATACTCTCATGCTTTCACACATACTGTTTCTTTTTTCTGGAATGTGATTTCTCATCTTTCCATTTCTTTCCTTTATTTAGTTAATCCTACTCACCCTTCAAAATATAGTTAATATGTCCTTTCTCAAGGATGCCTTTCCTCACATTCTTCCTCCCCTGCCTGGCCCAGTCCTATCCCCTGCTGAATTAAGTATCTCTCTTAGGTGTTTACATAGCAGCCTATGCAAACCTCAATCATAGCTCTCATCACATTTTGAATTACAATTTGTCACTTGCTTGTCATTCTTTTAGACCAGTGGTTCTCAACCTGGCACAGAATCACCCAGGGGACATTTGTCAATATCTGGAGACATTTTTGGTTGTCACAGTTGGGGTGCTGCCACTGTCTTCTAGTGAGTCGAGGCCGGGGACATTGGTGAATATCTTAAAGTGCACACAACAGCCTCCCACAGCAAAGAATGATCAAGTCCAAGATGTCAATAGTGCTGAAGTTGCAAAACCCAGCTCTAGACTGTGAATTCCTTGAAGTCAAGGACTGTCTTTTTACTTTTATTTCCAGCACACTCTAAAGTCTATCACTTAATAGGTGTTCAGTAAATGTTAGAATGAATCAATGAATGCTTAGCAGGATCAAATACAAGGTTTTTGGTTTATGTATCTCAGAGTGCTTAGTATATACGAGGAACCACAAACCAAGTGTATGAGTTTCTAAATATTTGAATTACCGAGGGATTTTTCATTCGTTTTCTAGAGAGCAAATTTATCTAGGCATTTATAACATTTTAATTTAGACAGTACCTTTTCAAGTTTTGTCTTTGGTGAAGCAAAACATGCATTTAATCTTTAGTAACAAATCCCATATCTGTCTTCCTGTTTAAAGACTGATTATATTTGGTCTTTTCACATTAATTTTGAAAAAGTGAGGGCTTATGTGTTATAAACCACACATAGTTCTCATGTTCTGAATTATAATTTAAGTTTGGTCTTACTGGAATATTTCTAGATAACATGTTTATAAGTATGCATTATTCTAGAAATTCAGAGTTTTTTTGTTTTTTTTTTTTTTGAGATGGAGTTTTGCTCTTGTCACCCAGGCTGGAGTGCAATGGCATGATCTTGACTGACTGCAAACTCTGCCTCCCAGGTTCAAGCGATTCTCATGCCTCAGTCTTCTGAGTAACTGGGATTACAGGCACACACCACCACTCCCAGCTAATTTTTGTATTTTTAGTAGAGACAGGGTTTCACCATGTTGGCCAGGCTGGTCACGAACTCCTGACCTCAGGTGATCTGCCCACCCCAGCCTCCAAAAGTACTGGGATTGCAGGTGTAAGCCACCGCGCCCGACCAGAAATGCAGTGTTTTTTGGTTTTTTTTTCCTTTCTTTTTCCTTTCTTTTTTTTTTTAGATGGAGTCTCGTTCTGTCGTCCAGGCTGGAGTGCATTGGCATGATCTTGGCTCACTGCAACCTCCACCTCCCAGGTTCACGTGATTCTCCTGCCTCAGCTTCCCAGGTAGCTGGGACTACAGGTGCACACCACTGCATCTGGCTAATTTTTGTATTTTTAGTAGAGACCGGGTTTCCCCATGTTGACCAGGCTGGTCTTGAACTCCGAACCTCAGGTGATCTTCCTGCCTCAGCCTCCCAAAGTGCTGAGATTACAGGCTTGAGCCACTGCGCCTGGCCCATCAATTCAGTTTTTAACTTTATTGCTCATTGTTAATTGTTTGGCTACAGGAATGTTAGAGCATTGTGTTTTTTGTTTGTTTTTTTTTTATCTAAAATGAGTAAAAAAGAGTATTACAATTTTATGTACTATAAAGAGAAAAGCATTTGGCAATAAAGAATGGACTACTGATACACATGCTATAACCTAGATGCACCTTTAAAAAATTATGCCAAGTAAAAGAAGTCAGTTACAGAAGACGACATAAATGACGTATTTCCGTTTATATGAAGTGCATGCAGTGGGCATATCCATAGAGACAGATAGAAAGCTGATAAGTAGTTGCCAGTGGTTGGAGGGAGTTGGGGGTGCGGAGTGACTGCTTAGGGGTACAGGGTTTCTTTTGGGGGCTATGAAAATGTTATAAAATTGATTGTGATAATGGTTGTACAACTCTGTGAATATATTAAAAACTGAATTGTACATCTTAAATGGGGGAATTTTATGGCATGCAGCTTACACCTTAAAACTTTAGGAAAAAAAAACAAACAAACGGAGTAATTTGAAAGATTTACTTCCGAAATTGTTTTATTCACCATCCATAGTCTGTCTTAGGTTGAAAGAATTGTGTTAAAAAAAGAAATCTTATAACTAAAAGTGTGTAGTATTTTGGGGCTTTATTTGGAACAGAAGTATGCAATTGTGCTTCCTTTAATTCATGTAACCTATTTTTTAATATCATTCAAGTATAATTCTTGATCCAATGAATGTATAAGTAAAAAATGAAAGTAATACCCTTCGTTTACTTCAGATGGAAGATAGCACTGCAATATTTTGTACTTTGGGCAATTGTCTACCTTGCGGTGATTGCTGTTTTATGTTTTGCAGGGAAGGAGATTGGTGGGAAGCAAGATCAATCGCTACAGGAAAGAATGGTTATATCCCGAGCAATTATGTAGCGCCTGCAGATTCCATTCAGGCAGAAGAGTATGGCACTACTTCATATTTTATTAATTATTTTGATTTTTAAAATGTTTTAATGCACATTCTACTGAGCCACAACTTTACACACACAGAATTACATACCAGTCTTAATTCAGCTAATGTATCATATGAATAGATGTTACTTAAAAATTAATAACTAACATCATAGTATTCGCTTACAGTAGGATCATAAACGAATCTGCATCAATTATATTTCCTTATGCCTAGTCTCTTTTATATTTTCACTTAAATATGTATCTGTAAACCTTTTGCATATTTTTCAGACTGTCTCACTTCAAAAATTTGCCTTCAGATTATCCTCATTCCCTGCCTTGACTTATTTTTTAACTTGCAGGTTATATATGGGGGTGTGCTGTTATGGATGGGTATATTGGTGTATCCCATATGCATATGCATCCCATATATACCAGAGACTTACATTCTTCTTTTTTTTTTTTTTTTTGGAGACAGGGTCTTGGCTCTTTCGCCCAGGTTGGGGTGCAGTGGCGTGATCTCGGCTCACTGCAACCTCCACCTCCTAAGCTCAAGCAATTCTCCTGCCTCAGCCTCCCAGGTAGCTGGGACTACAGACATGCACCACCATGCCCAGCTAATTTTTGTATTTTTAGTAGAGACGGGGTTTTGCCTGTTGGCCAAGCTGACTCCTGACCTCAAGTGATCCACCCGCCTCAGCCTCCCAAAGTGCCGGGATCACAGGCGTGAGCCATTGCGCCTGGCCCAAAGACTTACATTCTTTAAGGTTTTACTATTTTTAAATATTTTAGAGATTTATTACCACTTTATGATTATAAAAGTAATATGCCCATGAATAAATACTACCTTCAGTTACTTTTATATGACTGTTAACCTCTTGATTTAGGCACTTGCATTGTAGTTAGTGTAGGAAAGTATCCTTCTCTTTTACCAAGTACACACTGAAGTATTTGAGGTAATAATTCAGCATGTTTGCAACTTAAAATTAGTTAAGAAAAAATATGTATCTATATATACATACACACATATACATATAGAGAGACGGAGAGTATGACAAAGCAAAGTGTTAGCTATTGGGAAACCTAGTTGTAGGGTTTATTGTAGGGTGTATGGGAGTTCTGTGTCCTATTTTTGCAACTTTTAAAAAGTCAAAATTCACCTTCAGTGACATACTACTTTTAGGTTAAACCAGTTTATCTGGGATTCATAAATGCTACTTTATTTTCATATTACAACACTTAACAGAGTGCCTTGCATATGATAGGTGCTCTATCAGTGTTTGTTTGCTTTTATTAATGATCTGTAATGTGTCTCAATAACTCTTTGTTCTATTGTGCTTCTTACTTTCTGTTTTGTTCTTTTGTCTTCTGCAGTTTTCTGTGAGCTCTTCCACAGCAGACACTGTCATTTTATTCACAAAACCTTATTAAATTAAACCCACACATATTTAGAGTTACTAATAATTTGGGTATGATATACTTGTGTCTTACTGAATACAGATGATGATGCTGTTACCAGGGAACCACTTCTGTTCTTCCTCTCATAGTCTTAATATTTCCATTTGTCACTGACAGAAAGGGTCTGTTATTTTGCTGCCTTTCCTTCTCTATTTACTGTTCCTGTGACTGTCAGTTGGACTTTTAAGAGGCATATTGAGTAGTTAATACGTGGAAATACTATAAGAGTATATTCTAACAGCAATATTTGTGATATTACTATTTAATCAATAAAACTCTTACATTTTCCTGTATTTTGAGCTGTGTTCTCTAGCTATTCTTTGTCATCCAAACCTATCCCAGTCCATTCTTACTGACACTTGTGTATAATTTTTCTGAACCTCATACTTTTCAATTCAAAACAATTTTTTTTCCAGATGGTATTTTGGCAAAATGGGGAGAAAAGATGCTGAAAGATTACTTCTGAATCCTGGAAATCAACGAGGTATTTTCTTAGTAAGAGAGAGTGAAACTACTAAAGGTATGAATATTGTTATATTAGTGTAAGTATAAAATTTCTTGGGGCAGTATTTTGAGAAAGATATAGTGAAAGTTTTTATTTTTCACCCAGGTGCTTATTCCCTCTCTATTCGTGATTGGGATGAGGTAAGGGGTGACAATGTGAAACACTACAAAATTAGGAAGCTTGACAATGGTGGATACTATATCACAACCAGAGCACAATTTGATACTCTGCAGAAATTGGTGAAACACTACACAGGTATGTGAATATTTCAAAGGTAAAAATTATTTCTTCACATTCTAGTTTATGAGGACAAAATCCATATCCTCATTTCTCTTAAGATTTAACACACTTATTTACACATAATACATACCCAATACATGTCTGTTGTATTCTAGTTTTAAAAGGAGGAACAGGTGATACTTAGTACTTGAATTGTGCTACTCAGATAATGTGCTAATAGACTCTCATCATTTGAGTCCTTATATCTTACTGGCATAGTATTTACATTGGAGTTCATTTCATCACATGTACATTGTGAAAATAAAAGCAAATATTTATGGACACTTAGTAAATAAAACTAAACATTGGGTAGCAGAAAAAGCTACGTCAGAAGGATTACCTTCCTCTGCATGGGCTGGATCACATAAGCTTTCCTAAATACAAATCCAGTGAAATTTGGTCTGATGATAACATTTTTCTTATCCTAGAAAATTAACCTACAGTGAGTATAGACATTTTTGTCTTTCAAGGACGGAAGGTATTTAATATTAGAATCTTCTGTCTCAGAATTTTTCCTTACCAATTTGGTATATGAATGCCCCTGAAAGTCTTTATATGATTAATACTGGGAGGGGGTGTTTCCATGGTAATGTCTTCAGTGACAGCTGTCTACAAACTATGTCTGTCAAGTCACCCAGCAATCTTGACATTGATTAAGCATGTTACCAAGCAGTGGCATCACTTGTAATTGCCTTTGTCACAATGTGAATTTATGTGGTTATTTAGTGAGAATAGGAGAGAACATGTCTCATTTACAGTAAGAAAGATTATATAAGCAGAATTCACAAGTTAAGCCATTATGAATCTAGGGTTCCCTGACTTTGTGTCTCCCTTATTTAAAAAATCAGTCTCCTGCTAGGCATGGTGGCTTGTGCCTTTAATCCCAACTACTGATGCAGGAGGATCACTTGAGGCCAGGAGTTCAAGAACAGTCTGGGCAACATAGCGAGACCTCATCTCTTAAAAAAAAAAAAAGGGCTGGCATGGTGGCTCACGCCTGTAATCGTACCACTTTGGAAGGCCGAAGCGGACAGATCACTTGAAGTCAGGAGTTCAAGACCAGCCTGGGCAACATGACAAAATCCTATCTTTATTAAAATACAAAAAAATTTAGCCAGGTGTGGTGGCGTGTGCCAGTAGGCCCAGCTACTTGGGAGGCTGAGGCAGGAGAATCACTTGAACCCGGGAGGTAGAGGTTGCAGTGAGCTGAGATCACACCGCTGCACTCCATCCTGGGCAACAGAGTGAGACTCCATCTCAAAAAAAAAAAAAAAAAATCTCCTAAATGATCCTAAATGAACTTTTTCTTTGACTTTTGGTTTGCCTGTTACAAATTAGTGGCTATTAAATATAACATTTAATGATAACATTCTTTTTGAGAATTAATAAAACCCAGTGTACAAAGGCAGAACTTTAGAAGCAGACAGACCTTGATTTGAATCCCATCTCTACCATTTACTAACTGCAGGACCTTGGGGGAGAGTTGCATATGTTTTCAAAACTTCATTTATATGAGATATTTGTAAAGTGCGAATTTAGCACAGTACTGGAACATACTAAGTGTTTAGTAAATAATAACTTAAAATATATATATATATTAGTATATACATACTAAGTATTTAGTAAATATATTTATATATAGTATATACATACTAAGTATTTAGTAAACAATATATATGTGTGTGTGTATATATATATATATTTTTTGAGTCAATCTCACTGTGTCACCCAGACTAGAGTGCATTGGCACGATTTTGGCTCACTGCAACCTCTGCCTCCCAGGTTCAAGCGATTCATCTGACTCAGCCTCCTGAGTAGCTGGGACTACGGGCATGCACCACCACGCCCGGCTAATTTTTGTATTTTTAGTAGAGACAGCGTTTCACGTATTGGCCAGGCTGGTCTCAGACTCCTGACCTCGTTATCTGTCCGCCTCAACCTCTCAAACTGCTGGGATTACAGACGTGAGCCACTGTGCCTGGCCTTAACAATAAGTTTTACAAAATATTTCACTTATATATATTTATATTATATATTTATATATATATATTTCATGTTTTGCTTCTTATGGACAACTCCCTTTTTGTTTTGTGTTTTTAGAGTAAAACTCGAAAGGACTTCTATTTTTGTTTTTCTACAGTTTAAACTTAAAACATTGATACACTACATACCCCGTAATTTTTGTAATTGATTCTACAGTGTAGTTTATTCATTTGTCTAGAACATGCTGATGGTTTATGCCACAAGTTAACAACTGTGTGTCCAACCGTGAAACCTCAGACTCAAGGTCTAGCAAAAGATGCTTGGGAAATCCCTCGAGAATCTTTGCGACTAGAGGTTAAACTAGGACAAGGATGTTTTGGCGAAGTGTGGATGGGTAAGAAGCCTGAATTTTTGTTTTCTGTCATTGTTTAGCTGTGGATTAAAGTGCAACAATTTATGATAAAATGTTTCATTATTTAAGGTAAGTGCTGTTTACTGAAGTTTGGTCTAAAATCCTTTAAAATATAAATTCATAAAATGTGTTGTTTAGGAACATGGAATGGAACCACAAAAGTAGCAATCAAAACACTAAAACCAGGTACAATGATGCCAGAGGCTTTCCTTCAAGAAGCTCAGATAATGAAAAAATTAAGACATGATAAACTTGTTCCACTATATGCTGTTGTTTCTGAAGAGCCAATTTACATTGTCACTGAATTTATGTCAAAAGGTATGTATTAGTATCTCTTTAGGTATTCGTGTTGATAATATTTTTAAGAGTCTTTATTTCTATTTATATGCATATAGACTTATCATATACTGTTTTCTAATTTAAGATTTTTCTGTAGACATTTGAATAGAAGAAACCTGACACTTTGTGATTATCCAGTTATTCCAGAGGATAGTATGACGTTTAAAAGGAAAAGTAGGCAGGCTGAATTAATTTTGAAATTAAGTTTGGCTAAAAGAAACGGAAAAGCTAAAAAGGTGAAAAATAGAAATTGTCTGTACACATTTAATTAAAATGATAAAATCAGAAAGATACTTACATTTTTAGTACTAAAGCAAATAAATAAGGTAAAGTTAAATTAGTTTTCTCATTTTAATATAAACATAATTCCTATATTCAGGACTTCTAGGAACATTTTTTGGCCGCTGTTTTTTTTTTGTTTGTTTTTTTGATAGAGACTGGGGTTTCAACTATGTTGCCCAGGCTGGTCTTGAACTCCTGGCCTCAAGCAGTCCTCCCTTTTTGGCCTCCCAAAGTGCTGGTATTACCAGCATGAGCCACTGTGCCTGGCCTCCCCACTACTTTCAATGGAAATTTCTTCATTTTCCTAAACTCTAGACCACAAGATGGGATCTTCAGTAACAGGGTTAGTTAGGGGGAGGATAAAGAGATTAATACTCTTTCCTCTTTTTCCCTGTGCGAATGATACTTTAAAGAGGAACTAGTAAGTCAGCAGATATGCTGACAGGCCTGATTTTTATGTGTTTGATTTGATCTGCTTTATTATTGTTATTTTTACTCTTGAACCAATAATATACAGTAGTCACTAATTATGTCACCCTCTCCAGTAGTCTATCTTGACCAATGATGTAGTTCCATCTAGTGGTGACAAGGACAACTACAAGTTACGTATTTGCTATAGGAAAAGTTTTCCCAACAAAAGGGGACTGAAACCAAAAGTTAAGAAATGATACAGCCTGTTTATTGATAGCCAGAACACACCTAAAGACCCAAAGCACCTGGCGCTCTTTGGAAGGAATGTGTGCTGCAAACAGTTGCCAAATATGGCATTTTTTTGGTTTGCTTGGTGTTTTGTTTTGTGTTTTTGTTTTTTTGTGAGGCGAGGCCTCACTCTATCCCCCAGGGTGGAGTGCAGTCATAGTTCTCTGCAGCTTCGACCTCCCTGGGCTCAAGTGATCCTCTCATCTCAGCCTCCCAAGTAGCTGGGATTACAGGTGCATGCCACCCCACATGGATAATTTTTGTATTTTTCTACAGATGGGGTTTCTCCCTGTTTCCCAGGCTGGTTTGGAACTCCTGGGGTCAAGCGATCAGCCCGCCTTGGCCACCCAAAGTGCTGCGATTACAGGCATGAGCCACCACACCCAGCCCAATTATGCCCTTTCAAAGAGTATATTAGATGAACCAGAGGAGAAGGGAGGGCCAGGCATGGTGGCTGACCTGGGAAACATGGTGAAACCCCATCTCTACAAAAACTAAAAAAATTAGCAGGGCTTGGTGGCACACACATGTAGTTCCTACTCAGGAGGCTGAGGCATGAGAATTGCTTGAGCCCAGGAGGTTGAGGCCACAGTGAGCTGTACTTGTGCCACTGCACTCCATCTGGGGTGAAAAAATGAGACCCTGTCTCAAAAAAAAAAAAAAAGGAGAAAAGGAGAGGGAAGATGTTTAAATCAAGGTATTGGAAGCAGGCCAGGCACAGTGGTTCACGCCTCCAATCCCAGCACTTTGGGAGGCTGAGGCAGGCGGATCACTTGAGGTCAGGAGTTCGATCCCAGCTTGGCCAACATAGCGAAACCCCGTCTCTACTAAAAATACAAAAAATAGCCGGGCTTGGTGGCTCGTGCCTGTAGTTCCAGCTGCTTGGGAAGCTGAGGCACGAGAATGGCTTGAGCCTGGGAGGCAGAGGATTCAGTGAGCCAGGATGACACCGCTGCAGTCCAGCCTGTGTGACTAAGCGAGACTCCGTTTCAGATAAAGACTTTTAACAATTAAAAAATATATTGAGAGCATAAAAAATGTAATGAAGGTAAGGCTAATAGCCCACTTAGCGCTGTATATTAATTTAAAAATTATTTAATTGGGAGAACACGGTAGAATTCTGTGTTGTCAGACCACTGGGAACAATTATTTCCAGACGGGAGAGATTTAGAATACAAGATAACAAAAGTCCTTTCTATTTTTAAAACTCTTTAATTCCTCATTTTGATATTCACTTAGCACTTGTCCCTTGATAATCTGTCCAAACTCATTGCCCCATGCACTCCAGCATAAACCCACTGTTCTGTTCTTTGTTTTCATGGTTTTCTTCATGTTTTTTCTTTCACCTGGAATTTGGTTTCCCTAGCTCTGGACCAGTAAGTATACCAACTACACTTCCCCGATCCAGTTTATGGTCAGGCATTCCATTTAGTTGTCATTTCTATTTAGTCTTCTTTAATCTGGAGCCATTCCTGAACCTTCCTCTGTCTTCCATAGCATTGTTACTTCTGAAGAGAATAGACCACTTGTATGTTTTAAGTGTGCCTTAATTTGGGTTTGTGTGATGTTTTCTCTTGATTAAATTCAAGTACATTGTAAGCTTTTAACAAATAATAGAGAAGCCATAATCAGACTTCTAGCCTTTTTCTTTGCTGTTATTCATAGTACTGGTAGTTTTCAGAGAGAGCTTGGTCACGGCAGTAGTTCGACAGCAGCTCATTTAGCTACCTGTATTTAGTTTTAACTACGCCCAAGATATTCCTAGTTGTCTGAATTCTTGATTCAGATTTACTTAAAATTATGTAAGTATTTAATACTACTTTCTGAATCAGAATTGGGATATTGATCAAAGCAAGGAAAAAATGCTTCTTGTCAGGTAAAGTTAATGCATTTTCTTTTTTTTTTTTTTGCATATGTTATCAGGGGAAGGTTTCAAAATTTCAGCTTAGAGACCTCTTCTGGGATCTAGATAATTATTTAGAAACTCCAAAACTGCACAAAATTTTAAAAAATGAAAAGCTAAGAAGTTCTGTGTTGTGATTTGGGGTGGAGTATTCATTTCAATCCTAATATAAGATTTGCTTATTTTGTATGAATATCTTACTGTCTGTTACAGGAAGCTTGTTAGATTTCCTTAAGGAAGGAGATGGAAAGTATTTGAAGCTTCCACAGCTGGTTGATATGGCTGCTCAGGTATCTGTATATATGCATGTATCCATTTGAATTGAAAGTGTATATTAAAATGTAGAATAATCTTACCAGGATATTATCGTTTATGTAGTGAAATGGTGGGATTTTATTTTTATTTTTTATTTTTTTAGAGACAGACTCTCATTCTGTCACCCAGGGTGGAATGCAGTGGTGCACTGATAGGTCCCTGCTTGAAGAGCCTTGAATTCTTGGGCTCCACCAATCCTCTCACCTCAGCCTCCTGAGTAGCTGGGACTGCAGGTGCAGGCCACCATTCCCAGCTAATTTAAAAAGATATTTTTTTTTGTAGACACAGGGATCTCTATTTTGCTTAGGCTGGTCTCAAAGTCCTTGGCTCAAAGGATCCTCCCACCTCGGCCTCCCAAAGTGTTGGGATTACCTGGCCAATAATGGAATTTTAGAACTGGCAGGAACATTAGAGATAATCCAATGCAAGCTCTTAATGTTACAGATTAATGAAGTGTCAAAAGACCAGAGGTATCTAAAATTCACATAACTTGTTAGTAACAGAACCAGTATTAGAACCAGCTATGTAGCTCTTAGTCCAGTGCTGTCTTCTGTCATATGGTTTCTTAGAAAATAGATGTTTCCAGGCCGGGCGCGGTGGCTCACGCTTGTAATCCCAGCACTTTGGGAGGCCAAGGTGGGTGGATCACTTGAGGTCAGGAGTTCGAGACTAGCCTGGCCAACATGATGAAACTCTGTCTCTACTAAAAATACTAAAAATTAGCCAGGCATGGTGGCGGGCATCTGTAATCCCAGCTACTCAGGAGGCTGAGGCAAGAGAATCGCTTGAACCTGGGAGGCGGAGGTTGCAGTGAGCCAAGATCACACCATTGCACTCCAGCCAGGGCAACAAGAGCGAGACTCCCGTCTTGGCAAAAAAGAAAATAGATGTTTCCACAAATGTAAAGTCTATATGTATTCATATTTCAACAGATAATTTTAAGAAAATTAAAGTGGATGAGTGCTGTTCCAAAGAAAATATTAGTAATCTAAAGTGTATGCTGAATTTTTTATTTACTATAGTCCAACACAAGAATTAAGATGGTATATATGCAGTTTAAAATGGAACTTTTTTACTCTCCTGACTTTTTGTTTTAAATATACAGTGAAAACTGTTAAAAGTTTCTCTTCAGATATGTGGTAGCTATTGGATAGGCCTTATTATTGGCTTTGGTTGACATGCTGATTTTGGAATCTTACCTCCTAGCATCCAAATGTCCACAGAATCTGACAATTCAGAAAAACTATACTGAGAAACTATACATAGGCGACAGGCATATGCCAGGCCGGTTCATGCTTCTGAGTTGGACACTGTGGTAGGGGAGGTTGGCAATCCATTTTTGTTTAAAAAAAAAAATTAGATTTTGTGAGCCACATCCAATCTGTCATACTTTTTTCTTTTTACAACCCTTTAAAAATATATAAACCAGGCTGTGCAAGATGGCTCCTGTAATCTCAGCACTTTGCACCTGGGCAACATGGTGAAACTCCATCTCTGCAAAAAAATGCAAACATTAGCTGGGTGTGCTGGTGCATGCCTGAAGTCCCAGCTACTCAGTAGGCTGAGATGGGAAAATTGCTTGAGCCCAGAAGATGGAGATTGCAGTGAGCCCGGATTGCACCACTGCACTCCAACCTGCATGACAGAGTGAGACCATGTCTCAGTCACTCAAAATGTAAAAAACAGTTTTAGTTCTCTGGCCATGCAGAAACAGGCTGCAGGCCACATTTGGCCTACAAGCAGTAGTTTGGGAACCTCTACCTTGTGGTTAATACCTTTATCACTGTGTCATCTTAGATTATGCCTGATAGGGACCTTGATGAGCTTGTTTCCAGAGGCACTAAATTACCTTGTGATTTATCTCTTCTCCTAACCACTGACACAAGAAGACATTAGGAGGGTTAATCTTGGTCTTCAGAGTAATGCTAGATTTTATTTTTTTTGAGACTGAGTCTCGCTCTGTTGCCCAGGCTGGAGTGCAGTGTGGCACAATCTTGGCTCGCTGCAACCTTTGCCTCCTGGGTTCAAACAGTTCTTCTGCCTAAGCGTCCCGAGTAGCTGGGATTACAGGTATCCACCACCACACCCGGCTAATGTTTGTATTTTTAGTAGAGATGGGGTTTTGCCATGTTGGCCAGGCTGATCTCGAACTCGTGACCTCAAATGATCCACCCGCCTCGGCCTCCCAAACAGCTGGAATTATAGGTGTGGGCCACCGCACCCAGCCAGTGTTAGATTTTTGAAATCTGAATTTAGCCTGCATTTTTATTATGTTTTCTGGTTTTCCTGTTATCTTCTAGACTATACCCTGTTACCATCATCTACTTCTGAGATAGTATGATTTTCAGTGACACAATCTGACGTTAACCATAATTGTCTTCTCTCTGCTTCCCTTTGTATCATATGTCTTGTGTTTTTTGTTTTTTGCTTTCCAAGATTGCTGATGGTATGGCATATATTGAAAGAATGAACTATATTCACCGAGATCTTCGGGCTGCTAATATTCTTGTAGGAGAAAATCTTGTGTGCAAAATAGCAGATTTTGGTTTAGCAAGGTTAATTGAAGACAATGAATACACAGCAAGACAAGGTAAAATTACTTCTACATAAAGGCTTGTAATGTAGTGTTCTGTGTTTTGCTTAACTCTCTTGACTATACAGGGTTTTCCAGAATAAGAATTGTTCTAGGTTCCCTCAGAACAATCATAGAGAGATTGATTTCATTCATAAAATCATGTACAGTAAATACCACTATGGCTTTCTGGTAGTTATTTCCTCCAAGAAAGAACTTGACTAGGTATCCTTTGCATTATACATATAGCAAATAGTAGCCTCTTTACACTTCACTTGACATGACAACAAACCTGTTTTAATTTCTTTCCTAGAAAGGCCAGAGGGTCTCAATCAGAGGAGATATTGCCCAGTACCGCCACTCACCAGGGGACATCTGACAATGTCTAGAGACATTTTTGGTGGTTATAACCTGGGGGCTACTGCCGATATCTAGTGGGTAGAGGCCAGGTATACTGCTGAACCTCCTACAGTGTACAGAAATGTGCAGGCAAGACCCCCACAACACAGAATTATCAGGCCCAAAATGGTAGTGGCGCCAAGATTGAGAAACCCTGCTTCAGACGTAGTGCTTTCTTTCAGCCTCCATACTTTTGTGCAGTTACCTCCATCTGGAATGCCTTCCTATCTGTAATGTATTTTGTTGTTGTTGTTTTTGTTGTTTTTTCAAGATAGGGTCTCACTCAGTTGCTCAGGGTAGAGTATAATGGCATAATTTCAGCTCGCTGCAGCCTTGACCTCCTGGGGCTCAGGTGATCCTCCCATCTCAGCCTCCTGAGTAGCTGGAACTACAGGTGCACATCACCACGCCTGATGAATTCTTTGTGTTTTTTGTAGAGACGAAGTTTTGTCATGTTGCCCAAGCTGGTCTCGAACTTCTGGGCTCAAGCAATCCTCTTGCCTTGGCTTCCCAAAGTGCTAAGATTACAGGCGTGAGACACCATGCCCGGCCTGTAATCTTTATATGTGAAAATCCTAACCATTCTTTAGGGCTGCCACTTTTTTTTTAAATAGTTTTTGGGAAACTAGTTCTTTAGTGGTGATTTCTGAGATTTTGGTGCACCCATCACCCAAGCATCGTGCACTGTACCCAATATGTAGTTTGTTTGTTTATTTGTTTGAGACAGAATCTCGCTCTGTCGCCCAACCCAGGCTGGAGTGCTGTGGCACGATCTCGGCTCACTGCAACGTCTGCCTCCCAGATGCAAGCGATTCTCCTGCCCCAGCCTCCCAAGTACCTAGGATTACAGGCTCATACCATCATGCCCAGCTAATTTTTGTATTTTTAGTAGATACGGGGTTTCACCTCCAATATGTAGTCTTTTATCCACCCCCAACCTTTCCCCCTTAGTCCCCAAAGTCCGTTATATTATTCTTATGCCTTTCTGTCCTCATACCTTAGCCCCACTTTTAAGTGAGGCCATACGATATTTGATTTTCCATCCCTGAGTTACTTCACTTAGAATAGTGGCCTCCAGCTCTGTCTAAGTTTTTGCAAAAGCCATTATTTCATTCCTTTTTTTTTTTTTTGAGACGGAGTCTCGCTCTGTCGCCCAGGCTGGAGTGCAGTGGCGCAATCTCGGCTCACTGCAAGCTCCGCCTCCCGGATTTACGCCATTCTCCTGCCTCAGCCTCCTGAGTAACTGAGACTACAGGCTCCCGCCACCTCACCCAGCTAGTTTTTTGTATTTTTTGGTAGAGACGGGGTTTCACCGTGTAGGCCAGGATGGGCTCGATCTCCTGACCTCGTGATCCACCCGTCTCAGCCTCCCAAAGTGCTGGGATTACAGGCTTGAGCCACGGCGCCCAGCCTGTTTCATTCCTTTTTGTGACTGAGTAGTATACCATGGTGTGTATATGCCACACTTTTTATTATTCACTCGTTGGTCGATGGTCATTTAGGTTGGCTCCATATCTGCAATTGTGAATTGTGCTTCTATAAACGTGTGTGTATGTATCTTTTTCATATAATTGATTTTTTTTCTTTGAGACAGCTTCTCAATCTCTTTCCCAGGCTGGAGTACAGTGGCACAATCTCGGCTCACTGCAACCTCCACCTCCCAGGTTCAAGTGATTCTCCTGCCTCAGCCTCCCGTGTAGTTGGGATTATAGGAACCTGCCACCAGGCCTGGCTAATTTTTGTATTTTATAGAGACAAGGTTTCACCATGTTGGCCAGGCTGGTCTCAAACTCCTGACTTCAGGTGATCCACACACCTTGGCCTCCCAAAGTGCTGGGATTACAGGCGTGAGCCACCACACCTGGCTGATGTCATTTCCTTTGGGAAGTTATTGCTGGATTGAATGGTAGCTCTACTTTTAGTTCTTTAAGTAGTTTCCATACTGTTTTCCATAGTGGTTATACTAATTTACATTCCCACTGTCAGTGCAAAAATGTTCCCTTTTCACTATATCCACACCAACATCTATTGTTTTTTTGACTTTTTCATTATGGCCATTCTTGCAGGAGTAAGGTGGTGTCTCGTAGTTTTAATTTGCATTTCTCTGATAATTAGTGATGATGTAGCTGCTACTGGTTTTTTGTTTGTTTGTTTTTGAGACAGAATCTCTGTCACTCAGGCTGAAGTGCAGTGGCACAATATCGGCTCACTGCAAGCTCCGCCTCCCGGGTTCATGCCATTCTCCTGCCTCAGCCTTCCGAGTAGCTGGGACTACAGGCACTTGCCACCACCTCAGCTAATTTTTTTTTTTTTTTTTTTGTATTTTTAGTAGAAATGGGGTTTCACCATATTAGCCAGAATGGTCTCGATATCCTGACCTCATGATCCGTCCACCTTGGCCTCCCAAAGTGCTGGGATTACAGCTGTGAGCCACCGCACCTGGCAGAGTTTTGCTTCTTGCCCAGGCTGGAGTGAAGTGGCATGATCTCGGCTCACTGCATCCTCTACCCTCCAGGTTCAAGAGATTCTCTTGTCTCAGCCTCCCAAGTAGCTGGGATTACAGGCATGCATCACCATGCCTGGCCAAGTTTTGTATTTTTGGTAGAGACAGGGTTGCACCATGTTGGCCAGGTGATCCGTCTGCCTCGGCCTCTCAAAGTGCTGGGATTATAGGCATGAGTCACCGCACCCAACCACCTGCGACTTTTTAAATGAAACGTTTTGTGATTGTGCCAAGGAAAATTGATCATCTGTTTGTCTAAATATCTAAAGAACTCTATTTTAAAACACTATCTACAAACACATAATAACTTAAAGAATGTAAGATACCTATAATCTTATTTCCACAGTAAGTTTATAAACATCATGAAAGCTGTGCTTTTTAGGGTTCCATAATGATTAGCATAATGCCCTCCACATAAAAGACATACACTAAATATTTGAGTAAATTAACATGGGCTTTTAAAAGTAGTACAATAAAATTTTCCAGAATGGTATATAAAGTAGGAAAGAGATTATGTTTGAAAACCTGTAGACATTGTAACTCAATAGAATATTCACTCATCATCCAATAGTTAACTACAGCTATTAGGTGCTAGACTGTACTTAAAAGTTACACATCTTGTAGCCCGTATTTTTGGCTTACTACAGCTTCAGCCTCTATTTTCTTAAATTGTTTTCTGTTGCCACAGCCAACTTATTTTTTAAATCATCAGCTATCTAATCAGGAATAAATGTGATTTATTTCAATATGAATTTTAAAAATTAATGTTTCTCCCATGTATCTTGTACATTTAAAGAATTGACACTGACGACTACAGTAGAGATATTGACAGAAGATTAGCCCTGCATATGCTGTATTTACACAAATAGATTTTTTAAAAACATTTAAGCAAGATTGTCAATATTATTTTAGGTGCAAAATTTCCAATCAAATGGACAGCTCCTGAAGCTGCACTGTATGGTCGGTTTACAATAAAGTCTGATGTCTGGTCATTTGGAATTCTGCAGACAGAGCTGGTAACAAAGGGCAGAGTGCCATATCCAGGTAAGCTTGCATTTTATTAGCTCTTGGTTATCTCATGAGTGGCTTTATCAGGAGTTTATTAGGAACAGAATTGTAAGCGGGGAAAAGGCCTTTATTTCTTCTCATAGTCCCCCTGCCTCTCCCTCTCCCCACTCCTTCCCTTTACTGTGGCATTGGATGGGTAACAGTCAATGAAAGCCACGATCCTTGACTGGGTGAGCATATGAGGTATGCCCCACATTCACCTCAGCTTAGGACATTTTCCAAAAGGGCCTCTTACTCTTCTCTCAGATAATAAACGTATCTTAAATATCCTGGGTCATCACCCCATACCCTAAATAATTGTTATTTCCTAGTAGTGTGACTGGTGGGTTTTTTTGTTTTGGTTTGTTTTTTGAGACAGTCTCACTCTGTCACCCAGGCTGGAGTGCAATGGTGCCATCTCGGCTCACTGCAACCTCTGCCTCCTGGGTTCAAGCAATTCTCCTGCCTCAGCCTCCCAAGTAGCTGGGACTACAGGCACCCGCCACCACGCCCAGCTAATTTTTTGTATTTTTAGTAGAGGGGTTTTGCCATGTTGGCTAGGCTGGTCTCGAACTCCTGACCTCAGGTGGTCCACCTGCCTAGGCCTCCCAAAGTGCGGGGATTACAGGCATGAGCCACCGTGCCCATCCTGGTATGTTTTTTCAGATATGTACTAGCTTCGTTTTCTTCATTAGATTGTTTTGAGATTCTTTTCTCGTTTTATTTCTCCTAACAAAACCTATTTATAAACCACTACTTTAAAAAATATGTCTGCCATTAATAAAGAGGATAAATAAAAATGTTTCCCTTTCAAAATTATGATATTTATATAGTTCCTAGAGGGAAGGAGAAATTTTAGCCCACTTGAAATTCAGCTATCATTGAGTATTATTTTAGTTTGTTACTTCTCAAACTCTTCTACTGAAATATCCTAATGTTGAGAAAGCATATAAAATTTAATCTTTAGGAAAAACTGTTTTGCTAATCTTAAAGGTTTTGCATATTATCTAACATATCCCTCTTCCCTAATACCCCCAACTGTAGATCTAATGCCATCAAATTTTATCACCCACTTTGTCTTGTTGCTGTTACTCACTGATACCATTCAAGTTCTTCTCATTTAATGACTCACCATTGTCCTCTCCAACAAAACTCCTCTCCTGTCTTAATTCCTTGTCATCTTAATACGCATGGTGATGATTTTTCTATTACCCTGGTCTCTTGTAGCTTGAACTCTTCTCCTGTGTAAGCTTGTCTTTCACTCTACCTTAGCCAGTCTTCCCATCTTCATACCTTAAACCTTAACATTACCAATAACTGCAACCCTTTCAAAATCTATTTCATGCATCTACTTTCTGACCACCACTTGCCATCTTTCTAGATAACTCTCTCTACCCCAACCCTAGCAATTTCTTGATGCTACCAGGGTCTTTACTCCATTGTTTCTGCCACCTTTTCCTGCTTCCTCACCCCCTTCATGAAACCATTCTCCTTAAATTCCCTAGTGAAGCAGTATAATCACTCCTTTGCAGTTACCTTGCCCTTCACCCTTCTCTGATTTCATCATCATTGCTTAGCAAAATCACCATGCTAAATAAATCCAACTCTGCGTACACCACACCCGCAAACAGGGCTAGAAAAAACAACACAGCCACGCACCATAGTTTCACTTTAAATGTAAAACCATGAGGAACTTTCAGTTTTCGCTGTGATGGAGAGGCATTAGCCTCTGAAAATCCAACTTACTATAGCACTATAAACAACTACAAAAGTTAGATAAAATATGTAAAAGAACTGGTAGGACATTGCATCAAGAAAGGCCATATTCCTTAAGACAGTGCAAGTACATGAGCTGAGCCTTACATTTATATTGGCTTTTCTGAAGGCATTTTCTAAAATAGCATAGGGCAGTAAAACCCAGACAGAAAGCGTAAGTCTTTATTAAGCAAAGGAGACGGAGATCCAAGTGCTGGGATCTGAAGGACAGGGTCCCAGAGAAGGAATTACAGGGAAAGAACTCTAAAATTCTGCTTTAAAATTCCAGTTGGGCATGGTGACTCACTCCTATAATCCCAGCACTTTGGGAGGCCGAGGTGGGTGGATCGCTTGAGCCCAGGAATTTGAAGCTACACTGAGCTATGATTGCACCACTGCACTCCAGCCTGGGCAACAGAGCAAGACCCTGTCTCAAAAAAAAAAAAAATCCCTTCAGGTCCTTGCTCAGTTCTAATCTGCACATACACAGGGAGAAGCTCTGGGAGACGTAACAGAAAATAGCCACTAGGAGGCTGGGGAGTCAAGCAGAGTTCAGAGGCTACAGAGTGCTGAGTTCTTGTCCAACCAAAGTGGATAATGTTGGAGAATACCCTAGGCTTTTTGTTGAGACCCCAGAAAGTCCATACCCTAGGAGAAAGGGCAAAACTGAGCGAAACTAAGCCCTAACAGCTAGGTGATCTGCCAGTACATTACAAATGGAATTAAACTGAACATCCTTCAGAAAAAGATAACATGATCCAGATATCTAGAGTGTATGATTCAACATGTCTAGCACAAAATAAAAAGTTATTAGACATACGAAGAAGGGAAGAGATGACTGATTATCAAGAGTTCAAAATGTGGTTGGGCATGGTGGCTCTCCTCTGTAATCCCAACACATTGGGAGGCCGAGGCAGGTGGATCACAAGGTCAGAAGTTTGAGAGCAGCTTGGCCAAGATGGTGAAACCCCATCTCTGCTAAAAACACAAAAATTAGCCAGTCACGGTTGGTGGGCACCTGTAATCCCAGCTACTTGGGAGGCTGAGGCAGGAGAATCACTTGAACCCAGGAGGTGGAGATTGTAGTGAGCTGAGATCGCACCAGTGCACTCTAACCTGGGTGATAGAGCGAGACTGTCTCAAAAAAAAGAGTTCAAAATCAATAGGAGCAGACGCTGAGATAATTCAGATCTTGGAGTTAGCAAAAGACTTCAAAATAGCAATATATGGAATGTTAAAATAGAAGAAAGTTTTGCAAAATAATGGAAAACTGGAGAATTTCAGCAGAATTGGAATCAATCTGTCTATCTATAAAAGAATCAAATGGAAATTTATTTATTTATTTATTTTCTTTTGAGACAGAGTCTCGCTTTGTCTCCCAGGCTGGAGTACGGTGGCACGATCTCGGTTCACTGCACCCTCCGCCTCCCAGGTTCCGGTGATTTTCCTGCCTCAGCCTCCCAAGTAGCTGGGATTACAGGCATGTGCCACCACGCCTGGCTAATTTTTTGTATTTTTAGTAGAGAGAAGGTTTCGCCATGTTGGCCAGGCTGGTCACAAACTTCTGACCTCAAGTGACCCTCCCGCCACAGCCTCCCAAAGTGCTGGGATTACAGGTGTGAGCCACTCCGCCTGGCCCTCAAATGGAAATCTTAGAACCGTAAAACATTATATGAAATTAAGTACTCACTAGATGGGCATAGTAGAAGACAAGATGAGTGGATTCAGACACATTAACAAAGTATCCAAGGTAATGCATAGGTAAAAGCTAATGGGGAAGAAAGCAGAGCAGAATGTATGAAACCAGGGGGCATAGTGAAAAGGTCTAATTTATATGTAATGGAGTCCCAGAAGCAGAAAAGAGGAAAAAATGAAACAGTGGCAACATTTTTTAAAAGTAATGGCTAAAAATCTTCTAAATATGATAAAACAAAATACCAACCCACAGATTAAGTGAACCTCAAACAAGAAAAATAAACTCAGTGAAATTCAAACAAACATATCATGGTCAAATTATAAAAATCAAAGCCAAACAGCCATAAGGCGGTGGTGCAGATTGAGCATTCCTAATTCAAAAATCCGAAATGCAGCTGGGCGCAGTGGCTAAGGCCTGTAATCCCAACACTTTGGGAGGCCAAGGCCGGTGGATCACGAGGTCAGAAGTTCGAGACCAGCCTGGCCAACATAGTGAAACCCCCGTCTCTACTAAAAATACAAAAATTAGCTGGTCATGGTGGCGCACACCTGTAGTACCAGCTACTTGGAGGCTGAGGCAGGAGAATCACTTGAACCGGGGGGGCGGAGGTGGCAGTGACCCAAGATTGCGCCACTGCACTCCAGCTTGGGCAACAGAGCAAGACTTCTTCTCAAGAAATAATCTGAAATGCTCCAAAATCCAAAACTTTTTGAGCATTGACATGATACCACAAATGGAAAATTCCACACCTGTCCTCATGTGACAAGTCACAGTCAAAATGCTGTCAAAATTTGGTTTTGTGCACAAAATTATTTTTAAGATTATGTATATGTATGTGTACATATATGTATACATATATGTATAAGGTGTATATGAAACATAAATGAATTTTTTTTTTTTTTTGGGACAGGGTGTCTCACCCAGGCTGGAGTGCAGTGGCACAATCAGGGCTCACTGCAGCCTCTACCTCCCTGGGCTCAGGTGATCCTCCCACCTCAGCCTCCCAAGTAGCTGGGACCACAGGTGTGTGCCATCCACCTAGCTACTTTTGTATTTTTGTAGAGACGGGATCTCACCATGTTGCCCAGGATGGTCTTGAAATCCTGGGCTCAAGCGATTTGCCTGCCCTTGCCTCCCAAAGTGCTGGAATTACAGGTGCAAGCCACGGTGCCTGGCTCATAAATGAATTTTGTGTTTAGACTTGGGTCCCATACCTTAAGATATCTCATTATATATATGCAAATATTCCAAAATCCAAAGAAATCCGAAACACTTCTGGTCCCAGACATTTCAAATAAGGGATACTCAGCCTGTATATTATCTACACAGGAACAACAGAGACAGCTAACTTTTCCTCAGATGTGGAAGCCAGGAAAGAGTGAAATTATATCTTTAAAGTGCTTGGGGGAAGACTGATCTAAAACACCAAAAATAAAAATATCTTACCAAATTTATAATGTATATAAAAATAGACTATGACATAACACAAAGGGAGTAAAGGAATAAGAGGTAAATCGTTTTAAGTTTGGAACAGGTAAAAATACTTATTTTGAGTAAAATATAATAAACCAAGGAAGCATACTGTAGTCTCAGTGATCAAAAATAATAACAAGAAGAGAAGATAAAAAGCCAACAGAGAGAAAAATTTGAACATTGAAAATGCTTGTTTAATCAAAATAAAAAGCAAGAGAGGAGAAAAGAATAGATGGAACAAAGATCAGGATGGTAGAATTTTTTTTTTTTTTTTGAGACCGAGTCTCGCTCTGTCGCTGGGGCTGGAGTGCAGTGGCCAGATCTCAGCTCACTGCAAGCTCCGCCTCCCAGGTTCCCGCCATTCTCCTGCCTCAGCCTCCAGAGTAGCTGGGACTACAGGCGCCCGCCACCTCGCCCGGCTAGATTTTTGTATTTTTTAGTAGAGACAGGGTTTCACCGTGTTAGCCAGGATGGTCTCGATCTCCTGACCTCGTGATCCGCCCGTCTCGGCCTCCCAAAGTGCTGGGATTACAGGCTTGAGCCACCGCGCCCGGCCTAGGATGGTAGAATTAAACGCAACTACATCCATAATTAAATTACATTTAGGTACACTAAACATTGCAATTTAAAAAAAGACTGGATTTTAAACACATACACAGATACTATAATGATATTTATAAGATATGTACTGTAAGGTATTTTAAGAGACTGAAACTAAAAGGATGGAAAAGTTATACTCTGCAAATCCTAACCGAAGAAAGCCTAGGTAGCAGTAGACTTTAAGGCAAGAAATAGCACTAGGGACAAAAAGATCGTTTCATAATGATAAAAGGGTCAGTTCAACAGGGACATAAAAATCCAAAATGACCTATGTAACTACATAGTTTCAAAATGCATAAAAATGTATATGATTGGGATATTCTAGTTAAATAGATGAGAATCAGAGTATAAATAATTTGTAGAGTATCCATAAACAATTTGTAAAGTACCCATCTTTAAAGAAGAAAAAGAGATACTTTATAGGCATCATTGTCTGTCTTTGATGATTTTAAGAGGATTTGGAAAGAACTTTCCGCATATAGCACAGACTGATCCGTTGCATACACTTCTTTTTTTTTTTTTTTGAGACGGAGTCTCGCTCTGTGGCCCAGGCAGAGTGCAGTGGCCGGATCTCAGCTCACTGTAAGCTCCGCCTCCCGGGTTCACGCCATTCTCCTGCCTCAGCCTCCCGAGTAGCTGGGACTACAGGCGCCTGCCACCTCACCCAGCTAGTTTTTTGTATTTTTTAGTACAGACGGGGTTTCACCTTGTTAGCCAGGATGGTCTCGATCTCCTGACCTCGTGATCCACCCATCTTGGCCTCCCAGAGTGCTGGGATTATAGGCTTGAGCCACCGCGCCTGGCCTGCATACACTTCTCACAGCAGATTGTCCATTTCAAAGCAACAGCTCCTGTTTACTAGTCTTATTTGGGGACAGTAATAAACCTTGGTAAACGCTAACAGGTATGAAATCTTTACATTTATTGACAGTATGCTAAGTATTTACCATTTTTTTTTTTTTTTTTTTTTTTTTTTGAGGAGCTCACTTTGTCACCCAGACTGGAGTGCGGTGGTGCGATCTCTGCTCACTGCAACCTCTGCCTCCCAGGTACAAGTGATTCTCCTGCCTTAGCCTCCCGAATAGCTGGGATTACAGGCGTGTGCCACCAGCTAATTTTTATATTTTTAGTAGAGATGGGGTTTTGTCATGTTGGCCAGGCTGGTCTTGAACTCCTGACCTCAGGTGATCCACCCACTCAGCCTCCCAAAGTGCTGGGATTACAGGTGTGAACCACCATGCCCAGCTGGCATAAAATAATTTAATAGTTCTAATTATCAGAAAATTCTGAAGAGTGAAGTTCTTTTTTTTTTTTTGAGATGGAGTCCAGATCTGTCACCCAGGCTGGAGTACAGTGGCGCAATCTCACTGCAACCTCCGCCTCCCGTTCAAGTGATTCTCCCACCTCAGCTTCCCAAGTAGCTGGGATTACAGGCACCTGCCATCATACCCGGCTCATTTTTGTATTTTTGTAGAGAAGTGGTTTCACCATGTTGGCAGGGCTGATCTTGAACTCCTGACCTCTGCCCACCTCAGCCTCCCAAAGTGCTAGAATTACAGGCAAGAGCCACCGCACCCAGCTGGATTTCACTTATGAAGATGACAGTACCTAGTTAGATGAAAAGCTCAGAAAACTTCCTTTTAAGTATTGAGTTTCGAAGTAATGTCATGTAGAGTCTTTTTAATAGTTTAAAAAATGTATTTTGAGAAATCGCTTATTTCTCAAAAAAATAACTAAACATCTAAATAATAATGATTTAACCCTATTACATTTTCTTTAGAGAATCATAGTCTGTTTTAAATACCATTCCTGATGATCGGTTGATAAAGTTTCCAAGAGATACGAGGGATGGCCTGACTTGCAGGCAGGTAGGGAAGGTGATGCGGGAGATAGGAAGTGAAATAGGGTTGCTGGCTTGGTGAGACACTGTTGGGAAGAATTTGGAAAAGGAGGCATTTTGCTGGCCTGTGATAAGATGGGGTGAGCTGCTGATCAGGGGATTGAGGGAGGGGGGATTACAAAGGAATACGAGAAAGGAACTATGTGTAATATCTTGAAGAAAGTCAAACAGGTGATATTGGATAAGGAAACTGTTTCACCAAAGTAATTCAATATAAAGTTATGTAGTTAGTATATTTGGCAAAACCAAGACTAGAACTTTCTTCTGAATTCCTGTTTTAAAGTTCTTTCAGACACGATCTTGCTACCATTCCTCAGTAATCCAAGTTTGGTCATTGTTAAATGTTAATATTAGAAAGTACCAGTACCTCATAGTGGCACCCTAAATTCTTATTAATCAAATGAGGTTGGCTTTTGAAGACATTAGTATTAAAAATAAGATATAAGATAGAATGAAAAATTAGACATGTTAAAACATAGATTAGCATTTTCTAAGCTCTTCCTGATATTCTCATGTTTAAAATTTATTTTGTTGCTTTGTTACAAGAATTATTTCACTAAATAATATACTTTGAATCCGTTAGTGGCTAGGGGGTTTGTTATGTTTTCCTAGTGGTAGTCAGGACCATTGTTCTTGAATGTTTTAATCTTGTGTGTTAGGTATGGTGAACCGTGAAGTACTGGAACAAGTGGAGCGAGGATACAGGATGCCCTGCCCTCAGGGCTGTCCAGAATCCCTCCATGAATTGATGAATCTGTGTTGGAAGAAGGACCCTGATGAAAGACCAACATTTGAATATATTCAGTCCTTCTTGGAAGACTACTTCACTGCTACAGAGCCACAGTATCAGCCAGGAGAAAATTTATAATTCAAGTAGCCTATTTTATATGCACAAATCTGCCAAAATGTAAAGAACTTGTGTAGAGTTTCTACAGGAATCAAAAGAAGAAAATCTTCTTTACTCTGCATGTTTTTAATGTAAACTGGAATCCCAGATATGGTTGCACAAAACCACTTTTTTCCCCCAAGTATTAAACTCTAATGTACCAATGATGAATTTTCCAACATGTTTCAGGGTCCAAAGAAAATAGAGCTAAGATACTGATGACAGTGTGGGTGATAGCATGGTAATGAAGGGCAATGAGGCTACTGCTTATAAATCATTTCCTTTCTTTTTTCCCCCACAGTTAGAATTGCTCAAAGAAAATTATTTATTGTTACAGATAAAACTTGAGAGATAGAAAGCTATACTGTAATAAAATCTAAAATTAAGGAATACATGGGACCAAATAATTCCATTCCAGTTTTTTAAAGTTTCTTGCATTTATTATTCTCAAAAGTTTTTTCTAAGTTAAACAGTCAATATGCAATCTTAATGTATGCTTTCTTTTGCATGGACATGGGCCAGGTTTTTCAAAAGGAATATTAACAGGATCTCAAACTTGATTAAATGTTAGACCACAGAAGTGGAATTTGAAAGTATAATGCAGTACATTAATGTTCATATTCGTGGAACTGAAAGAATAAGAAATTTTCCGCTTCAGTCCTTTTCTGAAGAGTTTGACTTAGAATAATGAAGGTAACTAGAAAGTGAGTTAATCTTGTATGAGGTTGCATTGATCTTTTAAGGCAATATATAATTGAAACTACTGTCCAATGAAAGGGGAAATGTTTTAATCTTTAGATAGCATTCTAAGTAAGACCCAGCATTTAAAAAGCCCTTTTTAAAAAATAGACTTGGTACTGTGAGATATTGCTAATATGTCCTTATGGGGATGGGTGCCACAAATAGAAAATATGACCAGATCAGGGACTTGAATGCACTTTTGCTCATGGTGAATATAGATGAACAGAGAGGAAAATGTATTTAAAAGAAATACGAGAAAAGAAAATGTGAAAGTTTTACAAGTAGAGGGATGGAATGTAGTGTTTAATGTTGATGTCATGGAGTGACAAAATGGCTTTGCTGGCACTCAAAGCTCCTCACTTAGCTATGTTCTGAGACTTTTAAGAGTTATAAGGTATAACTATAAAACTAATTTTTCTTACACACTAAATGGGTATTTGTTCAGAATAGTGAAGTTATGGCTTCACATTCATTCCTGTGGGATACGACTTTTATGTAAAACATTTTTAGGACTCCAGTTTTCAAATCATGTTTGAATCTACATTCACTTTTAAAGTCTACATAATGGTGGTCATTTTTTCCCTTTTAGAATACATTAAACGGTTGATTTGGGGAGGAAAACTTATTCTGAATATTAACAGCAGTGAAAAGGGGACAGTTTTTACCCTAAAGTGCAAAAGTGAGACATACAAAATAAGACTGATTTTTAAGAGTAACTCAGTAATTTCAAAATGCAGATTTGAATAGCAGCATTAGTGGTTTAAGTGTCTAGCAAAAGAAAATCGAATCTGATAAATAAAATGAAGATCTGGTGTATATGTTTTAAAATACTCTCATATAGTCACACCTTAAATTAATCTTATATTAGGCCCCTCTATTTTCAGGATGTAATTCTTAACTATCATTATTTACCTGATTTTAATCATCAAATTTGAAGTTCTTTGCCATGGCATCTATGTTCAAATTGAAACCATTTTAAAATGTGACAGGTGGACTTCATGCAAGTTGGCAATGGTTCTGGTACTAAAAATTGTGGTGGTTTTTTTCTGTTTACGTAACCTGCTTAGTATTGACACTCTCTACCAAGAGGGTCTTCCTAAGAAGAGTGCTGTCATTATTTCCTCTTGTCAACAACTTGTGACATGAGATTTTTTTAAGGGCTTCATGTGAACTATGATATTGTAATTTTTCTAAGCATATTCAAAAGGGTAACAAAATTATGTTTATGTACTAAATCTAATCAGGAAAGTAAGCCAAGAAAAGTGGATGGTATTCATTAGGTTTTAACTGAATGGCGCAGTTCCTTATGTAATAACAATTGCATAGTAGGGATAAAACACTAACTTAATGTGTATTCATTTTAAATTGTTCTGTATTTTTAAATTGCCAAGAAAAATAAACAACTTTGTAAATTTGGAGATTTTTTCCAACAGCTTTCGTCTTCAGTATCTTAAAGTGGAAGTTAACCTTTACCAAAAAAGGAAGTTGGCAAAAACAGCCTTCTAGCACACTTTTTTTAATGAATAATGGTAGCCTAAACTTAATATTTTTATAAAGTATTGTAATATTGTTTTGTGGATAATTGAAATAAAAAATTCTCATTGAATGCACCTATTAATCCTTTTAGTTGCTGTTCATATTCTCATTCATTTTTTAAAAATTCGTATATTCTGAATTTATTCTTCCATTGGGGAAAAAATAGTTACTTGTAACTACTGAGCAGAATTTAGTCAATCCTTTATTAAATTCAGAACATTATTGAAAAAAAAAAAAAAAAAAAAAAAAAAAAGAAAATCCATGTTACAAAAGGCTGCAATTTTTTTTTTTTTTTAA
>NC_045451.1:61510913-61624513 GCF_002776525.5 Piliocolobus tephrosceles | reverse complement strand
GGGGGGCTCCCTTGCTCTCTCGATTCCTGTTTTGGAGGCCAATGAGGAACTCTAGCAGATAGGAGAAAATCAGAAAGAAGGCAAGATGTTTATTCCCCTGGCTCCCTCCTTGAGAATCTGGGCTGGCTATGTCCTTCAGTCAACCAGACGTTCTCAATATGGCCTCCCTCGTACACCTTTCTCCTTTTGGAGACTGGTAGCAGCTTCCATTCCATATGTTTTCTGCCTTAGGGGTGATGACTGTTTTGCTGCTACTAATACTGCATTAATCCTTGTGGTTCCTAACCTTCCCACCTCTTTGGAAATAAATATCTTTGATTTGCCTTTTTTTTTTTTTCCAGAGAGTCTCTCACTCTGTTGCCCAGGTCCCTGGGGTGCAGTGGCACGATCATAGCTCACTACAGTCTTGAACTCGCGGGCTCAAGGGATCCTCCCACCTCAGCCTCCCAAGTAGCTAGGACTACAGCACAGGCCATCATGCCCAGCAAATTTTGAATTTTTTCTAGAGATGAGGTCTTGCTATGCTGCCTATGCAGGTCTCAAACTCCTAGGCTCAGGCAATCTTTCCACCTTGGCTTCCCAAAGTGCTGGAATTCCCAAGTGTGAGCCACTGCATGGCCTCTTAATTTATCTTAATTTGAGCATGCCATCTGTTTCCGGTTGGGACCCTGACTGATATTCATTATACCAACAGCTGTATCAGTAGAAAATAGGAAGCTCAAATTATCACATAAAAGTGACAGTGATACAAAACATTTTCAGTGCTGTGTGTACAAAGTTTTAGCAATATATGCAACATTGTATTAACTATAAAATTACAAGACTATTAACTGTGGAGAGAGCATACCAAATCTTGGGAGTATTCAAAACTCTCAATTTTTTTTCCCCCCCAGAGTTCTGTCGCCCAGGCTGGAGTGCTGTGATGCGATCTTGGCTCACTGCAACCCCTGCCTCCCAGGTTAGAGCAATCCTTGCGCCTCAGCCTCCCAAGTAGCTTGAATTACAGGTGCCCGCCACCATGCCCAGCTAATTTTTGTATTTTTAATAGAGACAGGGTTTCACCATGTTGGCCAGGCTGCTCTCGAACTTCTGACCTCAGATGATCTGCCCACCTCGACCTCCCAAAATGCTGGGATTATAGGCGTGAGCCACCACAACTGCCCCAAAACAAATATTTTTTAAATGAGTTTTTCAGTGTCTGTTTTTCCAGTATTAGTAAACCATTTCTTCTAAAACTGTTGGACAGAATGTTCAATTAGCTGTTATCCTGCAATTCAATAACTTATGAGTTGAATTTTAAAATGAATAGGAAGGAGGCTGGGTGCAGTGACTCATGCCTGTAATCCCAACACTTTGGGAGTCTGGTCTGGAGGATTGCTTGAGCCCAGGAGTTCAAGATCAGCCTGGGCAGCATGATGAAACCCCATCTGTACAAAAACTAGCTGGGCATGGTGGTGCGTACCTGTGGTCCCAACTTCTGAGGAGGCTGAGGTGGGAGAATTGTTTGAGCCCAGGAGGTAGAAACTGCAGTGAACTGCGATCGTGCCACTGCACTCCAATCTGGGTGACACAGTGAGACCCTGTCTCAAAAAAAAAAAAAAAAAAAAAAGAACTAGAATGAGACTTAGTAAAACAATAAAAGCTAAGTAGATAATATGTGAAAATTCTCCAGTAGCAGGAAAGGCCCCTGGGACCTTTAAGAAATAGATGGCGGTATTCAATTTTAAGGTCCTTGCAGAGTCCTTGCTACCCTGAACCTTCCTGCAAATCAGCTACACACAACTGTGAGTCAGTGACCTTAGGAAAGAAAAGGGATTGGGGTCACGGCCAGAAGGTATAATGACAAGGTACAAAAAAGGATAGGGATGGATTTCATAACCTAGCTTAAATGCAATGGGAATATAAATTCGGGAAATAAATCAGGTCAGGAAGGAAAGACCACCAAGTACTTCCAGAGATACTTGGAGAGACACTGGATTTCACAGGGACATGGCATAGGGGTTCAATCCAGCTTCACTGCGATCTTAAAGGTCAAGTTAACTTGAGTAAGTTGGAGGACTTTGAAAATCCAAGTAAAAAATTGTCACTAGCCTGTGACAATAGGGATGAGAGAAATAAAAACTTTGCAGTTGGCCAAAAAGGTTGACAGTGATTCTAACAACTGAATTAAAGTGGTGTGGCCCTTAAAGTTTATTAAATTCCATTTATTCACTCATAATTGCACCATTTTCATGGAAAGTCTTAGTCTAAAACACTGAGAGGATATACCGTGGAACTAGATGGCCAACTTGGTTTGGTTGGTTTTTGTAATCTTTATCATTGCTAGAAAGTTAGAAAACGGTGGTATCACTTCAGAAATTGTGAAAAACTCGTGGAACCAGAAGAAACCCAATCTAAAAGAAATACAAGAGAACATTTTTGCAGTTTTAAGTGCAATTTCAAAGAAAATTCAAACTTAGAATCAAATTCAAAGAGGAGGCAGCACCCCAAAGCAATATTTTTTGTTTTACTGAGGTATAATTTACATACAACAAACTCAACATTTTAAGTGTACCACTAGATGAGTTTTTGACAAATGTACACAGCCATCAAACCACTACCAGAATCACAGAACATTTCCATCATTTCAGAAAATTCCATTGTGCCCTTTTACAGTCAACCTCTTCCATTCACCCTGACCTCTGGCAAGCGCCGAGTGTTTTCTGTCACTGTAATTGTACATTTCTAGGGCTTTATATAAATGGAATTATATGTAGTCAATGTGTCTGATGTCTTTCATTTAGCATAATGCGTTTGAGATTCATCTTTTTATGACCCAGTAATATTCCATTGTATGGATGTGTACTACATCCTGGTTTTGTCCTTTTACCAGTTGATGGATGTTTAGGTTGTTACTAGTTTTAGGCTATCAGAAAGCTGCTATGAACATTCAAATACAAGTTTTTATTTTAAACATAGGTTTTAAATTCTCTTGCATAATTACCTATGAGTAGGATTACTGAGTTGTATAGTACATGAATGTTTAACTTTCTAAGAAACTGATAACCTATTTTCCAAAGAAGCTGTACTGTTTCACACTCCTCCAGCAATGTATGAGAGTTCCAGCTGCTTCACATCCTTGCCAATACTTAGTATTGCCAGTCACTTTAATTGTAGCCATCCTGGTGTGTGTTAGTAGTACATCATTGTGGTTTTAGTGTGCGTTTCCCTAATGACTAATAATGTTGAGTCTTTTCATAAGCTTATTTCAAATTCATATATCTGCTTAGGTGGAATGTCTATTAAAGTCTTTTGCCCATTTTTTATATCAAGTTGCCATCATAGTGAGTTGTAATTTTTTCAATATTCTGCATACAAGTCCTTTAACAGACATGTTTTGCAAATATTTTTCTCCCAATCACAGCTTGCGTTTCATTTATTTAATGGTTTTTATCAAAAAAAAACATTTTTAATTTTGATAATTTAATTGACAATGTTTTTCTTTTGTGATTCATGCTTTTAGTGTCCTAAGAAAGTTTGTTTTATCCAAGTACAAAAATATTTTCTCCTGTGTTTTCTTTAGAAGTTCTATAATTCTAGCTCTTAAAATTTGGATCTATATTCCACTTCGAGATGATTTTTGTGTGTGATATAAGGTAAGGATCTTATATTGTTTTGTTTGTTGTTTTGTTTGTTCATAGGGATATTCAATTGTTCGAGCACCATTTGTTGGAAAGACTGTCTTACTCATTGAATTTTCTTGGCCCCTATTTTTGTTTTGTTTTGTTTTGTTAATTTTTTTTAATTTTTATTTTGTAGACGGAGTCTCGCTTTGTCTCCCAGCCTGGAGTGCAGTGGCGCGGTCTCGGCTCACCACAACCTCCGCCTCCCACGTTCAAATGATTCTCCTGCCTCAGCCTCCTGAGTAACTGGGACTACAGGCGACCGCCACCAGGCCCGGCTAGTTTTTTGTATTTTTAGTAGAGATGGGGTTTCACCTGTTAGCCAGGATAGTCTCCATCTCCTGACCTCGTGATCCGCCCGCCTGGGCCTCCCAAACTGCTGGGATTATGGGCGTGAGACACGACGCCCTGGCTGGCTGGCTATTTATTTATTTATTTATTTGTCGGAGTCTCACTCTGTCGCCCAGGCTGGAGTGTAGTGGCGCGATCTCGGCTGACTGCAACCTCCACCTCCCGGGTTCAAGTAATTCTGCCTCAGCCTCCCTAGTAGCTGGGATTACAGGCTCGCACCACCACGCCCTGCTAATTATTGTACTTTTAGTAGAGGCGGGATTTCGCCATGTTGGCCAGGCTGATTTCAAACTCCTGACCTCAGGTGATCCGCCCGCCTCGGCCTGCCGAAGTGCTGGGATTACAGGCTGAGGTAACGTATTTAAAACACCCTGCATCGGTATGGGTGTAATAAATGATGACCTGCCTCTTAATTTATCAGGTGGCAAACTGAGGCTGTGGGCACTTAAAGAGACCTAGCATTTTCTAGCGCACTGCTCTCCTGGGTACGCTGGCGACAACCTGCGGCCTCGGGTCGGGAGCTGAGCCACTGGCCGGAATCTACCGCTGAGCAAATGCACTCGCTCAGACCCGACTTCTCCCTCTAGGGCGCTGCTTCCGGGCAGGTCCCTTCACGAGTCTTCAATTCGGGCCCAGCAGGGCTCCTTACGCGAGGCCTCCTGCCCGCCCAGGGTCCGCGGCGGCCCTGAGCGAACCCTCGCGGGGTCAGCTCCTTCCAGGCTGAGAAGTGAACGGCGGAAGGCGGGGCGCGCCCCGGGGAGCCCGGAGCGGGGACTGGAGCTCCCGTGGGGCCAAGTTCACGGGGTGCGGCCGCGCGGCCAATGAGCGCCCTCTATGCCCCTATGGTGCCCCGCCTCGCCGCGCTCCCGCGCTCCCGCCCTCCCGCCGCGGACTGGGGATCCCGACCAGTCCTGACTGCACGGGTGGCGCGGCTGCGGGGTGCGGGGAGCATGGTGCGCGGCAGGATCTCCCGGCTCTCGGTCCGGGACGTGCGCTTCCCCACGTCGCTTGGGGGCCACGGCTCAGACGCCATGGTAAGCGCGGCCTGCGGCCCGGGTCCATCTCGCCCCGCCGACTGCAGACCCGCAGGCCCCGTGTAGCTTCCCGACTTCGAACCCATTGCTTCTGTAAGGTGGGAGGCGCGCCTGGAGCAGACACTCGCTTTTCATGCCTTGGAGCAATTGTATAAGTATCCAGAAACTTTCCATTCTCCTGGGTTTTTTTCTTTGCTGGAGTTTAGAATATCCTGGTTTCACTTTTACGGCTCACATTTTCCTGGAAATGGTAGAATGCATAATAGGCAATAGAGGCAAAATTATTTTCTTGGGTTCCCGCCAATGAAACCCTAGAGCACAGCGCTAGCTGGCTTCCTCTGTACCCTGAACGCGACGGGGTTCGCGGTGAGGGAGAACGGGAAGGCCGGGGCTGGGAGTTTGGAGTGGTGATCCCGCCTCCGCAACTTGCTGTGTGACTTGGAGAAGATCCAAACCTCTGGGTCTTTTGGACCCGTCCATGAAATGAAGGTGTCACAGTCGGGTTGAGAGAGCAAGCGCGTGATAACGGGGTCACATGAGAGGCAGCTCTCATGAAATTACCCGCAAACATGGTTAGAAAGGACTGATGCAAGTATCAGTCTTAAGAGATGTAATAAATTAAGGGCAGGAACTCTGACTCCTACCTGAATACTGAAGGTCTTTTTTGCTTACTGAGGGTGTTAGAATGTCAGGCCTTCCCTCCCCTTCCCCCTCTAGAGTGGTGTTTCCCAAACATTGTGCAGGGTCTTCAGGGAGCCTGTTCCCCTCTGGGTCCTCAGTGCCCGTCTTGGTCCACTGATGAGATTGGCCGCGCTAGAGAAGCAGAGTTGTATGGGCATGTAGTGAATGTGTGAAAGTATGCCGTGAAGTGAGGAACCGCAATGATAGGAAAATGGTTACCAGTAGGGAGGAAAGGAAATGGGGTCAGGAGGGGACCACGAGGTCTCTAATTCCCACCGTAATGTTTTACTTCCTAAACTGGGTGGATGGCAAGCTGGTGTTCATTACATTATCTATACTCTTTCTGTACCTGCCATGTTTTATAAAAATAGACTCTCGTTAAAGAAAGTTTTTAAATGCAAAAGAATGTCCTTTTTGAGATTAAGTTCATCCTGCATTTTAAAAATTTTATTCTATTTTATTTTTAAAATTTATTTGTTTATTTATTTTGAGGCAGGGTCTCCTATCTGTTGCCCAAGCTGGAGTGCAGCAGTACTATCATGGCTCACAGCAGCCTTGACCTCCCTGGCTCAACCAATCCTCCCACCTCAGCCTCCCAAATAGCTGGGACTACAGGTGTGCGCCATGAAGCCCAGCTTCTTTTTGTATTTTTTGTAGAGACAGGGCCCAGGCTGTCATCTCTTTAAAATCTTCATGTGTCCTTTCTTACATGATGTTGGTAAATGACTTAAACACGCAGCAGGCAATCCTTTATGGAACTCAAATGTTTGAAATTTTACTGTCTTATAGAATCCAAACACTCAATCTCATGCAACTGCCTTTGCCTCTGTGAAGCTTTAGCAGCTGTGGGTAAGTCACACAATCTTTCTAAGCCTAGGTTTCTCATCTGTAAAATGGGTATAATAATATTCACTTTATACATGTAAATGAGATACCTATAAAGAGCCTGGCTCAGAGAAGGCCGTCAGTAAAGTTGGCTATAGGCCAGGCATGAGGCTCACACCTGTAATCCTAAGTGGAGGCCTAGGCAGGAGGATCACTTGAGCCCAGGAGTTCAATTACAGTGAACTATGATTGTGCCACTGCACTCCAGCCTGGGCACTGGATGACACAGTGAGACCTTGTTTCTAAAGAAAAAAGGAGGGGTTGGCTGTAATTACTATTCACTCTGAGGAAACTGAAGCAGAAGGAACCCCTAATCTAGACTTGACTTTGGATTTGTGAAATGTTAAGACAGCCTGGTTTGGCTGAGCATGGTGGTTGTTCAAGCCTATAATCCCAGCACTTTGGAAGGCCAAGGCAGGTGGATCGCTTGAGCCCAGGAGTTTGAGACCAGCTTGAGCAACATAGTGAGACCTCGTCTCAACAAAAAAAATACAAAAATTAGCTGGGCTTAGTTGCGTGCACCTGTGGTCCCAGCCACTCAGAAGGCTGAGGTGGGAGGGTCTCTTCAGCCTGGGAGGTTGAGGCTGCAGTGAGCTGTAATTGTGTCACTGCACTCCAGTCTGGGTGACAGAGAGAGACCCTATCTCAAAAGACAGCCTGGTTTACTGTAGAATAATTCAAGAAATGGAATTTGCCTCTGGCCCTGAGTGGTGTCTAACACACATTGAGGAGACATTATCTAATGCCTGCATTGCAAGCTCATAAATACTTAAGCATTTTATCTTGGGGAGATAGGGCGCATGTTGTGTGCCAACTCTCAAGTGCCTTCTTTTAGAATGAGCTGCTTTGCAGTTCACCATGGAGATGGCTTCACATGCCCTTGAGGCGTGCTGGACCGTCAGCACTTAGCAGCAAAGTGAGCCTCCCTGATCACACGTAGGATATTTTCAAGAAAGAGCGATAAAGCTATCCTCAAAATCTGCTAAAGACTCCGCTTTTTTTTTTTTTTTAAGACAGAGTCTCGCTTGTCGCTCAGCCTGGAGTGCAGTGGTGTGATCTCATCTCACTGCAACCTCTGCCACCCAGGTGCAAATGATTCTCATGCCTCAGCCTCTGGAGTAGCTGTGATTACAGGTGCGCACCACCACACCCGGCTAATTTTTGTATTTTTGATAGAGACGGGGTTTCACCATGTTGTCCAGGCTAGGCTCGATCTCCTGAGCTCAGGTGATCCACCTGCCTCTTCCTCCCAAAGTGCTGGATTACAGGCATGAGCCACTACGCCGGGCTTCCCTCCTTCTTAATCTGAAATCTATTTATGTTCCTTTCTTCTCTGTGAATTGCCCTTGTTATTTATCCTTTGGCTGTCCTTACCCTCGGATACTTTTTCCGCTGTCGGACGCCTCTTCGTGGGCTCTCTTCCCTCATGGCCTCCTGCCTTTCTGACGGCTCCTCCTTCCTCCGTCTTCCCTCTCGCAGGCTCAGGCCTCAGCGTCTTCCCCGTCTCCCTGCACACTCCCGTGAAGACCCTCTCCGCATTCTGGCTTTGGTGCCACCCTTTATGCCGAGATTCCCAGATCTCATTTCCGGATCTGCCTCCTTAACCCATAGCTGGATACTTCCTGTTAGGTTTTCCACCTTCATGCTAAACGCGGTTTGTCTAAATTGGAAGTCATCTTCCATACCCTGCCGCCCCTCCCTCCTGACCCATCTTGGATCATTCTGCTAATCACAGGGATCCAAAAGCTTCAAGTCACTTTTGGCTCATCTCGTCCTGTTGACCCTCATCTGAGGCTTCAGTGAAAGGTTTCCTTTTTCCATTGCTTCGTCTTCTTGGAACCCAGCAACTGTCGATGGGTCTTTACTTCTTGGAGTCTCCTTCTCAGCCTCATCGCTCAACTCCTTCAGGAACCCAATGGCTCATCCAAGCCAGGATGGGCACCAACCCTTGAATACACTCCAGTCTCTCCCTCTTCTGACCCCTTTACTTTCTGCACTGCTGCTGCTACCTCACCTGAGATATTCCTCCCTCCCAGACCCTTCACTCCCCTTCCCACTGCTCAGAAGCTCCCCTTCCTTGACCGGCCAGCTCAGATTCTGTCTTCATCATAAAGCCTTCTCCCACTTCAAGAAGCACATTCAGCTAACAGTGTCTCTAACAGCCAGTCGGTCATCGTCTGCATCTCTCCCAGGCCTTAGCTTGTTCTGCCTTATATTATTGAGGTTTTTGTAACCGTGTCTTTTTATTTATTTATTTTAGAGATGGCACCTCGCTTTGTCGCCCAGGCTAGTTTTGAACTCCTGGGCTCAAGCAATCCTCCTGTCTTGACCTCCCAAAGTGTTGGGATTACAGGCATGAGCCACCATGCCCGTCCTATAACCAGGTCTTCTCAAATGTAACCTCCTCAAGGGCAGACATATCTGTAACACCTTGCAAGCTGCACCAGCTCTGACACGTAGTTGGTGCTCAGTGATGCATCACACTGATTTCCTACCACTGGGCTGTGACACCAGACTCAGGGCTCCCATCCATCACATACAGCTCCCTCAGCCACAACACCCCCAATACAGGGAGTTAAAATCTGCCTTCATAATTTACTTGTGGCCGGATGCGGTGGCTCACACCTGTAATCCTAGCATTTTGGGAAGCCGAGGCAGGTGGATCACCTGAGGTCAGGAGTTCAAGACAAGCCTGGCCAACGTGGCGAAATCCCATCTCTACTAAAAAAAAAAAAAAAATAGCTGGGCATAGTGGCGGGTGCCTGTAATCCCAGCTACTTGGGAAGCTGAGGCAGAAGAATCGCTTGAATCCAGGAGGCAGAGGTTGCAGTGAGCCAAGATCATGCCACTGCACTCCAGCCTGGAGGACAGAGTGAGACTCAGTCTCAATAATAATAATAATAATAATAAAATATTATTTACTTGTGTGACCTTTTGCAAATTACTAAACCTCCTTAAAACTTCATTTCCTCTTCTCTAATAGGGATAAGAGCACCTAGTTTATAATACTGTTATAGGATTACATTAAACCATGTAGAGCTCTTAGAATATAGTGTGTCTGGCACAATAAATATTATAGAATAATAACAACTGTAATAAATTGTTATAGCCTTATGCAAAATTCTTCTTTAAGAATTCATTCACTGTAATCCCAGCACTTTGGGAGGCCGAGACGGGCGGATCACAAGGTCAGGAGATCGAGACCATCCTGGCTAACACGGTGAAACCCCGTCTCTACCAAAATACAAAAAACTAGCCGGGCGAGATGGTGGGCGCCTGTAGTCCTAGCTACTCGGGAGGCTGAGGCAGGAGAATGGCGTGAACCCGGGAGACGGAGCTTGCAGTGAGCTGAGATCCGGCCACTGCACTCCAGCCTGGGCGACAGAGCCAGACTCCGTCTCAAAAAAAAAAAAAAAAAAAAAAAAGAATTCATTCAGATCTTCTGCCTGGCTTTTCGCGGTCTCCATTATTCCATGACATAGAACAAAACAAAAAAAGAACAAATTCATCTAGAAGCTTTACTTCTTCATTTTCCCCCACTGGTATCTGACCTTGTGCCAATGTGTTTTCAGCCCTGCTATAAACTGCTGTGAGAGCAGTCCAATTTTATGCAAGAGTTTTCTGAACCTTTGGCTTGTTCAATTTGAAGCTGCTTGTGAATGTGACTTTGTTCAAAGAGCTGACGGAGATAGCTGCGAGTGAAAACCCCTTGGCTTAAAATTGAGTCGCTGCTGAGCATGATGGCTCATGCCTGTAATCCCAGCACTTTAAGATAAGGCCTAAGCGGGTGGATCACTAGAGCTCTGGAGTTTGAGACCAGCCTGGGCAACATGCAAGACTCCATCTCTATTTTTTTATTTAGAAAATAAATAAATAAATAAAAATGAGCCTCACTTTTTGACCTAACTGAAAACAGGTGATAAAAATGTGTACATTGCAATCAGGTGCAGTGGCTCACACTTGTAATCCCAGCACTTTGGGAGGTCGAGGCAGGCGGATCACCTGAAGTCAGGAGTTCAAGACCAGCCTGGCCAACATGGTGAAACTTCGTCTCTGCTAAAAATACAAAAATCAGCCGAGTGTGGTGGCATGTGCCTGTAATCCCAGCTACCTGGGAGGCTGAGGCAGGAGAATTACTTGAACTTGGGAGGCTGAGGTTGCAGTGAGCTGAGATCACGCCACTGCACTCCTGCCGAGGTGACAGAGCGAAACTCCGTCTCAAAAAAAAAAAAAAAGTATATGTTGCACTTATTGAAACACTTTGGATCTTTCAGGAGGACATTCCTTTTCTCCATTCAAAGCCCTTTGTTTTCTTTGGGGTATAGCACCAGTTCCTTCTGTGGGAGCTCTTGTGGCATGGCCCCTGTGGCATTGTCTGTCCTCATGTGACATCATTCTCATGGTTCTTTTCGGGTTTCTCACGCTGGCATTGTTTCGGCGGGGAATTCTCTCCTGCAGCACACGGATCCTGACTACTCAGCTGCCTATGTCGTCATAGAAACTGATGCAGAAGATGGAATCAAGGGGTGTGGAATCACCTTCACTTTGGGAAAAGGCACTGAAGTCGGTGAGTTGAAGATTCTCTCAAGGTTCCAGAATGCTTAATTTTCAGATGAGATTCTAATTTAGATTTTTAGATTCATTAGAATCTTGATTTAGATTCAGTTCCGATCTTGTTTTTCTGTGTTTAACTGCTCAAAGTGAGTAAAAACAGTGTTTCATGGTTTGTGATTTATTTCACTGGGAGAAATTTAAAAGTGACAGAATTTGGCCTCTCTCCTTGCAATCATCTCTAGTCTGTTAGAAAATCCATGACTCTTAGTCTGTTTCTCTGTGTCAAATGACAGCTACAAGGATGTTTCTCACCTGCCTTTCACCCGGGGCCACTGTCGAGCTTTAACAACCTGCCGTGGGTGAGTAACGAAGGGCAATGAGAGGGTGATGTGAGTTCCCATAGCAAAAAAGGCTCATTGTGACGTGCACAGTGAGTCTACTCACTTTTCTATATATATTTTTCTTTTCTTTTCTTTTTTTTTTTTTTTTTGAGACAGAGTCTCACTCTGTCGCCCAGGCTGGAGTGCAGTGGCGCAATCTCAACTCACTGCAACCTCTGCCTCCTGGGTTTAAGCAATTCTCCTGCCTTAGCCTCCCGAGAAGCTGAGATTACAGGCACCCACAACCACGCCCAGCCAATTGTTGTATTTTTAGTAGAGACGAGGGTTTCACCATGTTGGCCTGGCTGGTCTTGAACTCCTGACTTCAGATGATCCACCCACCTCAGCCTCGCAAAGTGCTAGGATTACAGGTGTGAGCCACCGCAACCAGCCTTTTCAAAATATTTCACACTAAATTGGTTTTAAGTTCACTATTTTCATGGCAAAAAAGGGCTTTGGCCCCGCCCAGTCTCGGAAGTCTGCTTTGGGGAAGAGCAGATTCTCGAAGATGCATACTGAGCTGTGTATACATCATTCTTTTTTTTTTTTTTTTTTTTTTTGAGACGGAGTCTGGCTCTGTCGCCCAGGCTGGAGTGCAGTGGCCAGATCTCAGCTCACTGCAAGCTCCGCCTCCCGGGTCTACGCCATTCTCCTGCCTCAGCCTCCCAAGTAGCTGGGACCACAGGCGCCCGCCATCTCGCCCAGCTAATTTTTTGTATTTTTTAGTAGAGACAGGGTTTCACCGTGTTAGCCAGGATGGTCTCGATCTCCTGACCTCGTGATCCACCCGTCTCGGCCTCCCAAAGTGCTGGGATTACAGGCTTGAGCCACCGCGCCCGGCTACGTCATTCTTTTTTTATTTGCATTTTCTATTTTCTTAAACAAGATGCAGAACATAACTTTTCTCAGAGCTGGATGTAATCTCAATGGTGATCTTGAGCCATCTCATTTTTTAGAGAGAAGAAAACTGAGGCACAGGCAGATACCCAGCAAGTCATGGCAGAACCACCTGACTGCCCGAAGCACTTTCTCTTCAGAACTTTTAAATGCAACTCTTTTGAACACATCATACCTGCACATGGTACAAAATTCAAGAAGTACAAAACAGTGACCTTTGCCAGGTCAATTTCAGTGGATTATTAGGGGCTGAAGCCAAATTATGCTAGATTGAAGGGTAAGGGTCTAGAAGGAGGGAAAAGAGTTTCTCTAACTTTGGTGGTAGTGTGATACCTCTCCCATGGATATTTGCACCATCAGTGCTCTCAGTAGTTGCAGAAAAAAATCTTGGCCCATTGAGAGATTTTAAGTTGTTAAGCATATAAAAGAAGTGTGTGAGTTTGTGAGTGTGTGTATGTGTGAATGGCAAGGGAACCTTCCTTGAACTTCCAATGGACAGTGCCCAGGTGGCTGCTGTTTCTGCTCTTCACAGGGCTGGCGGTCAGTTGTCTGGCAAGTCAGTCCTTCTGCAGACTTCTCCTGAGTGCTGCCATGCATCAGGCACTGAAGTAATTTTAAAAAGAGAAAGATAGGCCAGGCGTGGTGATTCACGCCTGTAATCTCAGCACTTTGGGAGGTTGAGGCGGGCAGATTGCTTGAGTCAAGGAGTTCGAGACCAGCCTGGTCAACATGGTGAAACCTTGTCTTTACTAAAAAATACAAAAATTAGCTGGCTGTGGTGATGCGTGGCTGTAATCTCAGCTACTCAGGAGGCTGAGACATGAGAATTACTTGACCCTGGGAGTTGGAGTTTGCAGTGAGCCGAGATTGCGCCACTCCACTCCAGCCTGGGTGAAAGAGCGAGACTCCATCCAAAAAAAAAAAAAAAGTTAAAGAAGGATGAAGAAGACAGAATCCCACATATCAGGAGCACACAAACTTTTTGGGGAAGTAGACATAAAAGACATGATCATAGTGCAGTCTGAGAATGACTGTTTTTTAAAATTATGTACAAGTTTTACAGAGAGAGGATATATTAGGCTGTTCTTTTTTTTCTTTTTGAGACAGGAATCTTGCTCTGTTGCCCAGCCTGGAGTGCAGTCGCACAGTCTCGCTCACTACAACCTCCACCTCCCAGGTTCAAGCAATTTCTTGTGCCTCAGCGTCCCGAGTAGCTGGGATTGCGGGCACACACCACCATGCCTGGCTAGGTTTTATATTTTTAGTAGAGATAAGGTTTCACCATGTTTGGTCAGGCTGGTCTCCTGACTTCAGATGATCTGCCCACCTGGGCCTCTCAAAGTGCTAGGATTACAGGCACAAACCGCCACTCCAAGCCAGGCTGTTCTTGCATTGCTATAAAGGAGTACCAGAGACTGGGTAATTTATAAAGAAAAAGAGGTTTAACTGCCTCATGGTTCTGCAGGTTTTACAGAAAGCATGGTGCCAGCTGCTCAGCTTCTAGGGAGGCTTCAGGACACTCACAGTCATGGTGGAAGGCGAGGGGGGAGCAGACACATCCTATGTCGAAAGCAGGAGCAAGAGAAAGAGAGTGGGGAGGTGCTACACACTTTTAAGCCACCAGATCTCATGAGAACTCACTCACTATCTCAAGGCCAGTACCAATGGGATGGCGCTAAACCATTCATGAGAAATCCACCTCCATGATCTAATCACCTCCCACCAGGCCCCACCTCCAACACTGGGGATTACATTTCAACATGAAAATCGTGCAGAATGTCTAACCCATATCGGGGGGGTAACTTCACTCTGTCCAAACGGCTCAGGGAAGGCTTCAGAGCAGAAGTCATGCTTTGAGGTGAGTCTCGAAGAGCCAACAGGAATTTGCCAGGCAGAGAGGAGACCGTACTGTGAGTCAGTCCCCCTTTTCTCCATTAAGTGAACAATTTACTGTTAAAGTTTTCCCCAAAATAGTAACCACTTACTAAGATAGAGCTGTGAGCTATGTTTCTGCTTATTCTGCAACTGTAATTATCCCTTGTGTGTAAGTTGAGTACTTTGTGAAGCTACTATCTTTCTCCATACTGCAAACCCTACAACACCCCCCCAAAAGGTTGCATAAAACTCAGCGAGCTTACGAGGTATGTTAGGCCATTGGACCCACTCTCTGTTAACAGCCAAGACTTTAAACTTTGCCGACGTGGGCACACGTGGAGGGGCCCTGGGCACTAAGACAGATCAGAAGCTCTGCTGGGATGGGTGCTGAGCTCAGTGTTCAGGGCCTTCAGTCCCCCTCCCCTCCTCCATTCCCAGCCCCACACCGCTGTCTTGGTGTATGTCTCAGGCAGGGGTAAATCAATTTCCATGTCTCCATGACTTTAATTAATGACTCTTTTATGCTAAGGTTTTAGGCTTCTGCCTTTTTCAGACCACAACATGACAGAACCCATTTTAACTTTAACCTTGCTGCATATTTCAGGTGACTCACCGCAGTCACTAAATGTGTTACACGGCACTCACACTGAAGATGAAAAATGCCATTAGCTCATCCTGGTTCTTCTGCTTACTTACCTAATCATCCGTTTATGATTAAAAAAAAATAGGGTTACTGTGAAGAGAGTGCTTGTGTGTGAGACAGAGAGGGAGGGCTGTTTTTCAAATGTATAGAATACACCAATGTAGTTTTTGGTTGGGTATTTTTTAAAATCATGCCTTTATTAAATTTACTTACTATTCATTTTTTATCCTTTCTTTATGTTTTTAAAGTTTTTATTATTGATTAATTGATTTGAGATAAGCTCTTGCTCTGTCACCCAGCCTGGAGTACAGTGGTGCAATCACGGCTCATGCAGCCTTGACATTCCAAACTCAAATGATTGTCCCACCTCAGCTTCCCGAGTAGCTGGGACCACAGGCACAAGCCACCATGCCTAGCTGATGTTTTGGTTTTTTGTTTTGTTTTGTTTTGTTTTTAAGAGACAGAGTCTTGCTGTGTTGCCCAGGGTGGAGTGGAGTGGTGCCATCTTGGCTCACTGCACCCTCTACCTCTGGGTTCAAATGATTCTCCTGCCTCAGCTTCCCAAGTAGCTGGGACTACAGGTATGTGCCACCATGCGCAGCTAATTTTATTTGGTTTTTTTTTTTTTGAGACGGAGTCTCGCTCAGTTGCCCAGGCTGGAGTGTAGTGGCGCAATCTCGGCTCACTGCAAGCTCCACCTCCCGGGTTCACGCCATTCTCCTGCCTCAGCCTCCCAAGTAGCTGGGACTACAGGCGCCCGCCACCACGCCCAGCTAATTTTTTGTATTTTTAGTAGAGACGGGGTTTCACCGTGTTAGCCAGGATGGTCTCAATCTCCTGACCTCATGATCCGCCCGCCTCAGCCTCCCAAAGTGCTGGGATTACAGGCGTGAGCCACCGCGCCCGGCCAATTTTTGTATTTTTAATAGAGACAGGGTTTCACTATATATTGGCCAGGCTGGTCTTGAACTCCTGACCTCAGGTGATCTGCCTACCTCAGCCTCCCAAAGTGGTAGGATTACAGGTGTGAGCCACCACACCTGACCTGGGTTTTGTTTTGTTTTGTTTTGTTTCTTTAAAAAAAAAAATTTTTTTTTTTTTTTTTTTTTTGAGGTGGAGTTTCGCTCTTTTGCCAAGGCTGGAGTGCAGTGGCGCGATTCTCCTGCCTCAGCCTCCCAAGTAGCTGGAACTGCAGGTGCCTGCAACCATGCTGGGCTAATTTTTCTATTTTTTGTAGAGACAGGGTTTCATCATTTTGCCCAGACTGGTCTTGAACTCCTGAGTTCAAGCAATCCACTGCCTCAGCCTCCCAAAGTGATGGGATTGCAGGCATAAGCCATAAGCCACCATGACTGGCCTGTTTCTGTTTTATTTATTTAGTTAGTTAGTTATTTTTGTGACAGAGTCTTATTCTGTCGCCCAGGCTGGAGTGCAGTGACGTGATCTTGGCTCACTGCAACCTCCACCTCCCGGGTTCAAGTGATTCTCCTGCCTCAGCCTCCCGAGTAGCTGGGATTATAGGTGCCCACTATCATGCCAGCTAATTTTTGTATTTTTTCAGTAGAGACAGGGTTTCACTGTGTTGGCCAGGTTAGTCTCGAGCTCCTGACCTCAGGTGATCCACCCGCCTCAGCCTCCCAAAGTGCTGGGATTATAGGCGTGAGCAACCAGAGCCAGCTTTTTTTTTAAAGACTTAATTTGTTTTAGAGTAGTTTTAGGTTCACAGCAAAACTGAATGGAAGTTACAAAGATTTCCCACATACCTCTGTCCCCACACAGCCACAGCCTCCCTCATTATCAACATTCTGCCCAGAGTGGCCCATTTGTTGCAACTGATGAACCTGCATCGGCACATCATGATCACCCAAAGTCTGTAGTTTACAATAGGGGTCACTCTTAGTGTTGTATATTCAGTGGGTTTGGACACATATATAATAATATGTACAATGTAGACTAAGTTAGTTTTTAAAAGAATATATAGAAAAAAGAAAAAGATGTACACAGAAATTTTTTTTTTTTTTTTTGAGACAGAGTTTCGCTCTTTTTGCCCAGGCTGGAGTGCAATGGCGTGATCTCGGCTCACCGCAACCTCCACCTCCCGGGTTCAAGTGATTCTCCTGCCTCAGCCTCCCGAGTAGTTGGGATTACAGGCATGCACCACCACCCCGGCTAATTTTGTATTTTTAGAAGAGACGGGGTTTCTCCATGTTGGTCAGGCTGGTCTTGAACTCCCAACCTCTCAGGTGATCCGCCTGCCTCAGCCTCCCAAAGTGCTGGGATTACAGGCATGAGCCACCGTGCCCAGCAAGAATTTTTAAATAGACAAAAATTTTTAAAAACCCAGCCTTAATAGTTTGTGACACCACTCTTACTTCAGACACCCACAAGTCACCCACAGACTTTATTCAATGTCCTTCCAGTGCTAGAGGCTCCAGAGAATTGAAGTCCCTGAGCAGATGCAAACAAGAGAAACCCCCCTATGTTTAGTTGGCAAGAAGCTGCCTTCAAGGGCCTTTTTTTGTTTTCCAAGTCAATTTCCTGCCACAACCAAAATTTCTCTTTTTTTTTTTGAGTTGAAGTTTCACTCTTGTCGCCCAGACTGGAGTGCAGTGGCGTGATCTTGGCTGGCTCACTGCAACCTCTGCCTCCTGGGTTCAAGTGATTCTCCTGCCTCAGCCCCCCAAGTAGCTGGTATTACAGGCACACACCACCAGGCCTGGCTAATTTTTGTGTTTTTAGTAGAGACGGGGTTTCACCATGTTGATCAGGCTGGTCTTGTACTCCTGACCTCAGGTGATCCACCCGCCTCGGCCTCCCAAAGTGCTGGAATTATAGGCATGAGCTGCTGTGCCTGGCCTCACAACCCAAATTTCTATTAAATGCAACAAATTCTAGTCTCCTGTTGAACAAGAAAAATCCATACACCGTAGATGAATATGTAAGTGCTGCTTGTGCACGCTGAGAGTCATAAAGATGAGATCATCCTTAGCTTTTGTTAAGTGCATTTGGTATTGTGATGTGAACCAGAGGTATGCTTCAGTCAATGATTTATAGCAACAATCAAATCCCTGAGACGGTGGTTTGTGTCAGTAATAACGTACCTCACTGTGAGTCACCGACTTACTTCAGATTTTCTTTAATTCAAGAGCATCAGCCTTCAAGGAGTGAGGAGGATTCTGTCTTCTCACAATTCTAGGGAATGAATATCTGAACCAGAATGATTGTGTATCCCATTAACAAAAGCCCTAGAGAACCTGGAATGGCTGGTTCAGCCGTAACTGCTACATCTGACCACAAGTGTGCAATCATCCGAGAGCTGTTTTACCTTAGCCAGGCATGTGCTAAAAGCTTGGGGAGGCTGGGCGCGGTGGCTCATGCTTGTAATCCCAGCTCTTTGGGAGGCCAAGGTGGGCGGATCACGAGGTCAGGAGATCGAGACTATCCTGGCTAACACGGTGAAACGCCGTCTCTACTAAAAATACAAAACATTAGCTGGGAGTGGTAGCGGGTGCCTGTAGTCCCAGCTACTTGGGAGGCTGAGGCAGGAGAATGGCATGAACCTGGGGGATGGAGCTTGCAGTGAGCCGAGATAGCGCCACTGCACTCCAGCCTGGGAGACAAAGCAAGACTCTGTCTCAAAAAAAAAAAAAAAAAGCTTGGGGCATCACTTTCTTTCTTTTTCTTGAGACGGAGTTTCACTCTTGTTGCCCAGGCTGGAGTGCAATAATACAGTCTAGGCTCACTGCAACCTCCACCTCCTGGGTTCAAGTGATTCTCCTCCCTCCGCCTCCCAAGTAGCTGGGATTACAGGCACCCGCCACCATGCCCAGCTAATTTTTGTATTTTTAGTAGGGACAGGGTTTCACCATGTTGGCCAAGCTGATCTCAAACTCTTGACCTCAGGTGACCCACCAGCCTCCACCTCCCAAAATGCTGGAATTACAGACATGAGCCACCATGTCCAGCCTGGGGCACCACTTTCATAGTGTCCTTCTCAGGATCTTATTGACAGTAAAACTGTACCTCTACAACTGTCCTATTAAATGACTGAAGACTTTTACTATTGAATCCATGGCAGCACCAAACAAATTGATCAAAATGTTTTGGAATACATTTCTTTCTTTGAAGCTAAGTTGATGGCTTGATTCAATTATTGTGGCCATGTACACAACATAGGCTAAATGTTTCCTAGAATTGACAAAGGATCAAAGGGTTACTTATTCATCATCTTAAACAACACAAGAAAGCCTTATTATTATTATTATTATTATTTGAGACAGGGTCCAGCTCTGTCACTCTGTCACTCAGGCTGGAGTGCAGTGGCACAATCTCAGCTTACTGCAACCTCTGCGACCAGAGGTCAAGTGATCCTCCCACCTCAGCATCCCGAGTAGCTAGGACCACCATGCCCGGCTAATTTTTGTATTTTTTGTAGAGATGGTATCTTGCCACACTGCCCAGGCTGGTCTCGAATTCCTGAGCTCAAGTGATCCTCCCATCTCAGCCTCCCAAAGTACTGGCATTACAGGAGTGAATGCCAGGTCCAAGAAATCCTTTTAAAGTAAAATACCACAGGACGTGGTGGCTCACACCTGTAGTCCCAACACTTTGGGAGGCCGGGGTGAGAGGATCGCTTGAGCCCAGAGTTCCAGAACCTCTCCACCCCCTGCCCCATGCAACACAGCAAGACCTTGTCACTACAAAAATTTTAAACATTAGCTGGTGTGGTGTTGCGTGTAGGTCCTAGCTACTAGGAGGCTGAGACAAAAAGATTGCTTGAGACTAGGCATTCAAGATTACAGTGAGGTGCTTGGTGCAGTGTCTCACGCCTGTAATCCCAGCAATTTGGGTGGCCAAGGCAGGTGGATCACTTGAGCTCAGGAGTTCGAGACCAGCCTGGGAGACATGGCGAAACCCTATCTCTGCCAAAAATACAAGAAATTAGCCGGGCATGGTGGCTGGAGCCTGTGCTCCCAGCTATTCAGGAGGCTGAGGTGGAAGGATCACTTGAACCCAGGAGGCAGAGATTGGAGTGAGCCAAGGTCCTGCCACTGTACTCCAGGCAGGGTGACAGAGTGAGACCCTATCTCTAAAAAATAATAATAATAATAATAATTAAAGTTACCAAAAATAAATAATTGATGGTAATGCTAACACAAATTAAATTTAACCTTCAAATTACTTATGAGAAATGTAGTATATCATAAGAAAGTCAATAGTAAGAAATTTCATGTTTGTAGACAGCGTTTTCATGTATTTTAACATTTTACAAATAGTATGCTAATTGCAAGTTCATTTTATTTAATCTTTAATAGTTTAGATTGTGAATTCAAGGCATCTTCTATACTTGTCAATAATGAAAAGGCATTTCTCTTTTTAAAAATTCTATTAAGTCAGCCTTCTTATTCCTTAGGAACACGAACCAGCATGGGTTGGTTTTGAATCTGATTGTTCAAACACTTTACAAAGTAAATAGGAAAATAATTTGGGAACATTATTTAAACTTGTCAATCTATGATTCTGTTTTTCACGTGCCAGCCAATCACAATGTGTTCTCTACTCAGGAAGTTTAGCTCAGTATATGGATTAACACCTATTCTACTTGTGTGATATTTCTTATGACAACCACAGAAAACATATATGGGGCCGGGCACAGTGGCTCATGCCTGTAATCCCAGAACTTCGGGAGACCAAGGCGGGTGGATCCCTTGAGCCCAGGAATTTGAGACCAGCCTGGGCAGCATGTCAAAACTGCGTCTCTACAAAAAATACCAAAATTAGCCAGGCTTGGCGGCACATGCCTGTAATCCCAGCTACTCAGGAAGCTGAGGTGGGAGGATCACCTGAGCCGGGGAAGTCAAGGTTGTGGTGAGCCGTGATCATGCCACTGCACTCCAGCCAGGGTGACAGAGTAATACCCTGACAAAAAATAAAAAGAAAAGAAAAAGAAAAAAGGAAAAGAAAAGAACAGAACAGCTGGGCGTGGTGGCTCACGCCTGTAATCACAGCACTTTGGGAGGCCGAGGCGGGCGGATCACGAGGTCAGGAGATCGAGACCATCCTGGCTAACACGGTGAAACCCTGTCTCTCCTAAAAATACAAAAGCAAAATTAGCCGGGTGTGGTGGCGGGCGCCTGTAGTCACAGCTACTGGGGAGGCTAAGGCTGGAGAATGGCATGAACCCGGGAGGCGGAGTTTGCAGTGAGCCAAGATCACGCCACTGCACTCCAGCCTGGGTGACAGAGCTAGACTCAAACAAACAAACAAACAAACAAACAAACAAAAAACCTATTTGATGCAATTTTAAAAAGAATATACCTTTGAGATGGAGTCTCGCTCTTGTTGCCCAGGCTGGAGTGCAATGGCGCAATCTCGGCTCACTACAATCTTTGCCTCCTGGGTTCAAGCAATTCTCCTGCCTCAGCCGCCTGAGTAGCTGGAATTACAGGCACGCACCACTGTGCCCTGCTAATTTTTGTATTTTCAGTAGAGACAGGGTTTCGCCATGTTGGCCAGGCTGACCTGGAACTACTGATCTCAAGTCATCCGCCCACCTCGGCCTCCCAAAGTGTTGAGATTACAGGCATGAGCCATCACGCCTGGTCTAGATTTAATTTTTTTCATAAAATGTTCACATTTGTTTGTGATGTTTTCGGGTGTTAATTTCTTGACGTAATATAAAAACATAAACAAGAGTTCAATCCTTTTTAAACAGTTGTCTGTGCTGTCAATGCCCTTGCCCACCATGTGCTCAACAAGGACCTCAAGGACATTGTTGGTGACTTCAGAGGCTTCTATAGGCAGCTGACGAGTGATGGGCAGCTCAGATGGGTAAGGGACCTATTTCGTAAAATGCTTATATAAGTAACACTACCAAGGTCTGAGATATCCTTTGAGTGCAACAAATGTGAAAATAGAGATGGATTTATTTGTTTATTTATTTATTTTTTGAGATGGAGTCTCGCTTTGTTGCCCAGGTTGGAGTACAGTGGCGCGATCTCAGCTCACTGCAACCTCCGCCTCCTGGGTTCAGGCAATTCTCCTGTCTCAGCCTCCTGAGTAGCTGGGACTACAGATGCGCACTACCACACCCAGCTGATTTTTATAATTTTAGTAGAGATGGTGTTTGGCCATGTTGGCCAGGCTGGTCTTGAACTCCTGCCCTTAAGTGATTTGCCCTCCTCAGCCTCCCAAGGTGCTGGGATTACAGGCATGAGCCACTACTCCCGGCCTAGCAATGGCTTTATAATTTTAAAATAGAACACTTTATTCAGCTAAATTCGGGCTTGAGTCATTTAGATGATCAGTATTTTGAGGTAAACAACTCATTTCTGTAAGACTGATGATCTAAATGACTCAAGCCCGAATTTAGCTGAATAAAATGTTCTACTAAGGAGATGAGGTCCTGAGATTTGGATCTTGAGAGCTGTCTCTTCTCTAAGGATTGGGTCTTGAGGGCTATCTCTTCTCTAAGGACCTCATCTCATCCTCCCTGAATTGAGAAATGGTTTAGAGAATAAACTACTGAATGGGCAATCTTTTTATGGAGAAATAATGTGAGTAGTGTTAGAGATAGAAGGGAAGGTCATTAAAGAGAAAACAGTAAGAGAAGAGCAAATTTAAAAAGATGGAAGACCATCGTGCCTTTTATGTGCATAGCTTGGTATTTGAACTATAAATTCAAGGCATGAGAAAGTTAGGCTCTGGAGAAAGGATTCTAACACAGTAAGGTGAATTCAATACCCTGACCTTTGTGTTTGTCCCATGGTATCGGATTTTGTCTTTTCCTAACTCGGTTCAGTCTCCCATCCATGCACAGAGAAGGGCACAAGACAATGTACTTTCAATAGTGCCTGGGATTTCATATTTTACTTTATACACAGAATATTAAACTTACCTTGAAAGATGTCACCTTGAAGAAGTTCCCACTGGCTGAATCTGGGACAATTTGAGCATCCAAATAAATATGATAGTAATGGCTTATGACCCATTGAATAAAATCCATGAGTCCATTCAGATAATGAACAATCGGCTGGGCACAGTAGCTCATGCCTGTAATCCCAGCACCTTGGGGCTGAAGCAGGAGGATCACTTAAGGCCAGGAGTTCAAGACCAGCCTGGGCAGCATAGTGAGACACCCATCTGTACTTTTTAAAAATAAAAATAATAACATAAACATTTTTAAGGAGATAATAAACAACAAGGTCAAGCCCACCATTACAGCTGATTAAAATCTAATAAACATAAAAGGAATGATAACATCAGAAAATCACCATAACTATCATAGCTACAATTAATTGAGGCAAGCGTCATCAAGGGATGCCCAAATTTTGGGACAATAATAACCTTCTTATTTGGAAAATGAAATGGTAACTTCACAGTGGAGAAACCAAATGGACACTAAGTTACCAAAGTGGTAAAAGTTAATAACCCTCATAATAAAACAAATGACATAATCACTTATGTAGTATTTATGCCAAAAAAAGTATTACCTGAATCTAATCATGAAGGAACTGATGATCAGCCCAAATTGAAGGATGCTGTACAAATCACCTGGCCTGTACTCTTCTAAAATGCTAATAACATTTAAAGAAGAAGAAGAAAAATTACTCTAGGTAAAAAGAGACTGAAGAGGCATGATGACTAAATGTAATATGTGATCCCAGATGGGGTACGGATTAGGGTCAAATAAAATGCATTATAGGAAAAAACCAGTGACATTTGATTATGGACTGGCCTTTAGATAACAGTATTCTATCAATGTTGTATTCCCTGAGTGTGATCATTGTACTATGGTTATGTAAGAAAATATCCTTGTTTTCAGGAACTATACACTGATGTATTTAGGGTAAAAGAGCATGATATTTGCAACTTTATTCAAATGACTTAGAAAAAAAGTACGTGTGTGTGTTCATATGTATATACATACATATACATATATATACACACACACATATACATATATGTGTGTGTGTATATATATAGAGAGAGAGAGAAGAGAGGAAAACACAGGTGTTTTTCGTACTATTCTTGAAACTCTTCAATGGGTTAGCAACTTTTTTTTTGTTTTTTTTAAACTTAACCTGTAGGTGGGTTGGTGGGTTGCTATTGCTGCCTTTTAATTCTTGAGATGTGTCCCTGGATGGAACACCTAAATATCTTTCTCTTTTTTTTTTTTTTTTTTGAGACAGACTTTTGCTCTGTTGCCCAGGCTGGAGTGCAGTGGTGCCATCTCGGCTCACTGCAGTCTCCGCCTTCTGGGTTCAAGTGGTCCTCTCGCTTCAGCCTGTGGAGTAGGGACTACAGGCACACACCACCACACCTGGCTCATTTTTCTATTTTCAGTAGAGATGGGGTTTCACCAGGCTGGCCAGGCTGGTCTTGGTCCCAAAGTCCTGGGGTTAGAGGCGTGAGCCATCACACCCAGCCCTCTTTTGCATTTCTAAGAAGCGCTGTTATACTTTGCTTCCTAACCAGATTGGTCCAGAGAAGGGCGTGGTGCACCTGGCGACAGCGGCTGTCCTCAATGCGGTGTGGGACTTGTGGGCCAAGCAGGAGGGAAAGGTAACTCCTCACAAAGGCTTAGGAGGCCCCTGGGAACTGCACCACACTGACTTTCCCTACACACAGAGGAGAGACAGACACACTGCAGCCCCCAAAAGGAAATACAGAGAATTGCTCTGGTGTTTTTTTCTCCCCTGAGAGGTGTTGGCAGTAGGTAGGGAATTGCAGGAGGAGGAGAAAGAGGGGATGGGATGGCGGAAGGCGCAGGCAGCAGTAGAGGTGGGTGTGGGGACCCGGTGGCTGAGAGCCAGCATTTACTGCCAATGCATTTACTGTCAGGAAAAAAATGGGGACTTTACACATATGTCTTACAAATCCTTTCTTTTTTACTTCAAGCCTGTCTGGAAGTTACTTGTGGACATGGTGAGTAGAATCGTTAATGTTACAATTGTTTCTGTAAATGAAATGGATTTCATGAATGACATGCATTTTGATGATCAGTAAATATATTCAGGACTATCTGTTGATCACTCTGGTGATGATAAAGCAAAAAGCCAATAAAACATGACATTCCTTTTCTGATATCTGATGTAACGGATAACTGTGCTCATGCAGGCAGTGTGGCACGAGGGGAAGCAGTGAGGGGGTCTTGCCTCCCCCACCGTCCATCTGTAACACGCGATGCCAGTTCTCTGAGCCTCCGTTGCCTGACTGTGACAAGAGGATCATCCTGACTTCTCTAGGAACCCCACAAAATTAAAGATCAATGAGAAAAGCAACTCTTAAACTCTGAAAAGCAAGATGTTATGATATGAAGATATTATCCAGGCCAGGCGTAGTGGCTCAAGCCTGTAATCCCAGCACTTTGGAAGGCTGAAGGATGGCTTGAGCCCATGAGTTTCAGGCTGTAGTGAGCTATAATTGCACCACAGCACTCAGGTGACAGAGCAAGACCCTGTCTCAAAAAGAGAAAAAATACTATCCAGTCACTTTGACACCAAGAGTAAGATGAGGCCATTGTAGCCTCTCCTGTACAGTTCCAGCAGGGAAGGAGCTCAACACTGAATTCTAAAGCTATGCACTTGACTGTTTTCTTTCTCCTTGACCTTTTCATAGCAGGGATGAGCAACTGGATGCTGAGGAGGAAAAAACTGGGCAAATTAAAGGGGAATGAGCTTCAGACCTGTGCAGAGCTGGCTGTGAGTCCGGGTTTCACTGCTCACCAGCTGCATGATCTTGAGCATGTGACTCCCCCACTCTGAGCTGCGGTGGCCTCAGTGCAACACCTCGGTGGTGGTTAAAAACCTCGTGATCCACAAATGAAGGCCCTTGTTATTAGTTGGCAAAAAATTAAGGAAAAGCAAAGAACACCATGGCCTTGAAGAGTGTTGGGCAGGAGACTCCTCCTCTGGAGGAAAGTGAAGACAGGAGGCTGTCACATTGCCTCTAACGTGGAGAGTAGCTTCGGGGCCATCCGTAGGGGAAGGACACAGAGCTCTTGAGCCCCCTTCTAGACTCAAGGCCAGCCTTTTACAGTGGTGGAGGAGGGAGCCACCAAAAGGGAATGATTTGCAGGCCACCAGAAATGTGTCTGGGGTCCCACCTGTGGACTCGCCATTTTTGGATCCTGTTCCCTTTCAATGCCAGTACTCTTTTGTTTTCTTTGTTGTTGTTGTTGTTGTTTGTTTGTTTGTTCATTTGTTTTGAGACAGAGTTTCCTTTTTGTCACCCAGGCTGGAGTGCAGTGGCATGATCTCGGCTCACTGCAACCTCCGGCTCCCAGGTTCAAGCGATTCTCCTGCCTCAACCTCCTGAGTAGCTGGGATTACAGGCACCTGCCACCATGCCCAGCTAATTGTTTGTACTTTTAGTAAAGATGGGGTTTTACCATATTGGTCAGGCTGGGCTCAAACTCCTGACCTCAGGTGATCCACCCGTCTCAGCCTCCCAAAGTGCTGGGATTACAGATGTGAGCCACCACACCTGGCCCAGAACTCTTGGAAGTACAATCTCAGGTTTGAAAGAGCTTTTAGGATTTTCGACAGTTATGGTAGAGTATTACTGGTCGCTATAAGATGTTAGTGGGAATGGAACTACTGGCCAGCTGTTTTCCAACTGACTGTTCCGTCAGGGTGGGGAGAGGTCTCAGCACAAATCCCCAGCCTCGTAGCTCACTGTGGACAGCCCTGCGGTGTGAAGCTGATGTACAGTGATGCCAGGCATTCATCTCCCCACTGAGCTCCTGCTGAGGGTTTGCCTGGGGCCATGCCCTCCTTCCAGGAAGCGATGTTAGCTTGAAAGAACAGGGTAGGGGCGGGCGGCAAGGGATCAGAGCGTCAGTGTCTGAGGGCTTTGTCGGGGCAGTGAGGAGCCACTAAAGGACTCTACACTTAGCAATGACAGAGTCAAACAATTTAACAAAGCCCTAAAGGTCCCTGCCAGGAAAGAATGAGCCCCATGCATCACCATAAGCAACTTCTTAGAAACATAACCCGCCCCTGTCATCCCAGCGCTTTGGGAGGCCAAGGAGGGAGGATTGCTTGAAGCCAGGAGCTCAAGATCAACCTGGTCAACATAGTGAGACCCCATCTCTACAAAAATAAAAAAAAATTAGCCAGGCATAGTGGCACACAGCCCCAGCTACTCAGTCCCAGGAGGCTGAGGCAGGAGGATCACATAAGCCCAGGAGACTGAGGCTGCAGTGAGCTAGGATGGCATCACTGCACTCCAGCCTGGGCAACAGAGTGAGACCTTGTCTCTAAAAAAAGAATAATAAATAATTTTTAAAAACAAAATATAACCCACCTTAGAATTGATTCAGGCCTCTTCCCCTCCTATCACGTTGCCAGGATCCCAGGACGCTGGTGTCCTGCATAGATTTCAGGTACATCACCGATGTCCTGACTGAGGAGGATGCCCTAGGTAAGTTTGGAAGCTTTCTCGGGTACACAATGTGCACATAGAGTAGCGGCATGCTTTGTTACCTAGAAGAGTGAGTGATGCTTTTTATTTCTTCCAGAATTACTGCAGAAAGGTCAAGTTGGTAAAAAAGAAAGAGGTGGGTTGTAAGAAATTTTTCTTCATTGTTTTTGCTAACATTGTCCACTTTTGAGTGCCCCTGTCCTTTTGGGGGACACGTTGTCCTCCCAAACGCCCCGTGCGGAGTAGATAGGCCCTCAAATCAACATTCAAGTCTGCATGGTGAAGCCTCCTGGGTATGACCTCTGACTGCAGAGTTTGCTTCAGCCACTGCTGAAAGGAAGTTTGGCTTTAGGATTACACTGTAGGGAGGACCATTGGGGACCAGGGCAGTCCGTGAGGGTATCGTGACCACCTGGGTTTGACATCCTGGTAATTTGTGGCTGGGTGTGTGTGTAGGGCAGGTCAGGAGAACAGCTGGGTACTCTCCAGGGGAAACAGCTTAGCTACAGGCACTTCCAATTCGGAAGGGCCCTGGAAAGTGCAAAGTGTTGACGGTGCTGTGTTTTCACAGAGAAGCAAATGCTGGCACAAGGCTACCCTGCTTACACCACCTCGTGCGCCTGGCTGGGGTACTCAGATGACACGTTGAAGCAGGTGGGCATTTTAACCTGGCTTTGTAAACGGGCTGAATGGGGAGAAACCAACCTGTTTTTCCTTCTGTGCTCACACCACTACTCTCAGTACCTCACTTCTGACACCAGACCGGTATGGTTTTCCAGTTTTCCACTTCTTTGTGGACACCAACTGGGTGTCCTGCTATTTTACTCAATTCTGACACCATCTCCCTGGAGCTAGCCTCAGACCCCGCAGGTTAGGGGCTCAGTCTTGGAGGACTGCCCCATGGCAGATGCCAATCACAAGTCCACGTTGTCACCTGTGCTTCTGACTGGCTTTGCCTCTGATTAGAGGTTCCCACAAACCCCGCTTTGAGTTCAGTCATTTGGTGGAATGGCTCATGGAATTCAGGGAAACACTACTTACATTTACTCATTTATTATAAAGGATACAACTTAAGAACAGCCAAACTGAAGAGACACGTAGGGCAAGGTGTGAGCAGTGGGCACAGAGCTTCCATGTCCCCTCCAGGTGAGCCACGCCCCCACCACCTCCATGTGTTCACCAACCTGGAAGCTCTCTGAACCCTGTTCCTTGGGGGTTTTATGGAGGCTTCAGTATTTAAGTATGATTCAGTATTTGGCCATTGGCCATCAGTTCAACCTTTAGCCCCCTCCCCTCCCCAGAGATCTGGGAATAGGCTAAAGTTTCCAACCCACAATCATGCCTTGCAGGTCTTTCTTGTCCCCAGCCCCATCCTGAAGCTACATAGGGGACCTCAGCAGGGCTGTCTCATTCACATACAAAAGACACTCCTATCACTCAGGAGATGCCAAGGGTTTTAGGGGCTGTGTGCTAGGAAATAGGGGAGCAGCAATGGGGCAGAGACCAAATATGTATTCCTTCTCATGTCACATGGGCTTTAGATTCCAGCCTCTCTGGGAGAAATTTAATATTTTCTTGTTCACCTTTCTGAATCATTTTGGCTGAGGGCAGTGGCTCATGCCTATAATACCAGCATTTTGGGAGGCTAAGGTGGGTGGATCACCTGAGGTCAGAAGTTCGAAACCAGCCTGGCCAACATGGCGAAACCCTGTCTCTACTAAAAATACAAAAAATTAGCTGGGTGTGGTAACGTACATCTGTAGTCCCAGCTACTCAGGAGGCTGAGGCAGGAGAATCACTTGAACCTGGGAGGCGGTGGTTACAATGAGCCAAGATCACACCACTGCACTCCAACCTGGGTGACAGAGTGAGACTCCGTCTCAAAAAACAACAAAAAAATTATTTTTTTCTCGTTCTGAAAGTACACAAGCAAATGCAAAGTCATTCGCCTTTTGGACCCTGGGACTCTGTGACTTAGTGAATCACTTTGGGCTCTGGAAGGTGACAGTCCAGGGTATGATTCCCAGGCAGCACCAGCGGCAGACCCACTGCAAGATGGAGAAATAACGCCTATTTCATGGGGTGGTTTTGAGGATTCAGATACATGCTGTAAGCTGTGTCATGCTCAAGGCCTCCTGGCTGGCACACAGCATGCAGTTGGCACATGGTTGATTTATTACTGTTTCTCCTTACACTGTGCCCACTTTTAGAGAGTGAGGAGAGAGGGGCTGACTTCTGCACGTTACTCTTACATCGTTCTATGGATGCCACAGAATATTCTAGCTTTAAAAAGAGAAAGATCAATGCTATATTCCCCTTCCAGGAAGGTTGTGACCATTAAAAAAATGGTTCCCATAGAGATGAGGAAAGAAAGTCACCCTACAAGTAAAAAGTGATCTCTGTCAGCCAAGCTGTTTCTGCTGTTAATTTCAACAACACATGAGTGTTACTCTGGTCTATGCTGTAACTGTAATGCTTGTGAAATGGATCAGCAATGACTGATGTCCAAGGGGCTCTCTCCAGTGTGTGACCCTGTGCTCCTTTCCCACAGCTCTGTGCCCAGGCGCTGAAGGATGGCTGGACCAGGTGAGTGTGATGATGGACCTGACTTGCCCAGTTGGTGGCAGGAGAGACTCAGGCAGTGGAGGGGAGCCAAGGAGTAAAAGGCACCCACGGGCTAGGATTACTCTGGCTCATAGGGATGCATAAGAGAAGTTTCCCCTTAGGCCAGGCTCTTTCTCTAAAGGCAGGATGTGTGTCCTCATTAGAATTCTAGGAGATCAGAGTGGAAAGAGGCTTGGGGGATTGTTGATTTCAGGCACTAACCTAGAATAGAAATCCAGTCTTTACCATCAGTAAATAGCGTTGATTCAGCTTCTGCATGAACATCTCCAGAGGTAGTGAGCTTAACTTGGTTAGGTGCTTTCCATTCTTTGAGGGCTCTAAGTATTAGGCGGGTCTTTTCTTCTCTTTTGAGACGAAGTTTCACTCTCATCACCCAGGCTGGAGTGAGTGGCGCATTCTCTGCTCACTGCAACCTCCACCTCCCAGGTTCAAGCCATTCTTCTGCCTCAGCCTCCTGAGTAGCTGGGATTACAGGCACCCGCCACCACACATGCCTAAATTTTGTATTTGTAATAGAGACAGGCTTTTGCCATGTTGATGAGGCTGGTCCTGAACCCCTGACCTCAGGTGATCCGCCTGCCTCAGCCTCCCAAAGTGCTGGGATTACAGGCGTGAGCCACCTCACCCAACCAGGTGGGTCTTTAATGTCAGAAACCCTTTGCTTCCATGTAATTTCCAGCCAGAGTTCCCAGTTCCCAAGAGCCAGGCTGTTCCTGTTCCACTTGAGTGACAGCCCTCCTCTCCCTCTAGGCCACCTCCTTTCCACACTGCTCATCTGCACTTCTCCCTTCTGACTCTTGCCTGTGCAGGTAAAGACCTCAGGCCATCCTAAGACCTTCTCTGGATGAGCCTCGATGGCTGATGACCCTGCGTCCTGACACAGGGCAGGATGCAGAGGGACCATCATCTCTCTTGACCCAGTCACTGTGCGTCCCTCAGTGCAGCTCATGGTGGCACTTTTTGCCTGTGACATGTCACCAGGCTTCCTACCTGACTTGCAGCCACTCAGGTCCCTGAGCCTCCTGCTACTCAGTGTATCTGTGAAGCAGGAGCTCCAGCATCACCTGGGAGCTTGTCAGAAATGCAACCTGGGCCTCTCCCCAGACCCGCTGCGTGGGAATCTGCATTGGAACAAGAGCCCTGAGTGATTCCTGTGCACACTTCCGTTGGAGAGGCACTGAATTCTTGTTAATGCCTCAGCTAAATAAAGGGTTGAGGAGTGAGAGCTTGAAGGATGCAACATGAAGCCATGGAAAGAGGCGGTGGCGTCTGATGGAACCGAAATCACATCTTGCCTTTTCCCCTCACCCCCTGCAAGTACTTGCTGTGTGGTCATGAGTAAATTGCCCAGCCTCTCTGAACTTCATTTTCTCTCTATCAGCAGAAATAATATGAGCTTTGGTCCTCCTCAAAGTTGCCGTATCTCAGAAGGACCAGCACAGGGCAGGATTCAGAACAGCTGCTGTAAGTGCTGGCTGCTTGCCCTCCCTCTACATACTGGGGGGAGGCTGCAGCAACGTATCTGGTAAGGCAGAGAAGGCTGTGGGGAGATTTAAAGGGCCTCTTCTCAGCACAGGAAGCCTGGCACCCAGAGCCTAAGGCCAGCCACCCTCTCTGGAGCATCACGGATCATGTAGTTGAAGCCCCTGGCCGGTACAGAAGAGAACGGCAGGTGCCTGAGAGTGTGCGGCACTCTGCAAGCTGGGGCTCTTTGCAAAGCAGCAGGAGGACCTCAGCCAAGGAGGTGCACAAGGAGGATAGGCTGGTGTTCAGGGGGCAGATGCTGGCCTCCTCGTGGTGGTGTCCCCTCCTTCACCTGCCAGTGCCCACACTGAAGCCAGCAACACACCCTTCTGACAGCAGAGTTACGCGGTGTGGACGTAGAGGCCCATGTCTCAAGAGAATAGCTGGACATCCACACAGATTAAGGAGGTCCCTATAAGTGTCTGGATGTGGTGTAAAGGAGACCTCTGCACGCAGGATCCAGCTGCACTTTGCTATTCCCTAGTTATGTGACCTCATCATTTTCCCTGCCGGAACCTCAGGCCCCTGCACTGCAGGGAACAGACCAGCCCTGTGGCCTTCCTGTCACTGAGTTCATTGAAGACAGAGTTCTCCTTTGTAAACCAGACCCCTCCCATTCAGGCTATCAGAGGGTAGCTCAGCACCCTTGTCAGCCCCGCTCTCCTTTCAGTTCTCACTGTGGCTTTTTTGTTCTTAATTCCTTTTCATGGCACAGCAAAAACTGAGTTAATTGTATTAAAGACCTGACTTCGGCTGGGCACGGTGGCTCCAGCCTGTAATCCCAGCACTTTGGGAGGCCGAGACGGGCGGATCACGAGGTCAGGAGATCGAGACCATCCTGGCTAACATGGCGAAACCCTGTCTCTACTAAAAACATAAAAATTAGCTGAGCATGGTGGCGGGCGCCTGTAGTCCCAGCTACATGGGAGGCTGAGGCAGGAGAATGGCGTGAACCCGGGAGGCGGAGCTTGCAGTGAGTGGAGATCACGCCACTGCACTCCAGCCTGGGTGACACAGCAAGACTCCGTCTCAAAAAAAAAAAAAAAAAAAAAAAAAGACCTGACTTCTCTGTCTAGCTCCTTAACTCCAGGTCAATAGATAATTGAGAGTCATTGCCCTGATACTGAATGAAGAGATAAAGTTCACAGGTTTATTTCAAGTGACTTATCTGAGGAAAGAGCAAGAGGTTACTAGAAAACATGGTCTGTGAATTATTGACAGAAAGACGGTCACTCCTGCAGAAACTCCAGGTGCTCTTGCCAAGTCCAGGTACGGGTCTAAACTAGCAAACCAAATACATTTTCTAGGTTTAAAGTAAAAGTGGGTGCTGATCTCCAGGATGACGTGCGAAGATGCCAAATCATCCGAGACATGATTGGACCAGAGAAGACGTTGGTAAATATCCTCTCACACCACTGAGAAGCAGCAGCCTTTGTCCAGGGCTAAATGCAACTCGTTTCAAGATTAAAGAACATTGGGAATTTAAAAACGTAATCGTCAGAGGAAGTATGGTTCTATAGTCTTGCAGTAGGCAAACGCAAAAAAAAAAAGGGACTAATAGTTTTACATTTTTTAATTCTGCAGAACTAGTTAAGTAAGTTTGGGATTAAGGATCCTTTCTTGCTAACACAGATGCACCTGAGCAAACAGTTTTCCCATTGGTGCTCTGGTGTGTCAGTCATTTAATCTTCCCTCCCAGCTCCTCAGGTAGGAGGGTGTCAGGGCCATTACTGAAGAAATGTTGGAACTTCACTGAGATAAATGTAAGGATCAGTCATTTCTGATTTGTATTTGTATAAACCAGTTCTCATGTGTAAAATATTTTCATAAAAGAAAGTCACAGTAAGATGTTTTTATGAGGCTTCAGAGGCTTTTTTGCATAAGTTAAAATAGAAATTTTGAGTTCTTGACCCAGGATCACTATTTATACATGAATTAATGCTGGTTTTTTTTTTTTAATGAGGTCATCTTTATCCAAATAACTTATGATAAAAATTGATTCTGGGCTGGCCAGACGCTGTGGCTCATGCCTGTAATTCTAGCACTTTCGGATGCCTAGGTGAGCGGATTGCCAGAGCTCAGGAGTACGAGATCAGCCTGGGCAACATGGAAAAACCCCATCTGTACCAAAAAATACAAGAAAAAAAAGTTGGTTCAGGGCCAAACGCAGTGGCTCATGCCTATAATCCTGACACTTTGGGAGGCTAAAGCGGGTGGAATCACTGGAGGCCAGGAGTTTGAGACCAGCCTGGTCTACATAGCGAGACTCCATCTCGAAAAGAAAGAAGAAAAAAAATTAACTGGGTGTGGTGGTGCATGTCTGTAATCCCTCCTACTTTGAAAGATGAGGCAAGAGGATCACTGAGCTCAGGAGTTGGAGGCTGCAGTGAGCTACAATAATACCACTGCACTCCAGCATGGGCAACAGAGAGATCTAGTCTCTTAAAAAAAAAAAAAAAACATTCATTCTAGGCATACTCTCCTCTGGTTTTCATAGTGTCCTGGGAGGGAGCTCTTATCACTTAGCACATTCTGTGGAGATATCCGTTTCTCCAAGCATAAGATCAGGGATGAGGGGCTGTCCCTTAAGCTGGGCACAGCCAGCACCTGGCTTCCAAGAAGGATAGTGGTACACAGACAGCCAGGGCCTGGGAGGGGAGGACTGGACTTGAACTCACCATTCACTTGACTTATTGTTCTTAAGCAAGTTACTTAATTTCTCTCCATGACAGTTTTCTTATTTGTAAAATGGGTTAATATGAACTGCCTCATGGGGTTATTATTTTTTGAGATAGGGTCTCACTCAGTCACCCAGGCATGATCACAGCTCACTGCAGCCTTGACCTCCCCTGGCTCAGGAGATCCTCCCATCTCAGCCCCCTGAGTAGCTGGGACTACAAGTAAGAACCACCACAGCCAGCTAATTTTTGTATTTTTTGTAGAGACAGAGTTTTGCTATGTTGCCCAGGCTCGTCTTGAACTCCTGGGCTCAAGAAATCCACAGGCTCGGCTGGGTGCAGTGGCTCACACCTGTTATCCCAGCACTTTGGGAGGCCGAGGTGGGTGGATCACGAGGTCAGAAGATCGAGACCATCCTGGCTAACATGGTGAAACCCCATCTCTACTAAAAATACAAAAAAATTATCCGGGCGTGATGGCGGGCGACTGTAGTTGCTACTGTAGCTACTCAGGAGAATGGCGTGAACCTGGGAGGTGGAGGTTGCAGTGAGCTGAGATCACGCCACTGCACTCCAGCCTGGGCAACAGCGCAAGACTCCGTCTAAAAAAAAAAAAAAAAGAAAGAAAAGAAAATAAATCCACGGGCTTCAGCCTCCCAAAGTGTTGAGATTACAGGCATGAGCCACCATGCCTGGCCCATTATTATAAATATTAAATGGAACAAAATCCATAAAGTGCCTCGTGGAGTAGGTGTGCCATTATGAAAGCGTTAAGGCTGTTTATTATTGTGCCAGACACATAGTGGGCAATAGTCGATAAATGACTGTTGAACAAACTTAATGTTGATTGTGCATGATTCAGAATGTGACAAAATGGTTTCTACAAACAGAACCAACACTGCAAGATACATGTATTTGGGTGGCATCTAAATGGAGATTGGACCAGAGCCCAGGGCCAGCGAGCATTTCTCATGGCCCAGCCCAGGGCACTGCCGGACCTCCCAGCGGCTCCTCGAGCAATTCACAGCTCCTCCTAAAGACTACCTGGAGCCAGAGTCCCCGTCTCAGTGGCTGCTCTCTGACTCTTTTTGTTAGGGCCGTGTGCGGGGCCTCAGCAGAGGTGTTAGCGGTCTCACTTGGCTGTTGGTGGCACTGAGTGACAGCATTTCTTCCCTGGGAGCCACAGCCCTGCCGCGAGGTTGGCTCAGAGCAGACCTCCCTGTGAAGAGTCTCTTTTTGCAGATGATGGATGCCAACCAGCGCTGGGATGTGCCTGAGGCGGTGGAGTGGATGTCCAAGCTGGCCAAGTTCAAGCCATTGTGGATTGAGGAGCCAACCTCCCCTGATGACATTCTGGGGCACGCTGCCATCTCCAAGGTAGGAAAACGGCGGCTGCTGCTGGGGCACCTTATCTTTTGTTTAGTTTCCCAGAGTGCTGGGGACGGATCCTAAAATTTCTTCACTTGTTCCCTCTTGCATTTATTTCCTGATGAAGTAGCTGAAATAATTGTAGTGTGTGACAAATACAGGGGTTACAGACCTGACGTTCCTTTATCTACTTCAGCTCAGACTTTGCCCTTATTTCTGTTTCTTTTAGATTTAGTAAGCTGCTAAAAGTTGAAGGGCTACCAGCAATTTGAAGGTTAATAGACATGGTTCCTATACTTTGTAAATATAGAAATGTGACAGCATTTTTTGTTTGTTTTTTTGTGTTTTTGTTTGTTTGTTTTTGAGATAAAGTCTCACTCTGTTGCCCAGACTGGAGTGTAATGGCACGATCTTGGCTCACTGCAACCTCTGCCTCCTGGGTTCAAGCGATTCTCCTGCCTCAGCCTCCTGAGTAGCTGGGACTAGATGTGCACCACCATGCCGGGCTACTTTTTTTTTTTTTTTTTTTTTTTGGTATTTTTAGTAGAGATGAGGTTTCACCACGTTGACTAGGCCTGTCTCGAACTCCTGACCTCAGATCATCTGCCCGCCTTGGCCTCCCAAAGTGCTGGGATTACAGGAGTGAGCCACCGCACCGGGCCTTGTGTTTTCATCTGATAACTTTTTTCTCCTACATGCTAACTGGTTTGGCACAGTCATGTGCCACATAACAATGTTTCAGTCAGCGAAAGACTGCATATATAATGGTGCAGTATGTATAATCCCATAAGGTTATAATGGAGCTGGAAAACTCATTGCCTAGTAACGTCGAGAGATTGTAATGTCGTGGTGCAGCGCATTAGCTTTCCTATGTTTAAGTATGTTTAGATACTGGCCATTGTGTTACGATTGCCTGCAGTGTTCGGTACAGTAGCATGCTGTACAGGTTTGTAGGCTGGGAGCAGTAGGCCATGCCATGTAGCCTAGGTGTGTAGTAGTCTCCACCACCATCTAGGGTCATGGAATTATACTCTTTGATGTTCACACAATGACGAAATTGCCCAACAGCACATTTCTCAGAGGGTATCCTTGTCACTCAGTGACACGACTGTACATTCATGTGGCTCATGTGGAGCGGTCTTGGTTCCAGTTCTTGGAGGGACACCTTGACACATCCCACATAAATTCACGGGTTGTACTGGAGGTGCGGAGTCGGGGGCTCGGGGACCAGTTCTCTGTTTCTCTCAGGAAATCAGCACATGATCTACGTTATGTGGGATGCTCCGCTAAAGCCTGGGTTTCAGAAATACCCTCCTCTCCCACGCTGCAGCCTCGACAGAGAGAAAAGCTGAGACACATGAAACAAAGACTGGAGGATACTGGGCCGGGGCACTGAATGCTGAGCACAGTAGAAAAGTTCATTGAGGAGAACGTTGGGTGTGGGCTGGGACGAGGAGGACGGCCAGAGCTGACTCCGTAAGGAAAGCTAAGCCTCAGGTGAGGGAAGAGTGAGCAGGAGCCGCAGAGTGACCACAGCCTTCGTTATTTAAACAGAACCCAAACTTTCTGAGGAATCATTCCACAACAGGAATCTCCGTGGATGAGCCCCTGGGAAACAAGACTTTTCAATTTGGGTCCCACTTGCTTTTTCCTCCTTAGGGCTCTTGCAGGGTGGCTGTGCCCTGCTGAATGCCAGCTGGCCTAGCACCAACCTGATCTCTGCCCACCTGAGCATCTCCCAGGAAGCTGCTCCTGGCTTTAACCCTCCCAGGTTTTGCTTCCAGGAGGGAGGCCATCCCCTGAGGAGTATCTGAGGAAGGAGCAGCTGCACAGCCTGCAGGTCCAGGCGGGGGCAGTGGAGATGCCCCAGGGAGCGCAGGGCACACGCCAGGGAGCTGTCAGACAGGCTACCACGTGGGGCTGGATTATGGGGTCTGTCCACTCAGAGGATGCAGCCAGTCAGAGAAAGCCACTGCAGCTTCTCCAATGAAAGAACGGCATACTGGCCGGACATGGTGGCTCACACCTGTAACCTCAGCACTTCGGGAGGCCAAGGTGGGTGGATCACCTGAGGTCAGGAGTTCAAGACCAGCCTGGCCAACATGGTGAAACCCCATCTCTACTAAAAATACAAAAATTAGCTGGTCTCGATCTCCTGACCTCATAATCCGCCTGCCTGTAGTCCCAGCTACTCCGAGAGGCTGAGGCAGGAGAATGGCGTGAGCCCGGGAGGCGGAGCTTGCAGTGAGCCGAGATTGCGCCACTGCACTCCAGCCTGGGTGACAGAGCGAGACTCCGTCTCAAAAAAAAAAAAAAAATAGCTGGGCACAGTGGTGTGTGCCTGTAATCCCAGCTACTCAGGAGGCTGAGGCGGGAGAATGACTTGAGCATGGGAGGTAGAGGTTGCCATGAGCCAAGATTGTGCCATTGCACTCCAGCCTGGGTGACAGAGCAACACTCCGTCTCAAAAAAAAAAAAAAGAACAGCATAGTGGCAGCTGGAGCACAGATGATGTGACTGGTGGCTACATGTGGAGTCCGCTGAGACAGAGGGTGTGTGGGAGGTGAGGAACGGGCAGGGAGAAACCCAGGCAGGGATGGGAGTGAGGAGGCTTTTCCAGGCATCTGGGAGAGATAAGGGGAGAGGGCAGCTTGAATAGAGCAGATTCAGGAAATATTGAAAAGGAAGAAAAACATTTGGCCCCTAGTCTGACATATATGCTTAAAATGGTAGAACAAATAAGTCAAATGGCCTTTCTTCCTCCCCCTTCCTCTGTTTCTCCCTTTCTCTTCTCTTTTGAGATAAAGAACCAAGAGTACATACATTAGAAATTTTAAGAAGCATAAAATGTTAGCTTGAAACGGTGCCTTAGAGACCATCTGCTCAAACTAAGACCTGCAGATGAGAAGGCCAAGGCCTTGGGTGGCACAGGCGGGGCTTGCCCAAGGCCACGCATCCCATGAGACTCAGGGCCAGCACTGGAATCAGGGATACTTGGCTGCTGAATGAAGGGATTTTTCTGCTGAGTAGTTGGCTTCGTCTGATGATTCAGATGCCTCCTCTGGCTCTGGGATCAGTGGAGTTCCAACCCAGGCTCTACCACTTTCTAGCTTTGTGATCCAGGAACAGTTCAAACCTGGCACACCTGTTTTCCCATTTTCTATAAAATGGGGATAATCATGGCTCCTCTCCCATGGGATTGAGACCAGGAATCATTGAAGACAGTGTTTTGCACAGCGCCTGGCAGGCACTCAGAGCTCCAAAAATGTGAGCTGTTAGTGTGATTGCTATTATCCTAAACAAAGGTAAGGGAAACCAGGGAGAAACCAAGGATGCCTTCGCAGAGTAGCTGTGGAGTCGCAGTCACAGTAGAGGATGGACGGACTGCCCAGAGGCCAGGTGGCAGGTGAGTGAGGTAGTGTTCAGGGACCAGGTGAGAGGACAGAGAGCAGCAGGGCTGTGTTCAGGTGCAGAGTCCAGCACCTCACCAGGTGAGGAGTCTCCCAGGTGAGCAGTGGTCTCAGCCTAACCTGCAGATTGAGGTCTAAGGCCACCCACTGAGCTGGAAGGAAGAGGATTTTTTTTTTTTTTTTTTTTTTCACGGATTTTTCCTGCCTTAAAGAAGAGGATTTTGGAATCAACAAAGACACGAGGCCAGGTGCAGTGGCTCACAACTGTAATCCCAACACTTTGGGAGGCCGAGGCGGGAGGATCATCTGAGGTCAGGAGTTTGAGACCAGACTGGCCAACATGGCAAAACCCCAATTCTATTAAAAATACAAAAATTAGCCAGCATGGTGGCGTGCACCTGTAATCCCAGCTACTTGGGAGGCTGAGGCACGAGAATCTCTTCAGCCTGGGAGGCAGACGTTGCAGTGAGCCAGGATCATGCCACTGCACTCCAGCTTGGGTGACAGAGCAAGACTTGGTCTCAAAAAAACAAAAAAAAGATATGAGAGGGTTCTAGAAGGAGGTTTCTCAGGGAGGCAAGAAGAAGGGAAATGACAGAGTGATGACAAACAGGAAGGAGTCGGCCAAAGGTTGGACCCTGTGAGTTCACAATGAGCCACTCCGAGTGGCCCTGTCCTTATGCCACTGCGCAGGCTGGAGGAGGTGCCGTCCACGTTGGGAGGAGCGCAGCTGGAGCATGGGCCAGGACACCACAGAAGGACATCTGCAGAGCCCTGGTCAGGAACGGGGCTGATGGTGGCAGCTCAGCAGGGCTCACCTTCTCTGCAGATGCACAGAGCCCTCCCGCACGCATGTGTTCCCCTGGACATCCTTTGCCAGTCTTGAGTCTTCACATGGCTCAACAGCAGGGCTGTTTCCTCCTTCAGCTGGAAGTGTTTTTAAACATTAGGAGCTGCAGTTCAAAACTTAGGAAAATAACACCAGGCTGCCTTCTATTTTATAGGCACTGGTCCCATTAGGAATTGGCATTGCCACAGGAGAACAGGTGAGTGACGCCCCCAACACGTGAGTGACGTCCCCTTGGGGTCAGTACACGCTGACCAGTGACCAAGGACACAGTCGTGCGTTAGGCTCCATCACTTGCTGTACTTTCAGTTGGGAAATTTTCATCATCTTAGAAACTGGGTCATTTTATCAGAGTCTAGTCAGATATAGAAAAAGTTTGTGGCTATTTCTCCAATTTATATGACTAAGGTCAGTTATCTTTTTCAAAGGGTCTAATTGAAATTGACAAGGCAGCAATTTAAAGTTGCTGTTACAAGGGCAGAAAATGGTGTTAAGAAAGCCAGCTTTCAAACTGAATAAACATGACTGCGTTCACTTTTTGAGCTTATAAATGAAGCCCAAGTGCCTGCCAAAACCTGCTGCAGTCAGCCCACGAGCAGAGCAGAGTGAGGAGCAGATTCTCTGTTTTCCCGGCAAAGGGAGCAATACTGCTCTGCCACGGTTCCGCGTTGTCGTCTGTGCCACCTGCTCATCACTGTCACCGTATTTCATCCTGATGCTTCAGTTCACCTCCCACTTATCAGTCGCTGTGACAGTCATTCCCTCATAAATGGCGAGCCAGTGTGATTTTAACCTGACTCACACTGTTGCATTAGCAGATTTGTAAAGAAGTAAGCACAGGGTCCCTGCCCACACTATAAAAACTTGCCTCATGCCCGGCGAGAACAAAGACAAAATACAGCCTGGGCTTCCTGAAGGCCACTGCTGAGTAACGATTGGCATGTTGTGGCCGCGTTGCCAGGTTTTAGAGATCCTGAGGGCCAAGGCTGACTCTTCTGTTGCTGTTATTTTCAATTCTATTTCCAGTGCCACAATAGAGTGATTTTTAAGCAACTCCTACAGGCGAAGGCCCTGCAGTTCCTCCAGATTGACAGTTGCAGACTGGGCAGTGTCAATGAGAACCTCTCAGTATTGCTGATGGCCAAAAAGTTTGAAAGTAAGGGTGCTGCAGTGGCTGCAGACCAGACGTTCATTTCCCCACTAACCAGATACCTCCCTTGATGGCTTGCAGTTCACACGCACAGGAGTCTGTAGTTTGCCATTTTGATTTTCTTCTAACTCTCATTTAGCCTTAATCCGGGAATTATTGATGATTTTCATCTTGGAATTTCATCCCTAAATATTAATGAATGATTTAATCACCTGTGGGCAATAAGAAAAACCAGAAAGTTCCCTTTCACGCCTTCCTCTCCCCGCCCTACTCTTGGTATTAAATAGAAACAATTTCCTTTTAGTTCCTGTTTGCCCCCATGCTGGTGGAGTTGGCCTCTGTGAACTGGTGCAGCACTTGATTATATTTGACTACATATCAGTCTCTGCAAGCCTTAAAAACAGGTCAGTAATGTGGCATTAATACTTTCTGCTTCAGTAGGGTCCCTCAATCTAGGCCAGAGCTTGTAAATTCTGCCTTCATGACCAAAAAACCCTAAGACCTTGTCCACTGGCCCGTCCTGTAACTCAGGCGGAGTGGGGGTTCTGCTTCCACTTCTCCACACGGGGCAGTAACAGCAGAGACCCACCAATGAACAGTCATTTTGCCTCCTAGGATAGGGTCTGGTAGCTGACTCGCTTTATTTTTTAAGTACATTGAAGGTGAGGTTTGCAACCATACTACTCCCTTAACCAGCTCCTGTTTTCATCACGTGTATTCTATACGTCTGTCCCATCTCCTCTTCCCAGTACTGGAGTCTTCCATGGTGTAGACATACATTTATTTCATCTTATTTCTCAGAATGCCCCAGGTGGTCTTTTAAATTAGGACAATCTGCTTCCAGTCATCTGCACACATAGGGTTTTGCTTATTACACTTCTGTCTCCTGGAATTAAATGTCTCACAGAAAGATCACTGCAAGTATATAGCAAAGGCAAAAAAGCATTCACTGGGAAAGGGAAACGCCAAATTCAGGACTGTGAGAGAGAAATGGGACCCCTGAGGGTACATAGGAGGCATCAGTAATAATGGTAACCGTTTCTCTTCGGGGGGTAGTGAGTAGACAGGTGCTGCCTTTTAATATAGTGGAACTATTTTATACTGTTAGTCTATTCTTGCACTGCTATAAAGAAATACCTGAGACTGGGTAATTTATAAAGAAAAGAGATTTAATTGGCTTACAGTTCTGCAGGCTGCACGGGAAGCATAGCAGCTTCTGCTCAGCTTCTGGAAACTTGCAGTCATGGTGGAAGGCAAAGGGGGAACAAGCACTTCTTGAGGAAGAGAGAGTGAGGGGGGAGGATGCTACACACTTTTAAACAACACATCTTGTGATAACGATCTCGAGAATAGCACCAAGGAAAGGGTACCAAACTATTCATGAAGGACCACTTCCCATGATCCAATCATCACCCAGCAGGCCTCGCCGCCAACACTGGGGATTACAGTTCAACGTGAGATTTGGGCAGGGACACAAATCCAAACCATATCAGCCTGCCTGTCACAGCTGTTCAATAACAGGCGATGGAAGTCAGGCAGCAGATCTCGGTCGCTGGCCCCAAGGCTCAGAACAAGTGGCTGACGTAGAACCTGAACACAGATTGACCTGATTCTAAATCCTCTGCTCTTCATCGAAATCATTTGTATAGCTGGAAGGAACCTCATTTGGTGATTTTATTTTTTGGGTGGAGAGTATGGAATGTATTTCATTGTTCTGCATCTGGGTTTGGTTCCCTAGATGTCTCGGTTCTTGGATGGAGGTGGGTGTGTCCCATGGACCTGTTCGGATTGTTTTCCAGGTGCAAAGTGCACCGAGAAAGTCCACAGTGCTAATGCTTCCCAGATGCCCAGCTGAGGCCGTGAAAAAACGGCCCTCCCAGCCCTGCCTGCCAAAAAAACCCCAAGCCCCTGGCGGCTAATGCAGCCATAGGAAAAAATACAAACACTTCTTAAAAAATAGATCACAAAATTTGGTGATTTTAATCTATTCATCTAACTTTTGACCAGAGGAACCCAAACAATTCCAGATATTTACAGTCTGAATTGATGCCTTTTAAAGGGCATCGCAAAACCTCTAGAGGGACTTCGTGTGTTCATTTCCTCAAAGTCCGCACCCCACATTGCTATACTTTAGAAGAAAAGCACCTGAGGCACAGAGGTTTAGGAACTTGCCTAGAAACGCATGGTAACACAGCTAAGCCTTGGCCCACACTGTCATTTCTGAGTGGTACTCGCCCCTGCTAAGTTAGCACCATGTGAATAATCCGACTTCAGACATCATTGCCCCAATCTGATTCCCTCCTCCTAGGATGTGTGAGTATGTTGACCACCTGCACGAGCATTTCGAGTATCCCGTGATGATCCAGCGGGCTTCCTACATGCCTCCCAAGGTGAGCTGTGGCCTGGGGGCCCCTACAGAGATGCTGCCAGCCACTACCATGCCTGTCTCGTGAACTAGACCATGGAGCACCAAGCTTTGACTCCTATTTGCAATATCCAGAAACAAACGGTTCCTCAGTTGTCAGGATCAAAATCCTCAGGCCTGAGGGCCAGGGCTTGGAGGTTAAATTGCCTCTGACAAGCCTTCTGTAACACTAGCCTTTCCTCACCAGTGGAGATCTTAACATTTGCACTCCTTATGCAAAAAAACCTGGCACCATCTAGCAAGTTAGTGACCTAAAAAGTTTTGACTACAATTGTGTGGTTAGGGCCATTTATTCTGATCATGTTCAAGAGACCATGACTCATTTTCACCAACAGAGGTCAAACTATTATCAAAGAGTTTGATGAGTTAACTAACTCTGGCAAGTAGCCAGTAAAATGTGTTCCTCTACCCTATTTCCAACAATCTCAGAACTTATTTTAAATATATTAATTCGGCCGGGCGCGGTGGCTCAAGCCTGTAATCCCAGCACTTTGGGAGGCCGAGACAGGTGGATCACGAGGTCAGGAGATCAAGACCATCCCGGCTAACCTGGTGAAACCCCGTCTCTACTAAAAAATACAAAAAACTAGCCGGGCGACGTGGTGGGCACCTGTAGTCCCAGCTACTTGGGAGGCTGAGGCAGGAGAATGGCGTAAACCCAGGAGGCAGAGCTTGCAGTGACCTGAGATCCGGCCACTGCACTCCAGCCTGGGCGGCAGAGCGAGACTCCATCTCAAAAAAAAAAAAAATTAATTCGGGGCTGGGTGTGGTGGCTCAAGCCTATAATCCCAACACTTTGGGAGGCCAAGGCAGGTAGATCATTTGAGGTCAGGTGTTCGAGACCAGCCTGGCCAATATGATGAAACTCCGTCTCTACAAAAAACAAAATAAATTAGCCAGGCATGGTGGCAGGTGCCTGTGATCCCAGCTACATGGGAGGCTGAGGCAGGAGAATCACTTGAACCTGGGAGGTGGAGGTTGCAGTGAGCCAAGATTGTGCCACTGTACTGCAGCCTGGGCAACGGATGGAGTGACTCCATCTCAAAAAATTAAAAATAATTAATTACCTTTGGCTTAGACATAAAAGCATTTCTTGGAGCAGCATAAATACATAAAATCTGTTTTTGTTCCAGTTGGTTGTTAACATGCCTCATTTTTTTTGGTCTTTGATAGGATCCCGGCTACTCAACAGAAATGAAGGAGGAATCTGTAAAGAAACACCAGTATCCAGATGGTGAAGTTTGGAAGAAACTCCTTGCTGCTCAAGAAAATTAAGTGCTCAGCCCCAACATCTTTTTTCTTTCTGAAGTGAAAAGGCTTAAAATTTCTTGGAAATCGTTTTACAAAAATGGATTTTAAAAAATCCTACCAAGATTAGTTCAATGAAAAGTCATACCACCCTCAGGAATCAGCGAAGTAATTATTACTTGATTCTTTTAGCAAATCAATACACATTATCCTACTTAATACTTAAATAAGTTTAGATTTAACTAACCCAAAGTCCAGGAAGATGTTCTTACAAAATATCTATCAAGGGCTGGCACCTAGACATTAAACTGTACTTTGAAAATAAGCAACATGTTGCATAACTTGTTGGAATAATTCTTTGTTCTATTTAACACTTGTCATAAATTAGCAGAATAAAAATAGTCGTGCAACACCAGGGGGTATCTGGTACGCAGTGAAGGGAAAAAGATTTCACTGATTAACCCCGAAGTGGTTTTGCATCTTTTTCTTGCTTAATTGTTAGAGAAGTCACACCATGCTGAAGCTAATGAGGGCAAAATGGTAGTCCATAGACTATTTTAAAATAACCCTTTAAGGTTATAAGTTAAAAAAAAAAAAAAACTCTATCCTAAATGGTCATATTTTGAGGATAAGATGCAGTTAAAATGAGAAAAATAGGACAAAATATAGTCACTATTTCTAAAATCTACTCTTTTAAGTAGCATCCAAACCAGAATACAGCACATGTTTACTTAGGAGAGTTCTTTAAATGTATTTTAGGAAGGAGCTGAGCAGGTAAGTGGCACTACAGAATGAACAAAGCGTGGACAAATGCAGAACACTTCTTTATTATAGCAACATATAAAACGACTGTAACTTGAAATACTCATAACCACACTCTACATCATGATTGATGGTGCTACTCAGCTCCCTCAGATTTGAGGGAAGCTTGTGAAATTCTTAACATTCACCAACCTTCTTTATAAGGACGTGGGATTGAAATGCACGCACATGTTTTTGCTAAGAGCACATACATTTCATTCTCCTTTGTTCATAATCTCAGCGTTTTCAGATACCCTCAGTGAGTTAACTCAAAGCCTTTTATTATGGAGAGAACTGGCACAGTTATATTTGCCAGTGGCAACATCCTTAAAAATTAATAACTGATAGGCCACGGACAGATTTTTGACCTAGTTCCTTTTTCTTTTAGAGCAAAAATAACTTTTACCTCTGCATCCAGCCCAACCCCTAAAGACTGACAATATCCTTCAAGCTCCTTTGAAGGCACCCTAAACAGCCATTTCCATTTTAATAGTTGGATGCGGATTGTACCCTTCAATCTGAAAGTCTTCAGCTTTGAAGTCATCAATTTTCTCAACTTTTCGAAGAATCTTGAGCTTTGGGAAAGGTCTGGGTTCTCGCTGAAGCTAAAAACAAAGTAAGACCATTATTTTGCCATAATTGTACAACCTGTTGTAATTGCTCCTCATGTCCATGAAACAAGCACACAGGATGTGATCAACAAAGTTTTATTTTACAGGAGTATGATCCTGTCGATACCTTGCCGTAGGTTATGTAACATGATTGGAGCGCAACCATCTGTTTTCTTGCACAGATCAAGAGTGAAGGGTATTTTGTGACATTACACAGTGTCAGGAGCCTGGTGCCTCATCAGGGGTAAGTTCTTTTGATCACTCTTGGCAAATTTATTAAAGACAGAAACACAGTCAATCTGTAACTCATAGTAGCTCTAAGTTTACTTGAATTCCACAATCCCTAACCCATCTGTCCCTGGCAGAGAGAAGGAAAGATAACATGCATGGACAGTGAACAGAAAGGGATGAAAGCCAGGATTCCTGGGATGAACAGACAGTGGCAATTAGGATGTGAAGACAGGTTACAACCTCTTACTATGTCTAAAAATGACTGGAGCAGAAAGCCAGAGAGAATAAGCCTAAAGTCACCCTCCACTCAAGAGCAGTCAAACTCCCTCAAAGGAGGAACTTTTTTTTTTTTTTTTTGAGACGGAGTCTCGCTCTGTCTCCCAGGCTGAAGTACAGTGGCCGGATCTCAGCTCACTGCAAGCTCCACCTCCCGGGTTTACGCCATTCTCCCGCCTCAGCCTCCCGAGTAGCTGGGACTACAGACGCCCGCCACCTCGCCCGGCTAGTTTTTTGTATTTTTTAGTAGAGACGGGGTTTCACCGTGTTCGCCAGGATGGTCTTGATCTCCTGACCTTGTGATCCGCCCGTCTTGGCCTCCCAAAGTGCTGGGATTACAGGCTTGAGCCACTGCGCCCGGACAAAGGAGGAACTTTTAAAAACTGAATCTAACCTGCAAGGGGCTAAAAAGTCTCCGGTTCTGAGTTTTTTTCCTTAAGGCTCATGAAGCAGATGAATTTATATTTTTATTGCCATTTCAAATCAATTGTTGGCTGCTATAACTTAGGGATTTCAAGACTTTTGAAGTTTGGACCTAAATATTATACTTAATGTAAAATTAATGAAAAATATTTATGGCCAGGGCGGTGGCTTATGCCTGTAATTCCAGAACTTTCAGAGGCTGAGGCAGGCGGATCCCCTGAAGTCAGGAGTTTGAGAACAGCCTGGCCAACATGACGAAACCCCATCTCTACTAATAATACAAAAATTAACTGGGTGTGGTGGCACGCACCTGTAATCCCAGCTACTTGGGAGGCTGAGGCAGGAGAATTGCTTGAACCCGGGAGGCGGAGGTTGCAGTGAGCCAAAATCGCACCACTGCACACTCCAGCCTGGCTGACAGAGAAAGACTCCATCTCAAAAAAAATTTAAAAAAAAGGGAAAAACATTTGCACTTCAATTCTCCTTCAAGTTAAAATGAGTTTAAATGCCCCCTTTTGGACAATCCCCTGGCCTGAATGTGGCTCTTCCCTCTCTGGTACTGGTGCTTAGTACCTCACAGCACCTGACATGTTAAGTGCCCATGGTTGCTGAGGCAGATGCCTGCCTTGTCCTGCCCACCTGCCCACCACTTCTCCCTAAACTGAAGCCCCGCATTCGGAGCAGTCATCTTTATCTTGGACACAGCATTGAGCAGATGACTGTTCCACAATCAACCTTTTATCAAGAGAAGGTACCAAACCCAAAATGTAACATCTAATTCTCACCTGAATTTTCAGTGGCTCAATGTGATTGAGGTAAATATGTGCATCTCCCAAAGTGTGTACAAAGTCACCTGGCTGTAAACCCGGGGGAGAAAGCAGAACAGTATGTTAGTTTCAATTCCTTTAAAACATCATTTAAAAACATTAGAGTATGCAGACACCTCAAAGCTTTAAAAAAAAAAATACTTTAGTGTAGCTTTTCCATTTTTTTGTGGCGACAGGATCTTGTTATGTTGCCCAGGCTGGTATTGAACTCCAGACCTCAAGCAATTGCTCCTGCCTCAGTCTCCCAAAGTGCTGGGATTACAGGCATGAGCCACCACACCCAACCTCAGCATAGCTTTTGAGAAAATTCACAGAAGCTGTATCACAAACAACCTGTACAGATCTGTTAGTGCACATACCACAGGGCCAGAAAACCTTCCAGAAAAGGAAGGTTTCAAAGTAAAGGCCCGTTCACGTCTTACTTACACTATCAAATTTAAAAACTCATCAGAGACTAAACTCTCTGCAGTTCGTCTTCCCGTATTAAAGAACTGAAGAGCTCAGTGTGTTAGGCTCGCAAGTCGCCCCTCCCGAGACAGCCCACCTTCAGGCCTGTGATGTGCGCAATCATGTACGTGAGCAGGGCGTAGCTGGCGATGTTGAAAGGCACGCCTAGGCCCATGTCTCCCGATCTCTGGTACAGCTGGCAGGACAGCTCACTGTTCACCACATAGAACTGGCAGAGGGCATGGCATGGAGGTAGTGCCATCAGAGGAAGATCTGAGGAACCAGCACAGAGGAAGATAAGGAGGGTAGTGGTTTGAAAGACCACAGGTAAAGGCCAAGTAAAACAGGAGAAAAACAAAAGCCAACTCATGGTGGAGACCAGGAGAGAGAGCCACTGGGCTGCAGCGATGTCCATAACCCACAGCCCCTGCAGCGATGGCACGGAACTGAGGGAGACTATCCACTGGCGCAAGCTTTCTGCAGATGTCCGCTGAAGCAATGCTCTTCCATCAGAGCTGAAGGGATGTCTGCTACCTTCGTGGCACCAAATTACAAATACAGCAGGAATAATTCTGTTTGCCACAGGGAACTGGTGCTTCTGGTACACCCTCCTGTATTAAAAGTCTCTATTACATGGCCAGGCACAGTGGCTCATGCGTGTAATCCCAACACTGGGACACCAAGGCGGGCAGATCACTTGAGGCCAACTTGAGTTCAAGACCAGCCTGGACAACATAGTGAAACCCCGTCTCTACTAAAAATACAAAAATTCACGTGCCTGTGGTCCCAGCTACCCGGGGGCTGAGGAAGGGAACTCACTTGAACCTGGGAGATGGAGGTTGCTGTGAGCTGAGATCACACCACTGCACTCCAACCTAGGCAACAGAGTGAGACTGTGTCTCAAAAGAAAAAAAAAAAAGTCTTTATTACAGATGCAAATATTCCATCCTAAGTACTTATGATATCCTGACAGAGTTTGTTGTTGTTCTTGTTTTTAAATATTCCGGGTCTCACTCTTGCCCAGGCTGGAGTGCAGTGGCGTGATCATGACTCACTACAGCCTCAAATTCCTGGGTTCAACTCATCCTCTTGCCTTGGCCTCTGGAGTTGTTGGAATTACAAGTTTGAGCCACCACACCTGGCTCCACACCCTGGCAGAGTTGAATTTTACAGTATAATTGTTAAAAATGTTAGTGAGGTGGCAGCGACCTAGAACTTCATCGGCTTCCATTTAAAATGTTAATATCTTACATGTAGTTTCTAGGCAATTTAAAGCCCTTTTCAGAGTAAGAACGAGTATAAATACACAAATGAAGATCATCTGGTTGGGAGGCCAAGGCAGGCAGATCATCTGAGGTCAGGAGTTCGAGACCAGCCTGACCAACATGGTGAAACCCCATCTCTCCTAAAAATACAAAATTAGCTGGGCGTGGTGATGCATGCCTGTAATCCCAGCTACTTGGGAGGCAGAGCCAGGAGAATCATTTGAACCCGGGAGGCAGAGGTTGCAGTGAACCAAGATCACACCATGGCATTCCAGCCTGGACAACAGAGCGAAACTCTGTCTCAGGAAAAAAAAAAAAAGAAAAAAATTATCTGGGCCCAACCTCATGATCTGAAGGTGAAAGTGGAGCAAAATGTGACTTGCCCAAGGTCACACAACCAACCATGTGGCTGGGGGAAGTTCCCAGGGTCCTGCCTCCCTCAGGTGCCTCTGCACAAAACCACATTGCTTCCCTCTAAGAGTATGGTTAGTATAAATGAAGATGATGGGGTTCTTTCAACCTCTTGGATTCCAAGCACACATGATGATTCTTCTGTCGTCAGGGTTGGTTTTGATGGTGTCAATCACTCTTTGCAGTTGGTCAACTCCCTGTCCTGAATAATCTGTAGAATTGTCAAAAAGAGAGGACAGGTACACACATTAATCACACGTGTCATGAGATGGCCTTAGAGGTCATCTATTACAGCCTCTCATCCAGGTTCCCCCCTTGACCCATGGCTACAAGATACCTGGTGCATTCCACAGAGTTTGCAGATCTCAGTGGGTTGAGTTCAAGGCCCCATCTGACTCCTGGCTCTGTCCTCTGGAGCCCTAACAAAGTCTATTTCCTCTTTTACACAGTCCTTTGAATATTTGGGCTGTCATGGAGTCACCTCCTCCTGTTCCCCTCATAGCTAACCCTTTCTAATCTCAACAATCTTAATTTCTTCCAGTGCTCCCCACGAACTGAGGCTCTAAACCCATCAACGATTCTTGTCACAATTTCACTGACAAATCTAGTTCACCTTGTCTCACAGAAAGTATTGTATCTTATGTGGAATAGAGCGTTCCATGTACTTTCCAACTAACAGAAGACCATGGATTCCTTTCTATTACCTCAGCAGCACGCTTCCAACACTTCCACCTAAAATTACTTTAGAGTTTAAGTTTAGCAGCTCAACACATGACTGACTTGGAAACATCAGGAAACCTCTATAATGATTACACCACCTTGTACTTTGCTCCCATTTCTGGTTTCTGGATTTTAATCCCCTTCCTTCCTTCTGAAATGGAACTGGAATCTGAGAAGTGATTTGTTAACTGAAGTGCAGAGCTTCATAATCTCCTCTGATTAAATTTCTGCCTATTAGTGTCAGACTATATTCTGGTTCTGTAGTTCTCAAAATTTTGGGAGGAAAGTCCTGTCATGGTCACAGTTCTGAAAAAGGTAACATCAAAGATTTTAAAAAGATAAAACTGTGGTGGTGTAGTTCTGTAACTTGTTTGTAGTGGTTACAACAATCTACACGTGCTAAAATTGCAAATACACACATATACAAGTGCACGTAAAACTAGCAAAATCTGAAAACTCTGAAGAATGCACCAATGTGAATGTATATAGGATGTTACCCAAGATATTATCACTGGAGGAAACTGGGTACATCCAGGGAAACTTCCTGTGCATTTTTTAAAAAAAAAATTTCCAGGCCGGGCGCGGTGGCTCAAGCCTGTAATCCCAGCACTTTGGGCGGCCGAGATGGGCGGATCACGAGGTCAGGAGATCGAGACCATCCTGGCTAACACGGTGAAACCCCGTCTCTACTAAAAAATACAAAAAACTAGCCGGGCGACGTGGTGGGCGCCTGTAGTCCCAGCTACTTGGGAGGCTGAGGCAGGAGAATGGCGTAAACCCAGGAGGCGAAGCTTGCAGTGAGCTGAGATCCGGCCACTGCACTCCAGCCTGGGCAGCAGAGCGAGACTCCGTCTCAAAAAAAAAAAAAAAAAAATTTCCTGTGAGTCTGTAACACAAAATCAAAAACAAGAAGGGACAAACTTCCCTACTAAAATCCAACAGCTAAGCACTCACACAACTGTAAACTAAAACCGTAATTAGGCCTCTTCAGTGCCAAGAAATAACTGAACACTAGGCAGGATTTAAAGCATCATGAAGCCAGGGGAGTAGCCTCACATCCTAAGGACACCCTACCACTGAGGTGCAGGCAGCGACCTGAAGAACACTTACCTGCACAAATAACCTGGCCCACACAGCAACTTCTTTCATGGTGATAAAGTACACGTAACATTAAACTTACCATTTTTATGTGTGCCATTCAGAGGCATTCAGCGCATGCCCGATGTGCAACCATCACCACTATCCATCTCCCGAACTGTTTCATCGTCCCTAATAAAAGCTCTGTGCCCATGAAACGTGAACTCCGCACTCCTCCGTGTCCCCAGTCCCTGGCAACCACCATTCCACTTCCTGCCTTTAGGAACCTGCCGATTCTAGGTCCACACAGCATTTTGAAACTTCCTGAAACTACTAACATTTAAAAGATCTCATGATCGCACATAAAATGTAGACTTTAGGCTTTTATTGAAGAATTCTGACACCACCAGGCCCAAATTCCTCCAGGTGGCTGGAGGTGAGATGTGACTGTCCCCTTAGATGAGACACATGATCTCCAGGTTGCCGGTCTCTGCCCAGCTAGTAAATTACACACACAACCCCCACATCCCAAGGTGGCATCTGCTTTTCCTAGGGACAGGTGGGAGGGGCTGGGCTCTGTGACATCCAGCAAGAGGTGACACCAACAGTGACAGTAAAGTGGAAGTGTAGGAGATGTTTCATTCTTTCTCCACATCTGCAGAGCTGGCAGCAGAGGATGACCCTGGCACTGTGCTTCACAGCTGCGCCACCTACAGCACGCTGTGGCTGAGCCTTGAAAGGGCAATTAAAGCCACCACAAAGCAATGGGGGCATTTTGTCCCTCGTCCCACAGATGAACTTCCCATTCCCCAACACAAACACCAACCATGCGGCTATCTGCCGATGACACAGATATAGAAAGTGCCAAGTGCCCAGTAAGTACTAATCATCAAGAGTGTGAAATGGCCTTCATGAGGCTTAATTGTGGCTTCACTGGCACCACCCCTCACAAGGTCAAAGCTATACATCAGCTCCTGGGACACTGACTCATCCCCCTGACCTTATCTAAAACAACAGAGCAAACACGTGCCAGGAAGGGCACTCAGGAAATGGAAGGCATTGTTCCGTCTACTCACCTGATTCCATATCTCTGTATTCTGCCCCAAAATGCCTCCACTGGAAGCCATAAACTGGACCCAAGTCCCCTTCTTCTCTGGTGGAGAACCCCAGGCTGTCCAAAAAGTCTCGGGATCCATTGGCATCCCAGATTTTCACTCCTTTGGAAGACAGCTCTTTAGCATTTGTGGATCCCTGGAAGACATGGGGAGGGCAGAGCAGGCATCCAAGTAAATCTGAGCCATCTCAGATGATCCCGCCAAGACACCACCTACAAGGGCCTCTGGCCCCTGCTGACTTGCTGGGAGGTGGGCACTTGACATCACCTATATGGAACCCATCCTTTTTTTTTTTTTTTTTGAGAGTTTCACTCTTGTCGCCCAGGCTGGAGTGCAATGGTGTGATCTCGGCTCACAGCAACCTCTACCTCCTGGGTTCCAGTGATTCCCCTGCCTCGGCCTCCCGAGTAGCTGGGATTACAGGCATGCGCCAACACGCCCGGCTAATTTTGTATTTTTAGTAGAGATGGGGTTTCTCCATGTTGGTCTCAAACTCCCAACCTCAGGTGATCCACCCACCTTGGCCTCCCAAAGTGCTGAGATTACAGGTGTGAGCCACCGTGCCCAGCTGCCCATCCTAACTTTAAGCAGGCTGGTCCCAGCCCAGATTCCTGAGGGCTTTAGGACAGTCTGATTCCTTCTTTGGAACCAGCCTCTCAGCTCTTTTCTTCCATTCCCCCCAACTAAGCTTTCTAGACTAAACACCTCTAAGTGATATCCACCGATCTGACAGTTTTATGTTTCCTAATCAAATGTGTTGTCTACATGGGAGACCCCAAAACGAATTTAATGCCTACATGCGATCTGTTCAGTGTATCTTCTACCTGGCAGGATATTCCTAATCATCAGACGAATCAGTATTTTACAGTACAGGGGCATCAACTCCTGTATTTGATCGAGTCGTCAATGGAGTAACTCTGTCAGAGGTGAGTCTGACGTTCCTGGCAAGGGCTTCTAAGAATCGTGAATTCAAGCATTAAGTTGAAACAGGGGAATGCATTTTATTCCTGAGTATTTTGCTTCCTCCCTTTCTATTGTTGAGTTTGTCCCAATTTTCTTCATTCCCAACAAATCATTTCTCAGTCTTTTACATATTGCTTCAAAAGTCTCTCCTTTTCATCCATTCAGACCAGGCTCTAGCCAGTTTAAGAATGTCATCTTCTGAGGTTTCTGATGATATGTTTCAAATCCAAGGCTCATTGTCGATCGAGATAGGCCAATACAGAACAAAATACCCCAAGAATACAGAGCTAAGGCAGACTAGGGCTGGATCCAAATGTAAGCCCTTTCTAAAATGGGATAAGAGGGCTTGGGTCTGGCTTGCCCCAGGACCATACAAGCCACACCAAGTGCTCTATAGAAGGGATCCCAGCTTCTAGCATGGTCCAGACCTGAGCCCAGGCTCCAGCTACCTTCCAAAAAGCACTGGTCAGAACATTGCTGGTTCCAGACCAGGACACAGAACACAGAGGGGCTTGGGCTGGGCTGCTGCCTGTCTTCATAGCACTCTGGCCCCGGCCTGAGGTTACCTACTCAGCCCTCTGGAAGGGGTTCACCTTGTTACTGAAGAGACTCTTCTAGTTTATATGAACATGGGAACACAGATGGTATCTATATCTAGTGATCAATATATATGGACTCCTGCTATGTGGCAGGCTGTTTGAGGCCCTAGGGATACAACAGTGAACACGAGAAACAAATCCTCTGCCCTCATAAAGCTTACAGCACATTTCACTTATTTATTTACTGTCTGCTGTCCCCCTTCTAACAGGGGAGGGGAAAGGCTGACATACATCAGATGGCGACGTTTGTCTATGGAGAAAAACCAAGGAGGTTGGGGGAAGAGTCACAGTTTTAAATCAGGTCTAGGAAGGCTTGCCTGAGTAGAGACTCAAAGGAAGGAGCCAAGTGTGGGGGAAGAAGGTTCCAGGGAGTGGGGATGTCCAGTGTGCTCAAAAACTCACAAGAACAGCAGGGCTGGTACAGAGAGCAGCAGCTAAGGCCAGAGCTGAAAAAGGGACCCCATAAGGACCGTGGCTCTTACTGAGTGAAATGGAGCCACTAAGGGCTTGAGGGTGAGGAATGATATGCTTTGACCTTTTGTGTTGTCTTTTTTTGTTTTTGAGACGGGTTCTCCCTCTGTCGCCCGGGCTGGAGTGCAGTGCCACGATCTCAGCTCACTACAATCTCCACCTCCTGGGTTCAAGCAATTCTCATGCCCCAGCCTCCTGAGTAGCTGGGATTACAGGCGTGTACCACCACACCTGGCTAACTTTTTGTGTTACTAGTAGAGATGGGGGTTTCGCCATATTGGCCAGGCTGGTCTCAAATTCCTAACCTCAGGCGATCTGCCCCAGCCTCCCAAAGTGCTGGGATTACAGGCGAGAGCCACCACACCTGGCCGCTTTGACTTTTGAAAGGATCTCACTGGCTGCTGTGTTGAAAACAGACTAATGACTTCTAATAGCAGCGACTTCTTTACCTTGATAAACCACAGCAACTCCTCCAAAACACCCTTCCAGAACACACGTTTGGTTGTCAGCAGAGGAAATTCATCTGAAAAACAATTTGCCACACAGTTTCAAGAGATCTTGAAGAAGACAGATCATGCCATCCAACTTTCTTCAGGGAAGAAAACTGCCCTGGGACATGAGGCCCTGGAGCATCCAGAAAGCCTAGACTCCTGCAAAGTGGGCCAGAGATCAGGGTGGAGCTCCCAGGCTGCAAGGCACATCAGTAACCCAATTCAGGCTGAGACAGCCCTTCTGTGCCGCGGTGACCACTGGACACAGGAATTCCACAGTGAGATGGTGGCGAGGGCAGGGATGACCATGTGGAAAAAGGGAGGAGCTACCATCCACTGCCCACTAGTGCTCATCCTGTCACAAAGGTGTGAAGACACCACCAAGCATGTGTCCCAGGGACAAAAAGGGAGGCATCAGAAGTGTCGAGCCACAGAGAAATAAAAGTATAAAAACTTGTCGTTAAATGCAGTACTCATTCATCCCACACTCTCTTGTGGTATAGCTGATATTCAGACAACAGAGAGAGATTTTTGCAAGCACCTGATTTTATCAGAATTGCCTACCGAGCATTATTTCCTCCATTTTTAACATATAGGGAAGCTGTATGAGAAGTAACTTGAGGCCGGGCGCGGTGGCTCACGCCTGTAATCCCAGCACTTTGGGAGGCCGAGACGGGCGGATCACGAGGTCAGGAGATCCAGACCATCCTGGCTAACACGGTGAAACCGCGTCTCTACTAAAAATACAGAAAATTTAGCCGGGCGTGGTGGCGGGCGCCTGTAGTCCCAGCTACTCGGGAGGTTGAGGCAGGAGAATGGCGTAAACCCGGGAGGCGGAGCTTGCAGTGAGCCGAGATTGCGCCACTGCACTCCAGCCTGGGTGACAGAGTGAGACTCCACCCCCCAAAAAAAAGGAAAAGAGAAGTAACTTGCTCAATGTCTAAGCAGAAAGGTGGATTAAAAGTGAGGTCTATGGCTTATTAAAGGCCCCTGGGCTTGAAGCTGCAGAAAAGTGGATCCCTCTGCTTAGACAAAACTCCCCAAGCTGCCCCACGCGGATCGGCCATAGCAGCTGGTGTGTATTCCAGTCTCTAGATGGTTCCGTGGGCTAGAGGGCTTTCCCCCTACCTAACCACGGTGAATCTGCTTCACCAAGAATGGGTTTCCCCACTTCAAACCACCTCCACCCCTGTGTCAAGGCTGCGCTCCATTTATCTGAGAGGTCAAGGTCAGCCCCTGGCTTACGCACCTTGGAGTCTCCTCGCCCCCACGCAGCAGGCGCAGGATCCAGGATGACAGGACTATGTGACATCAGGGAAGGCCATCGGTTGCCTAACGTCCTGTGCCCACCCCGCCCCACTGTCCCCTGAAAGCCTGACGCCAATAACCCGCGAGGCATTTTTTGCCTGGGGTGATCCTGTCTGAAAGGAAAAGAGGAAAGGACGAATAAGAACTTATACTCGGACTCCCGAATTTCTCTTTTCAAGGTTTAAGAGGAAAGCTGGTTCGTACGGATTGGATGGGAGCGTGCCAGGAAACCAAGTTCCCGCGCCAGCCTCACCTCTCCTCTTCCCGCCGCCTGGGCCCCGCCCACATCATTTTCGCTCCAGTTTTTGAAAACTCTGCAGAGCGGAATGGTCGACAGGGGAGGAAGGAGGAGGGGCAAAAGCCAGGACTTTTAGACCAGCGCGGGATCAAGCCCGGGCAGCTCTCCCTCTAGCACCGGGCAAACGCGCCCGATCATGCCCGCCTTAGGGGCCACGGCATCACTGGGGTGACTGCGAGCCCCGGCCGTGGAGCCGCTAGGATCCGGCTCACCTCCCGGCTGTCGCTCCTGTGTGTGTGACCCTGCACCAGTCACGTCTCTAATGGGAGCCTCAGTTTCGGCGTCTGTAAAGCGAGGAGGACGATGCATCCCCTCCCTCGCGGGATTGAGGTTAGGACTAAACGGGCTCCGCAGCGCCCGCCAGCTCCCGAGCGCTCTCCCCAGCCGCGCCTCCCTCCTTCCCGCCGCCGGTCCCGCAGTGGCCCGCGGCGTCACCTCTCAGGCTGTAGCGCGCCTGCATGCCGAATACCGACAGGGTGCCGGTGCCCGTGCGGTCGTCCTTCCTGACGCCGCAGCGGAGGATGTGCTCAATCTGCCCCAGGTACTGCAGCTCCCCGTGCGGCGGCCGTGGCTCGGCGTCCCGCTCCTGTGAGGCGGGCTGCAAGGGCGGGCGCGGCAGCTCTGAGCCGGCGACGGGCATGGCGCGGCGGGACAGAGGCAGGCGAAGTGGCGCGGCGAGCGGCGGGACTGAGGAAGACGAAGTGGCGCGGCAGGACGGAGGCAGGCGAAGTGGTGCAGTGGGTGGCAGCACCCCTTCCGCGCGCTTTTTCCCGCCGCCGTCCCGCGCTCCGCCTCTTCCTGCTAGGCGGGGTCCAAGCGGCCCCAGCTCCGGAGAGCGTGCGCCACGGGGAAACGCAGGAGCCACGGGTGTGGGTCGGAACGGAGCCCTGGGTAACAGCTGAGAGTTTTCGGAAACCCGGGAACCTGGATGCAGGTGCGGTGGCCGGGAGGGACTGTTCCCCTGGGGAACAGTCTGGTCCCCCGCGCCTTCTCTAAGCCAGCAGCACAATTCCCACGTTTTCCTGCGGTCTTATCAACAAAACTGCTGTTTGAGATCTGTTTCAATAAGTGATTTCCATTTCCATTTATTCTTTCTCACTGAAGGCTTGCAACCTGAGCAAGTGATATAATGCAGCTTTTTTACTTGATTAAAGACCTCCAGGGCGCCGGACACGGTAGCTCAAGCCTGTAATCCTAGCACTTTGGGGTGCCGAGGTGGGTGGATCACCTGAGGTTAGCAGTTCAAGACCAGCCTGGACAACATGGTGAAACCCCGTCTCTACTAAAAATACAAAAATTAGCTGGGCGTGGTGGCTACTTGGGAGGCTGAGGCAGAAGAATTGCTTGAACCTGGGAGGCAGAGGTTGCAGTGAGCCAAGATCCGGCGCACGACTGTCTCAAAAAAAAAAAAAAACTGCCTGAGCTTTTCCAAGGTTTTTTTTGTTTGTTTAAGACAGCCTTGCTCTCTCACCCAGGCTGGAGTGCAGTAGCGTGATCTCGGCTCACTGCAGTCTCCGCCTCCTGGAGTCAAGCAATTCTCCGCAATTCTCCTGCCTCAGCCTCCCGCGTAGCTGGGACTAGAGGCGCACCACCACGACCGGCTAATTTTGTTGTTGTTGTTGTTGTTTTTCATGGTTAGTAGAGACGGGGTTTCGCCATGTTTGGCTGGTCTGGACCTCCCCACCTCGGGTGATCCACCCGCATTGGCCTCCCAAAGTGCTGGCGCAATCGGCCCCAAATTTTTAATAGACCACATTTTCCAATTTTACTGAATTGTTTATAACATTAACACTGGGGAGTGGGAACTGTTGACGAAAAGAGTTAAACTCTGTAAAATATTTGAAGAATGTATTCTGAGCCAAATATGAGTAACCAATGGCCGGTGATAGGGCCCTCAGGAGATCCTGAGAACGTGTCCCCAAGGTGGTTGGGCTACAACTTGATTTTTTATACATTTGGTTGAAAGAATTGTTACCTAAAGATTTGGAATCAATAGGGGGCTGGGCGCGGTGGCTCACGCCTGTAATCCCAGTACTTGGGAGGTCAAGGCGGGCAGATCACGAGGTCAGGAGATCCAGACCATCCTGGCCAACATGGTGAAACCCGTCTCTACTGAAACTACAAAAATTAGCTGGTCGAGGTGGCATGCACCTGTAACCCCAGCTACTCAGGAGGCTGAGGCTGGAGAATCACTTGAACCCAGGAGGCGGAGGTTGCAGTAGCTGAGAAAGTGCCACTGCACTCCAGTCTGGGCGACAGAGCCCTCTGAGGAAAGAAAAGATTTGAATCAATAGAAAGGAATATCTGGGTTAAGATAAGGGGTTGTGGAGACCAAGGATTCATCATGCAGATTAAGCCTCCAGGTAGCAGGCTTTAGACAGATAGATTGTAGATTGTAAATGTTTCTTATCAGACTGAAAGAGTGTGTTCTACCTGTCTTAAGGCCAGTGTTGATGTCGATGCTGGTCAGCTGTGCCTAAATTCCAAACGGAGGCGGGAATAGTGAGGTATGTCTGGCTCCCATTCCCATCCCGGCCTGAACTAGTATTTCACGTTAAATTTGGAATGCCTTTGGCCCAGAGGAGGGGTCTTTTCAGATGGTTCTGGGGCTTAGAATTTTATTTTTGGTTTACAGAACGATTTTATAATGAGTTTAAAATGCACTGATACATGTGTTGTGCTTACAAAGCATCCTTTTGCCTCAACTGTTGATTGAGCACAGAGGTGCTCTCAGCATTTTGGGTGGGACTTTTCTTAGCTGGACCGGTTTGTTCTGCACATTGCAGGGCTTTTTAGCAGGACCATATGTTGGCATTTCCCCACCCCACACCGGCTGAAAACTGTCCCTACACATTTCCTTACACGTTTCGGAGCACCAGCAAGATCCCAGGCTGAAAATATTCCAAATTCTCCAGATGCACGTTATCTGTGTTTCATTTCCTTGTGTTACTCTGTTACTCTTTTTTTTTTTTTTTTGAGGTAGAATCTTGCCCGGCATCCCAGGCTGTAGTGCAGTGGCACTCAGCTCACTGCAAATTCTGCTCCCTGGGTTCAAGCAATTCTGCCTCAGCCTCCCAAGTAGCTGGAACTACAGGTGCCTGCCACCATGCCCAGATAATTTTTTTTTTTTTTTCATTTTTAGGAGAGACAGGGTTTTACCATGTTGGTCAGGCTTGTCTCAAACTCCTGACCTGAAGTGATCCGCCCACCTCAGCCTCCCAAAGTGCTGGGATTACAGGCGTGAGCCACCACGCCCAGCCTTCCTTGTGTTACTTTTTTAAAACCTGATACATAATAATTGTGAGGTAGGTGGGACTTGACTCTGGAGGTAGGGCTCTGACTTGGGACCAAATTGAGGGGTAGTCAAAACAAGGATGGGGCAATAGTTTTCCATAAGACACGCCCACCAGTGTGCCATATCAGTTTACCATTGTCATGGCAACACCCAGAGCTTACTGCCCCTTTCCATGGCAATGAGCAAACAACCCGGAAGTTACCACCCTTTTTCTAGATATTTCTGCATAATCTGCCCCTTAATTTGCATGAATTCAAAGTAGGTTATAAATATGACTGCAGACCTGCCTTTGAGCCATTGCTGTTGGCCCACTGCCTAGAGGGTGGCTCTGCTCTGCAGGAGCACCCGGGGAGCTGTAGCTGCCACCTCAATAGAGCTTTTCTTCTACCAGGTAGCTCTTCAGTTCTTTCCTGAGCAAAACAAAGAACCCTCCTGGGCTAAGTCCAATTCCAGGCTCACCTGCCCTGCATCAATTGCACATCTTTGTGTGTTTTTTTTTCTTTCTTTCTTTTTTCTTTTTTTCTTTTCGACGGAGTCTTTCTCTATCAGCCAGGCTGGAATGCAGTGGCACAATCTCAGCTCACTGCAACCTCTGCCTCCCAGGCTCAAGCAATTCTCCTGCCTCAGCCTCCCACATAACTGGGATTACAGGCACCCGTCACCATGCCCGGCTCGTTTTTGTATTTTTAGTAGAGATGGAGTTTCACCATGTTGCCCAGGCTAGTCTCGAACTCCTGACCTGAAGTAATCCGACTGCCTCAAGCCTCCCAAAGTGCTGGGATTACAGGCGTGAGCCACTGCACCCGGCCCCTTGTGTTATTTTTGAGGCTGGTTTATTGGTTCCACCCAAATACCAGCTAAATCACATCTCAAGACTAGGCTCCTCTGCCCACATGGACCTTCCTCTTCCGCTGCCTTCCTTGAGTATCTTGACTTGATAGTAAAGAGAGAATGGTTCTTTTCAAAGTGGTTACTCCATAAATGTCGGTTAGAATGAATGGTTCTCTCAGACAAATATCATTCATTCATTCATTAACATACATTTATATCATGGTACCTTCCTCATGTCTGCAAATAGCAAGACAGACAAGGTCCTTTTCTTCATAGAACTGACATTCTGGCAGTGACAAACACTACAAAAGTAACCAAACAAGATCTGTGTGGTAGTGACAAGTGTGATGATAGTACATTAATGGGTATAGCACCAAAGAGTGATTGTGTAGAGGGTGCTTTAGATCTGATCACCAGGAGGCCTCATTGAGGAAGTCACATTTGAGCTGAGACCTGAAGACTGGGAAGAAACCAGCAGGGAAGATCTGGGGAAAGAACATTCCAATCAGCAGGTGCATTTATGCCAGCAGGTGCCACAGTGCTTGCATCTGTAAAAACATCCCCCAACAGGGATGGTCATGATGCTTAATCCTGTCTTGTTCTAGGAAGAAATAATAATTATTAGTGGATACATTAACTTATTGGAGTATAAAAAGCTCTTCCTTCTCATTAAGAGATATTTGTTTAAAATTTTACTTTTTTATATTTAATAGTCATAGAAATTTGTAGTATATTTATGTTATTTTGATCAGTTATGTACAAATAATAATTACAATGATCACCCAATCTGGAATAAATATTTCATACTTAGAATTTGATGCACAGGATATTCTTAATTTTTAAAATTTAAAAATCAGTATTTTATTGATCAACAAAAGATACTTAAGCATAAAAGTGTACTACATTAGGATAAAATTCTCTGAGGAATGTAGATTGAAATAAGAGTTTAAGGAGAAAATTGAATGAGATACAATTTCTCACTATTAAAGAAAAACGTGTATATTTGTTTAAATGGATGATGCGGGGTCAAATTGCAATGATATTTAGATTCCATTTGGTACATTTTAAAGAGGGATGACCTGCTAATATTTACAGTGCATGGGAAAATAACAATTTGCTATTCTTTCAACTTATATAGAAAAGTCACATGCAAGTATGTTTCAACTTTTTCAGTTACCTTTGAGGAAGTATGAGAGAGCAAAAACATTTGAAAATTATTGGTCTAGAAAAACCTCCCCTTTACAAACTCAAACATGTAGGTAAACTTAGGTAAAAAGAAAGCAGGAAATTAATGTTTTTGAGAGTCAATTCTGAATCAGTTATTTGATAATATAATTTTTTATTGTTGCAACTACCGTCTATCAATGAGTATCATGAACCACACATTATGAATTAATGTAGTTCTCACAACTACTCTATAAAACACAAACTTTTGCAGTAGTTCCCCCTTATCCACAGGGGATATGTTCCAAGACCCGCAGGGGATGCCTGAAACCACAGATAGTGCTGAACCTTATACATACCATGTTTTTTTCCTATACATACCTACCTATGATAAAGTTGAATTCATAAATTAGTCACAGGTAGAGATTAACAACAATAATAATAAAATAGAACAATTATAACTGTATGCCAGCATCCCTGCTCTAGTGCTTTGGGGCCATAATTAAGTAAAGTAAGGGTTCCTTGAACACAGAAGGGAGAACAACTTGGGGAATGTAGTCATTGCGGAGGAGCCGCTGGACAAAGGGAGCATCCACCTCCAGAGAGGAGGGGGCAGGAACAGCATGAGATTTAATGGCTTGCAACTGAAAACTTATGTATTTCTGGAATTTTCCACATATTTTTAAACTGCGGTTCATCTCAGGTAACTGAAAGCTTGCAAAGCAAAACCACAGATGAGCGGGGCACTAGTGTCCTTAAATTACCTTATAGATGACACTGAGGTTAAGGACCTTGCCCAAAGTCACACATGTAGAAAACATAGTAGCCAGGATGAAAATCCAGGTCAGCCTGCATGCAAAATCTTTCCACTTAGCTGCTTTGAGCCTGGCTTCCCCCACTGTCTTTCCACTCTGTAAGCTTTGGATAGCTCATGGGATAGAAAATAGGCTGTCTTAATCACTTATTTTTTGTCACCTTCACTAAGAAATATATAAAATCTTTGGTTGAATAGACTGTATTTGAGATTTACTGCACACCGAGGAACCCGGGATTCTATCAATAATTCCCTGCCAGGAGCAGTGGCTCATGCCTGTAATCACAGCACTTTGGAGGCTGAGACGGCAGATTGCTTAAGCCCGGGAGTTTGAGACCAGCCTGGGCAACATGGAGAAACCCCATCTCTACTAAAAAAAAAAATACAAAAATAGACAGGCGTGGTGGTACCTGTAGTCCCAGCTACTCAGGAGGCTGAGGCGGGAGGATCACCTGAGCCAAGGAGGTCAAGGCTTCACTGAGCCCAGATCATGCCACTACACTCCAACCTGGGCAACAGAGTAAGACCCTGTCTCAAAAAAATAATATAACTCTCATTTTTTTATAGCCTTCAGTTATGATTTACAAAAGGTTTTTCTTCATTTGTGTCAGGCCTCTGAGCCCAAGCCAAGCCATCGCATTCCCTGTGACTTGCACGTATACTCCCAGATGGCCTGAAGTTGCTGAAGAATCACAAAAGAAGTGCAAACGCCCTGCCTCGCCTTAACTGATGACATTCCACCACAAAAGAAGTGAAAATGGCCGGTCCTTGCCTTAAGAGATGATATTATCTAGTGAAATTCCTTTTCCTGGCTCATCCTGGCTCAAAAAGCTCCCTCACTGAGCACCTTGTGACCCCCACTCCTGCCCGCCAGAGAACAACCCCCCTTTGACTGTAATTTTCCTTTACCTACCCAAATCCTATAAAACAGCCCGACCCTTATCTCCCTTCGCTAACTCTCTTTTCGGACTCAGCCCGCCTGCACCCAGGTGAAATAAACAGCCATGTTGCTCACACAAAGCCCATTTGGTGGTCTCTTCACACGGACGCGCATGACAATTTGGAGTCAATTATATTCAATTGGCTGCCTCTGAACTCTAACGTTCTGTGACAAGCCTTTCTATCAGATAGATCAAGACTGGGTGAAAAGTTCTTTAGAAGTTCAGAGTTCTCTCTCTTTCATTGCATTTTATTTATTTATTTATTTATTTATTTAATTTTAAAGAGTCTTGCTCTGTCGCCCAGGCTGGAGTGCAGTGGTGCAATCTTGGCTCACTGCAACCTCTGCCTCCCAGGTTCAAGCAATTCTCCTGTCTCAGCCTCCTGAGTAGCTGCGATTGCAAGCAAGTGCCACCACGCCTGGCTAATGTTTGTATTTTTAGTAGATACAGACAAGGTTTCATCATGTTGGCCAGTTTGGTTTTGAACTCCTGACCTCAGGTAATCCGCCCACCTTGGCCTCCCAAAGTGCTGGGATTACAGGTGTGAGGCGCTGCACCCAGCCTACATTTTTTTTTTTATAATTTGAAATACTGACTGTATGTACTCTCATTGTAATCCTTAGTGATACATACCGACAAATAGCTCTCCTATTGTGTTGCACCAAGCTCCAAATTATGAGGTTGAGCGTCAGCCAGAAAAACCTTGTGTTTTCCATAAAATATGTATGTCAAAAGACAGCGCTGTTGTGTCAATTTTAAAAAGTAACTATGTAGTACACCCATGTTCAAAACAGCATTATTCACAATAGCCAGCAACCCAAGTGTCCATCAATGGCTGAATGGATAAAAGCAACACTAGGTAAATCTATGCAAGAATATTAGCCGAAGAAAGGAAGGCGTTCTGACACATGGAACAACATGGATGAACCTTGAAAACATTGCACTAAGTGAAACAAACCAGTCACAAAAGGACACTATGATTGCACCACTGCACTCCAGCCTGGGCGGCAGAGTAAGACCCTGTCTTAGAAACAAAAAACAAAACAAAAGACAAATACTGAATGATTCCACCTACATGCAGTACCTAGAGTAGTCACATTCATAGAAAGTACAGTTGTGGTTGCTGGGGGCCGGGGAAATGGGAAGTGAGTGCTTAACGAGTACTGAGTTTCAGTTTGGGAAGATAAAAAGGTTCTGAAGATGGACAGTGGTGATGGTTGCACAGCAATGTGAATGTACTTAATGCCACCAATTGTGCACTTTAAAATGGTTAAAATGGTAAATTAATGCCATGTATATTTTAACCACAATTTAAAAAAAGACCACAGAAGCTATTGGTTTTTATGAAACAAAGCAATGAATCTCAGATATTTTTCCCAAAAAGTCAATTATATATATTTTAAGTGTAAAAGCAAACTAATGGAAGAACATTTTATTAATTAGAAAGTGACATGTTTGTAGATGTGATAGAACATACACACCTAGGTGATTTAGTATTTATTCAGTATACAAAGAACTACTAATGTACCGTAAAATGTAATACATATTACATTCGATTTTTTAAGAAGGAATTTTCATTTTAACTCAATTTGAGTATTAATAGCTAAGCCGTTCAACATAAGTAAACTAAGAGTATTTCATAGTATATAGCTAATATACTTTCCTGCAACTACGTTTATTGCATTATCCTTTTTTATTTCAGGATTTCCAGGTCCCAGATGAAGAGATAATTTTACTTACTGGATATAGGATGCATTAGATCTTCTTACCTTTAAAAAAAAAAAGGCAGCAATGATCAAAATACTAATCAATTACTTATAGACTCAGTGTATTTTTTTCTTGGAGTAAATGTCCAGGATGGGTGATAGAATAAAATGCTCTTGGCTTTTGGAAAAATTGATACTGTATATAGCAAAATAATGTGAAACCTGTATGCATGGATATTCTTAAAAATTCTTTACAGTTTTCCTGGGTTGTTGAGCCTCTAAAATGATCTTTTCCTCGGATGTGATAATAAAGTGTTTATTCTGTACTCTACATGTACGTAGTGTTTGGTCAGTAAACTTCGGTTACTCATCACTCATTACATTAGTCAACAAATTTTGTATGTTTGCCTTTCATGATGATGTTGATGGTAAGAATCCATCTACAAAAGCTTATTCAATACTCGGGATGTGCAAGACATTGTGTTACAGCCTGTGACTGTTAATCCCAGGGCTAGCAGTCCTGGATTGCTTCACAAGTCCTGTGAAATTTGGGGATGGGAAATAAAACACATTGCAAACCAATCAGGAATGTCCAGGCACTTAGGATGCTAGGTAACTAGATGAAAGTTCCAAAAGAGGGTTCTAAATATATATATTTCACCCTATAATTGGAATTCATGTTTCAGTGAGCCATATACCTGCAGCTAGGGCACCTGACAAATGTTTACATGATTGACAATGCCAGGGTGATTCTTTTCTACCATCTTTTCCTGGTTTTTCCCTTAGTATCTTTGTCTTTAAACTTTGGCAGGTTTGGGACCCTGAATGCATTGATATAATCAGAAAATTGACAAAATTGTATCCATGATACTGAATAAGATGCAGAAAAAAGAAGTTCAGTGAGTAGACAAACTTGGAAAATGTTTATTCTCATGAACAATAAAAAACCATAAAATTATAACAATAAGATAAAATTTTTCATTTACTACTAAAGATTTTTAAAATTGCAATGCCAGGCCAGGCACAGTGGCTCATGCCTGTAATCCCAGCCCTTGGGGAGGCTGAGGCAGAACGATGACTTGAGGCCAGCCCGGCCAACATGGTGAAAACGCATCTCTACTAAAAAATACAAAAATTAGCCAAGTGTGGTGGTGCACACCTGTAATCCCAGCTACTTGGGAGGCTGAGGCATGAGAATCGCTTGAACCTGGGAGGTGGAGGTTGCAGTGAGCCAAGATCACGCCACTGCATTCCAGCCTGGGCAACAGAGAGAGCCTCTGTCTCAAAAAAAAAATTGAGATGCAAATTAGTATTTGAGAAATTGGTACTGCAGACATTGCTGTTATTACATTTAGCAATATATATATCCAGAACAATAAGATGTTAATAACCTCTAAACAAGTAATTCTATTTCTTGGAATCTAAGAAAATAAGTAGAAAATGTGAATAAGGAAAACAGTAAAATGATAATAGTGGTTGTGTTACGATGGTGGGATTACGGATAACTTTTGTCATCTAAATGTTTGGTAGTTGTGATTTTGTTACTTTTAGAATTTTAAAACTGTACATAAAAAAGAAAAACATTAACATTGCCTGTGAAAAATCACTTTGTATGCCTTGTTAGTAAAATATTTTGAGAGATCAAAATACTTGATCTCTCAATTACTCAGTATCTCACTTCCCATTGCCATTGCAAGTCCCAACATCTAGGAAGAGAGATGACTTTACGGGAAAAACTTTGATTTGGCTACAAACGCAAAGTCAGTACCCACTGGGGCACCAGCATGAGGCTTCCTTTCTCTAAAACCTATCGTGTCTCACCAGCGCTGCAGAGTGAAGCTCAGAATCCACAGCCCGGCACTCAGAGCCCTGACCTCTTCCCACCTTTGCTTTCCACCTTCACCTACTGTTACTCTTGTTGTATTCTACTAATATTCATTTACACGTGTTTATTAATTTATTTGTTCAACAAATATTGAGGGTTTGCCCTGTGCCAGGCACAGTCCTAAGTCCCCACCAACAAAGAGAAGAACAAAAACCCTAGAATGGTGGTACCCTCATGGACTGTAGGTCTCGGGATGGAGATGAATGTTCATAAAGAGCCACGTGGGTAAATGTCAGCTTACAAGAGCTGAGTGCTGCATGGTGTTATGGTCATGTATGAAAGGGGAGGGAGGGTATATTGCCCCTAGTTTATGGGTAGAAGAGGGTATATTGCCCCTGAAGAAGTGACTATTTGAACTGAGATCTGTTGATGACTCAGTAACCTAGACAAAAAGGTAGACATGGGGACTGTCAACCAAGACTCCTCTCCTGGTCTAGAGGTGGACACATGTCCCAGCTGGGCCAGCCAGATTCCTCCTGGCAAGTCACATCTTGAGCAGAGTGATCTGAGGACTAAAAACAATTGCAGCTGCTTCACCGTGAGCGCTGGGCCCTGAAGCAACTGTCCATGGGTTTCCTCCTCCCAGACTCTAGACCCGACCCGTTTCTGCCTGGCTCTGGGCATAGTCGTCCAGCTTCCCCTCTGATTCGTGAGTCAGCATCCTTCCATTTCTTTTAGCTGAGCTGGTCTTGGTTGCCTGCAACCAAAGAAAGAACCCAAACTCACGCCCTGACACAGGGGAGCTTAAAGGCCCCACAGTGTGAGGGGACCAGTTTAGCAGGACTTCCCAGCGCCCCCAGTACCTAGATGTTCTACTCTTTCTTGCTGTATTCGCCCATGCCGTCCCCCTTTTTGGAATAGTCTCCTCTCCAACCCATACACTTTGATGCTGCCTGTGTGTGTATCTACATTTATATATTTAATTAATTGATGTATTTTTAAGAAAGGGAGAGGATGGCAGGGTGTGGTGGCTCGTGCCTGTAATTGCAGCACTTTGGGAGGCTGAGGCAGGCGGATTACCTAAGGTCAGGAGTTCCAGACCAGTCTGCCCAACATGGCAAAACCCCGTCTCTACAAAAAATACAAAAATTAGCCATGTGTGGTGGCAGGCACCTGTAATCCCAGCTACTTGGGAGGCCGAGGCAGGAGAATTGCTTGAACCCAGGGAGCAGAGGTGGCAGTGAGCTGAGATCACACCACTGCACTCCAGCCTAGGCAACAAGAGCTAAACTCTGTCTCAAAAAAAAAAAAAAAAAGAAAAGAAAAGAAAAGGGAGAGAAGGCTGGGCATCGTGGCTCATGCCTGTAATCCCAGCACTTTGGGAGGCCAAGGTGGGTGGATTACTTGAGGTCAAGAGTTCGAGACCAGCCTGGCCAACATGGTGAAACCCTGTTTCTACTAAAAAATACAAAAATTAGCCAGGTGTGATGGTGTGCACCTGTAATCCCAGCTACTCAGGAGGCTGAGGCACGAGAATCATTTGAACCCAGGAGGCCAAGGTTGCAGTGAGCCGAGATCATGCCGCTGTACTCCAGTCTGGGCGACAGAACAAGACTGTGTCTCAAAAAAAAAAAAAAAAGGAAAAAGAAAAGAAAAAACAAAAAGAAAGAAAGGGAGAGGAGAGAGTGGGAGAAAGAAGAGGAAAGGGGAAAGGAGAAGAAGAGAGGGGCTAGAAGGACGGTGAGAAAGGGAATATATCCAGCTCAGAAGTTTCTTCCCTCCCAGAACGTGAACGACCCTCCCCCGAACTCCCAGAACCTGCTCCTGTGCACTCTCTAAAGCCTGCCTTGCTTTATGGTTGTGTGTCTGTCTGTCTATCTGTCGTGTGCTCCCTGTTGGATAGGAAGCTCCTTGGGGACAGGATCTTGTCAAATTTTTCATTGTCTCTTTCACAGTACCTAGTTCCTGTATCTAAACTTAGTAGATGCTAAAAAGATGTTGGTCATTTGACTGATACAACTAGAAAAAAAAAAAAGTCCTCCAGAATTCAGAAGTAAAGGGAGAGGCAGCAAATCCTGTCACATCTGGCTTAATTACACATTGATGGTGACCTACTAACAAGGTTCCTTATGAGTAACTTAAAATGTAATTATTCTTTAAGATTGATCACATTACCCAGATTTTTATATCTTGCATTTTTTGAGCAAATATCTTAACAGGAAGCAGTACAGTGTGATGAAGGAGTCAGAGGAGACCTGGCTCCACATTCTGCTCTACCACCTCCGACCTGAGTAGTTCATTGGACCTTGAACGTTGAGCCTCAGGATCTTTTTCGGTAAAATGATGATAATAATATTACCTCCAAGACTGGCTTATATTAAAGCTCTTGTTAAAGTAGTTAGCAAGTCATTATTTAAATTTTTTGAATATTTTTAACATTTCATAAAATGTATCGAATGTATTTAGCCATAGTCTATTTAAACACTGTCTCATTTTTACACATTAAGATTATGTTTCACATTTTTAATATTTTAAATAATTTTGTAAATGTAGATCTTGGAGGGAGAATTTTCATCAAATTTAGATTTATTCCTTAGGATTGATTTCAGAAGTGGAATTATTATATCAAGAAGAAATTTTATGGCTCTTCATATGCATAATCAAATAGCTTTCAAAAAGGCAAAACCAATGTATATTCCCACTAATACATGATATATGAGAATCCCCATTTCATCACATTCCTATCAGGATTTCCCGGGGTTTTTTTAATTTGCAAATTTGATAGGCAGAAAATGCCATCTTGTTTGTTTTCATGTCTTTATTAATGAGGTTAAACATATTTTCCAGGTATTTTGAAACAAGTTTTGTTTTTCCCTTTTGAGAATTAACTATTCCTGTCAACAAGGCATTCCTAACCAGGCACTCTGCTTACCAAGTTTTAAAATGTTCCTTAAAATGCTGTAGAACATTTGCTAGTACGTAGCCAATGAAGTTGGAACTCTCAGCACTTTCTTCAAGAGGGATCTTGAGTGTGAAATTAGAGGAAGGCAGAATGCTTAAGTCTGTCATCACTGTTTCATCTTGTTTGGAACTATTTCCTTCCTGAATCCTTGGAACTGCCTACAGAAGAAGGATTATACAGTCAAAGATTACTAAATCCCAATACACGTTCAACAGTAATTTAATACCAGCTTAGTCAGGATAGGCTAGGCTGTGCCGAGGTAACAGATTAGTCCCGGCATTCCTAGGGCTTCATGCAACAAAGATTTATTTCTTGCTCGTGTTATGTGTCTGTTACAAGGGCTGCATACCAGAAAACACTGAGGAGCCTGGTAGGCAGAGGCACATTATCTCATAGCTGTAGCAGATGAATTCATGACTTTCTTTGTGCCCTCAGCAGGAAAAGAGAATAGATGAGCACACACAGGCTCTTCACTGTCTCAGTCTACAAAGAACCCTTTTCAGTTTTGCTCACGCTTCATTGGCCAGAACTTGCCACATGGCAACGTTTAACCACAAGGGGAGCTGGAAAATATGAGCCAGGAGGGGGGATGTTTGCTGAGTATTACTGTCTGTGCCACAAACTTTATTGCATCACACCAAGCTTTGTACTGAGTTTTCCTAAAACTTTACAATTTATGGTTGTTTGTGTGATTTTGGCAAGAATCAATGCAAAATTTATGTTACTCTCAATGAATAACATGTATGTTACTCTCTTAATGAATTCTCCAGTGCATAGACTTTGATTTGAATCATTTAAATGGAACTGAACTGATAGGCAACTTGATGTAACCTTAAGAGAATGATTTTTAAATTTTCCCTTCTCTTTCTGTGACTATAACATATATAAAAATTGCATAAAGTATTTATGTTTGGCTTAAATAATAGTAAAGTAAACACTTACGTAACTATTATACAGCCAGGGGCCATAACCGTTTTCACTTGCTGGATTTTGCATATTTCTTTCCTAAGGCTTCTCTTCAGCACTTGCTATTTTATGGGTTTGTATTTTTCTTTACATGGTGAAATAAGGGCTGTTTTGAGAAAAGTAACTTCACAGGCAGTTTAGCAAAGTGGTTACGTTCACTCGTTCTAGAGAAATACTACTTGACTTTGAATTCTAGTTCTACCATTTACTAGCTGTGTGAGCTCAGACAAGTTGCTTAACTTCCTTTGTGCCTCATTTGAAAAACTGGGGAAAGAATTCTACTTCCCTTATGGGGTCACTGAAGGTATTAAATGGTCTGATATATGGAAAAAGTTATTAGAACATTGCCTGACACCTAGTAAATGCTCTTTAGTGGTAATAATTGTTATAAAAATGTATAATTGAAAACCATAATTTTATGTTATGTGGAGGTTTTTATATAGAAATGCCTTTGTTATCAGCATAAAGAATTTTAGATAAATCTGTTAGTGTGACTCAGAGACACTAGAATGGAAGTAAATTGAAGCACAGAATAGGAAATACTGACAATGGTAAAAACAACTAAATATTAACTGTAGATTTCTAAAGGTTGAAAGCACTGCTAAAATTTTTCTTCAAGTTTTATTCTTCAAGACAAGACGTTTTCCTCATTAAACTGAAAGTCTGTATATACGAGGATGATCAAATATATTGAATTACTTTACCTTCCTCGAGTATGATCTAATGGAGTTACAGAATCAGAGAGCTGGCAGGGATTGGAAGAGTGGCTTTCAAAACTCTTTGACTGTGGTCTGTAGTAATGAATACACTTGATAGCATGACTCAAAATACACGTATGTCTACATATGTGTGTAAATATGCTTACACACATATACACATGCAAAATGCAAATGACATTCCATGATGTGCATATGACTTATGAAATGCAATACATACTAATATTTTCTGCTTTGTCCTATTCTATTTTTTGTATGGTTTTTAACCTTGTTTTTTAATGAGCTTGCTGTGACTTTCCAAACTTATTTCTCAAATCATGCATGATCCACAGCTTTGTAGTTTGAAAGAGGGTAATGCTGGATTACAGAATGCTGTAAGTCAAATTTCCTAGAAGCAGTGCCTGAGATTCTGACAGAAATGGTTTATAAAGGAGTGATCTCAGGTGCGACTTTTAAGGGGAGAGGAAAGCAAACTAGAGAAGAGAAAGCAGCTAAGCAAGAATATGGCTTCAGATGACCATTAGCCTCAGCCTGATCCTGCAGGAAACTGTGGGGCATAAGTGCCCCAAGGGCAATCTTTGGGAGAAAGTTTCAGAGATAAGCAGTTAGCAGCAGCACCAGCAACAGTGGGAGCTGGTAAAAGGGATCCCCAGGGATCTGGATAGGGCACCAACATAACATACTACACAGAATATTGCATCTTCAATTGCTCTGCCCAGTAATTTTTATATCAGGTCTTTTTGGGAACCCCTCGATACCAGCCTCATCAGGAATCACTAGCCTGATGCGTTTGTAGATTAAGGTAATGTGTGTGTGTTGGAGGGGGGATGTCTTAGGAAGAAAAGTCACTTGAGTGTTATGCAAAAAGTTATTGACTGAACCTGGGAGTCATGGTATTGGTAGAATTTAAGATGGCAATATGTTCTTATTTTTGTTTTTGAGACAGACTCTCACTCTGTTGCCCAGGCTGGAGTGCAGTGGCACGATCTCCGCTCTCTGCAACCCCCACCTCCCAGGTTCAAGCGATTCTCCTACCTCAGCCTCCTGAGTAGCTGGGATTACAGGTGTGTGCCATCACACTTGGCTAATGTTTTATGTTTTTGGTAGAGACGGGGTTTCACCATGTTAGCCAGGCTGGTCTCAAACTCCTGACCTCAAGTGATGCACCCACCTCGGCCTCCCAAAGTGCTGGGATTACAGGCACGAGCCACCATGCCCAGCTGGCAATACATTTTTAAGTGAAGAGTAACATATAAATGTTTAATTCTCAAGATAACTCAGTGGCTTTATTGTGTCAGCAACTAATAAGAGCTATAATTTACAGAGCTCTTGTTTTGTATAAGAAATCTATACTAATCACTTTATAGGTGTACATGTTAAGATAGCTGTTATTGTTCCCATTTTACAGGTGAAAACTGAGGCCTACAATGGTTCGGGTACTTTCCCAAGCTTACTCAGCTGGTAAGTTTCAGAGCCAAATTTTGAACTCAAATTGCTTTATTTGTAAGTCTTCTCTCTTAAAAACGACATTGGCCAGATTTCTTCAAGGTTACCTCTATCAGTTATAGCCCTATAACTCTAAGCAGAATTAGCCATTTCTAGATTAGAAAGTATTTTGTGTTTTAAATTGATTTTCTTTTCTTTTCTTTTCTTTTTTTTTGAGAGGGAGTCTCGCTCTGTCGTCCAGGCTGGAGTGCAGTGGCCGGATCTCAGCTCACTGCAAGCTCCGCCTCCCAGGTTCACGCCATTCTCCTGCCTCAGCCTCCTGAGCAGCTGGGACTACAGGTGCCCGCCACCTCGCCCAGCTAGTTTTTTGTATTTTTAGTAGAGACGGGGTTTCACCGTGTTAGCCAGGATGGTCTCGATCTCCTGACCTTGTGATCCGCCTGTCTCGGCCTCCCAAAGTGCTGGGATTACAGGCTTGAGCCACCGCGCCCGGCCTAAATTGATTTTCTTTATAGAGTTTCTTGTTTTCTAAAGACCACGAACTACATTAAATCAAGTCAGCCTGAAGGCAATCACAATGGAAATATGAATACCCCCTGCAGCTTGTTTTCAAATTCAGATACCATTCATACGTAAATTAACAGTGAAATCAAGGTGTGCACATGTCATCTCCGTATCTGCTCTTGGGTCTCGCCTTTACCTGTATTGAATTAAAGATGATCTCCGTTTCTGGGGTCTGGTTTGCCAGTTCAGACACCCAGCCAAATTGCCCTCTCATCTTCTCCACCAGATAGGCGGTGTCCTCCAAGTGCTTCCGGGTCATCTGGAGAATCTGGCTGTACTGCTGATTGGATACATTGACCAACCTGATGGCCTCGTCTAATTCTGTGTGCAGAGCAGGTAGGCCAGGACAGTCTAGCAAAGAAGAAAGTAACGTGGAGAAGGAAAAGGTCCATGAAACTTGGAGGTGGGCAACATGGGCTTACGTCCCAGCCCTTACACTGTCTATTTTCCCCTTTTGCCTGTGGGAGTTTTTAGTTATGTCTGTTATTCTGGAGTAATTATTAATATCACCTACATCTGTGTCAAACCAGATCCAGTTTAACTGTGAATTATATGGTTTTATGTAACAGAAACTGGGCTGGAGACAGAACTTTTTGTCATAAATTCCACATGGCTACCACCTATATTAAGAAAAAATTAATATAGTCTCTACTATATTAATTTTTAGTAGAGACTATTAATATTAATATAGTCTCTACTAAAAATTCATCTGCCAAAACAGATGAAGTCCTTACTATGCCCCTTCTACATCACATCCCATTTATCCCTTAAAAAGGATACTACTATTTGATTTTGGATGTATATGTCCAGTACCAGTAATCAGTATGGGAAAAGAGGAAAAGAACCACATATAGTGAAGCTACTCAAAATTAAGACCAAAAGTGTAGAGTAAATAGTGAAAAAAAAAAGATTCGTGATGTTTTAGAAATTAGTTTATATTTATCAATAATGAAATTATAATTACAGTTGCGTGTTTAGTATTAGAACAAAGTAAATCAAAACTGACTGAAGAGACAAAATTATTATTTGATTAAAGGTATGAGATGTGTTTATAATAGCAAAACCTTGAAAGCAAATGTACTTCAGCTAGGGAATGAATAAATAAATTGTGATATGCCTACATAGACCAACATACAACAGTGAATTAATGAACTAGAGCAGCACATATCCACACGGCTAACCCTTGCAAACTACACTGAGTGAAAAGCCACATTGCAAAAGAATACATAAGTAATCATATTTATATTGTTAAGAAAGAAAAATTATCCAGAACTTGGAAATAAGGCAAAAGAATGGCTGCATTTCCTTTCGTTTCTTTTTCTTTTCTTTTTTTTTTTCTTTTTCCAAGACAGGTTCTCGCTTTGTTACCCAGGCCAGAGTGCAGTGGCATGATCATAGCTCACTCACTACAGCCTCGAACTCCTGGGCTCAAGTGCTATTTTCACCTTAGCCTCCTGAGTAGCTGGGACTACAGGCTCACCATGCCCAGCTAATTTTTAATTTTTTTGTAGAGGCAGGGTCTCACTTTGCTGCCCAGGCTTACATGTCCTTTCAATGTCATACTAAATTATTGTCTAAGAGGTTGACCCAAAGATCACTTCAAGGTCTAAGGAAGAGATCCTTTGTTGTCTTTACTATTTACTATTGATTAGGGCCTGACTCCATGAAATTACCTGTAAATTATGGAATGAAAAGTGGCAAATGTTTGTCTAGTAGAGATGTAAATTATTTTGGTCTGTTAGAAAAGATAATGGCGGGCCGGGCGTGGTGGCTCAAGCCTGTAATCCCAGCACTTTGGGAGGCCGAGACGGGCGGATCACGAGGTCAGGAGATGAGACCATCCTGGCTAACACGGTGAAACCCTGTCTCTACTAAAAATACAAAAACTAGCTGGGCGAGGTGGTGGGCGCCTGTAGTCTCAGCTACTCGGGAGGCTGAGGCAGGAGAATGGCGTAAACCCCGGAGGCGGAGCTTCCAGTGAGCTGAGATCAGGCCACTGCACTCCAGTCCGGGCTACAGAGCAAGACTCCGCCTCAAAAAAAAAAAAAAAAAGAAAAGAAAAGATAATGGCATGGCCGGGCGCGGTGGCTCAAGCCTGTAATCCCAGCACTTTGGGAGGCCGAGACGGGTGGATCACAAGGTCAGGAGATCGAGACCATCCTGGCTAACACGGTGAAACCCCGTCTCTACTAAAAATACAAAAAAAAAAAAAAAAACTAGCCGGGCGAGGTGGCGGCGCCTGTAGTCCCAGCTACTCGGGAGGTTGAGGGAAGAGGATGGCGGGAACCCGGGAGGCGGAGCTTGCAGTGAGCTGAGATCAGGCCACCGCACTCCAGCCTGGATGACAGAGCAAGACCGTCTCAAAAAAAAAAAAAAAAAAAGAAAAGATAATGGCAAAATTTACAGTTTAGTTGCCTTTTCGAATATTAACTAACTTATATCTAATTCCATAATCTTTCAGCATTCTGTCTGTCCTTGACTGTAAGCACTCCAGTCTCTCTTATACTCCTTTGACCCAGCTCTAACACCCTGCTGCTTCCTTCATTAATAAGTTAAATAGTCAAATTAACATTTGACATGTGCCCATTTCTTTTTTCTTTTTCTTTTCTTTCTTTTTATTTTTTTATGTTTGAGACAGAGTATCACTCTGTTGCCCAGGCAGGAGTGCATGGCACAATCTTGGCTCACTGCAACCTCTGCTTCCTGGGATCAAGTGATTCTTGTGCCTCAGCCTCCCGAGTAGCTGGGCCTACAAGTGCACGCTACCATGCCTGGCTAATTTTTGTATTTTTAGTAGAGATGGGGTTTCACCATGTTGACCAGGCTGGTCTCAAACTCCTAGCCTTAAGTGATTGCCCACCTTGGCCTCCCAAAGTGCTGGGATTACAGGCTTGAGCCACCACGCCCGGCCTCATTTTTTTTTTTTTTTAAACGGAGTCTCACTCTGTCGCCCAGGCTGGAGTGCAATGGTGCGATCTTGGCTCACTGCAACCCCTGCCTCCCGAGTTCAAGCAATTCTCCTACCTCAGCCTCCTGAGTAGCTGGGACTACAGGCACGCACCACCACGCCCAGCTAATTTTTTTTGTATTTTTAGTAGAGACGGGGTTTCACCATGTTGGTCAGGCTGGTCTGGAACTCCTGACCTCGTGATCTGCCCACTTTGGCCTCCCAAAGTGCCAGGATTACAGGCATAAGCCACCACGCCTGGCTGTATGAAGCATATTTTTAAGGTTAAAAGTTCTACATTGACAATGCAAAAATCAAAATGTAAACCATTGCTATGTAGGATATAGGTATGTGTATATATTATATGTATAAGGGACATGATATGAGTAGGAAGAAATGTAAGGAAATAATTAATACCAAATTCAAAATAGTACTTTCCTTTTGAGGAGATAAAGTGAATGTGATGTGGAAGGGGACATAGTGGGGCTTTGTCTGTTTTGGTAATGTTCTATTTCTCCATCTAGGTGATTGAGAATTTTTTTTTTTTTTTTTCTGAGACAAAGTCTTGCGCTGTCACCTAGGCTGGATGCAGTTGCTCGATCTCGAGTCACTGCAACCTCCGCCTCCTGGTTTCAAGTGATTCTTTTGCCTCAGCCTTCCGGAGTAGCTGGGATTACAGGTGTGCACCACCACACCTGGCTAATTTTTATATTTTTAGTAGAGACAGGGTTTCACCATGTTGGCCAGGCTGGTCTGGAACTCCTAACCTCAAGTGATTCTCCTGCCTCAGCCTCCCAAAGACCTGGAATTACAGGCATGAGCCACCATGCCTGGCCTATTACATCATTCTTTATACATTTATAATAAAATGCAATTTATAATAACAGTTTTAAGCAGTATGGGAGCACATTAGGACATTATTTACATTTTACCTTTGCAACACTAAACTTTCATTGAATTTGTACTGTATTACCTGATGTATACTGTATCTACTATCTGGTGCATGTTGATTATCAGGTGCATTTTAATGTATTATCTGATTTATTCTGTATTATCTTGTGACATTCAAGAATTATTAATAAGCTATTTTAGCTGGGTAGAAGGAAATAGATGTTAATGATACATAGAGGGATGCTTGAGCAGACTATTTTTGTAAGAGGTCAGTATATTAAGTGTATATTTTTCTGTTATAAAAACCTCTGGGCCGGGCGCGGTGGCTCAAGCCTGTAATCCCAGCACTTTGGGAGGCCGAGACGGGCGGATTACGAGGTCAGGAGATCAAGACCATCCTGGCTAACCCGGTGAAACCCCCGTCTCTACTAAAAAATATAAAAAACTAGCGGGGCGCGGTGGCAGGCGCCTGTAGTCCCAGCTACTCGGGAGGCTGAGGCAGGAGAATGGCGTAAACCCGGGAGGCGGAGCTTGCAGTGAGCTGAGATCCGGCCACTGCACTCCAGCCTGGGCGACAGAGCGAGACTCCGTCTCAAAAAAACAAAACAAAACAAAACAAAAACCTCTGCTTCTGTATATAACCTTGCAACTGTGACTTAAAAAACAAATACTTGAATAATGAGAATCACTGATACTTCAGACATTTTATTTAATCTTCAAAAGGTGTGTATGAAGCAGATATATTATTCCCACCTTCCAAATGATAAAACAGGCTGAGAGAGTCCTCGAGTCAGCAATTCAGGAGAGAGAGCACTCTTTTTTAATTTTATTTATCTATTTATTTATTTTTTCTTTTTTCGAGACAGAGTCTCGCTCTGTGGCCCAGGCTGGAGTGCACTGGCTTGATCTCAGCTCACTGCAACCTCTGCCTCCCAGGTTCAAGCAATTCTCTTGCCTCAGCCTCCTGAGGAGCTAAGATTACAGGTTCATGCCACCACACCCAGCTAATTTTTGTACTTTTAGTAGAACGGCGTTTCGCCATTGTTGACCAGGCTGGTCTCAAACTCCTGACCACAGGTGATCCACCCACCTCGGCCTTCCAAAGTGCTGGGATTACAGCGTGAGCCACTGCTCCAGGCCAGGAGAAAGAGTACTCTCAACTGCTCAGGTTACCCAGCGAAAAGGTCCAGTTTATAATCAAAGCTACTTGGAGCAATGCTTTCCAAACCCTTTTCTGCCACAAGACATTCTAGATGTCAAAATTGTCTAATATACATTCTAAGGTGGGGTAGATGTGCCTATGGCAGAAAATTTGGCCCAAGAGGGATGTGGAGAAGTAGACAGGTCCATTTGTATAATGGACTCTGCTTTTAAAAGAAGGGGGAGAAAAGACCAACTACTGAGGTGGGGAGAGGCTGAGAGAGAATGAAGTGGAAGAGGGAGAGAAAGAACAATCCTTTTTCTTGTTCTGTGGCCGGTGTAACCTGACTCCCTCACTAGCCCAACTAGCCTGAGAATTCGGTGGAAATAAGAACCTAGGCTGGTGATGTTTAAAAAGGAGAAAGGGGCTGGGCGTGGTGGCTCAGGCCTGTAATCCCAGCACTTTGGGAGGTGGAGGTGGGCGGATCACTTGAAGTCAGGAGTTTGCCACTAGCCTAACCAACATGGTGAAACCCCATCTCTACTAAAAATACAACAAAGTAGCTGGGCATGGTGGCAGGTGCCTGTAATCCCAGCTACTCGAGAGGTTGAGGCAGGAGAATCACTTGAACCTGGGAAGCGGAGGTTGCAGTGAGCCGAGATCGTGCCATTGCACTCCAGCCTGGGTGACAGAGCGAGACTCCGCCTCAAAAAGAAAGAGAAAGGGAGTGTTGTCGACTCTAAAAAGATTTAATAACTACTCGAATAATGATCTAATTTAATAGACTCCATTAAATTCATGGTTTTTTTATTTAATTGAATAAAAAAAATTCGAAAGGGAACCTTATTCCTTTTGAGTTGGAAAGCATATAGATGTTTAGAACCCCTACAATGCGTTAATTTGCACAATGGAAAGACCTATTTCATAATAGAGAATATTAATATGTAATTTACAGGCTCCTTGAGCAAGGTGATTAAATAAAAGTAGTATGTTAAAAAGTCAAATAAATTTTAAAGATGTCTAATAATTTTTAATATCATATATGCATACATGTATATATGGTCCCCAACTTACAATGGTTCGACTTACAATTTTTTGAACTTATGATGGGTTAACTGTGACATAACCCTATCCTAAGTCAAGGAATATCTTATGGTTAAAAGTTTGGAAAATACAGAAAGAAGTATTTTTAAAAATCATGTTTAATCTTAAAACCCAAAGGTAACCTTTATTACTATTGTGGTGTATCTAATGATACTTTAAAAGCCAAATATGTTCAGGATATTATGTTGTTTAAGATTGTAACAGTTTCTTGGCCGGCCGCTCACGCCTGTAATCCCAGCACTTTGGGAGGCCGAGGTGGGAGGATCATGAGGTCAGGAGTTCGAGACCAGCCTGACCAATATGGTGAAACCCTGTCTCTACTAAATATACAAAAATTAACCAGGTGTGGTGGCACATGCCTATAATCCCAGCTACTCAGGAGGTTGAGGCAGCAGAATTGCTTGAACTCAGGAAGTAGAGGTTGCAGTGAGCGAAGATCACACCACTGCACTCCAGCCTAGGTGACAGAAAAGATTGTAACAATTCCATTCTCCCTTTTCTCTGAACAGCAAAATTTGTTCCAAGTTGCTCATTGTTAGATTGAGGAGACAAAGCCAAGGGAGGGACAGGAGTTTCCACTGACTATGCTTTTTGTTCTTTCTGTTGATATAAATTACTCCAGCGGTCTTCACTGTGGGAAGTTAAGGGCACAAGAGCTATTACTTGGTAGTAAACAAATTATAATCTGATTTTTCTGAACATCCTTTATAGCAGGGCTCCCCAACCCCTGGGCCATGGACCCATAGCAGGCTGTGGCCTCTTAGGAAGGGAGCTGTACAGCAGGAGGTGAGCAGCAGGTGAGCAAGCGTGACTGCCTGAGCCCCGCCTCCTGTCAGATCAGCAGAGGCATTCGATTCTCACAGGAGCACGAACCCTATTGTGAACTGTGCATGCAAAGGGTCTAGGTTGAACGCTCCTTAGGAGAATAATGCCTGATGATCATCCCCAAACGTACCCCCTGCCCCACCATCTTTGGAAAAATTGTCTTCCACGAATCTAGTCCCTCGTACCAAAAGGCTGGGGACCACTGTTTTATAGAAGAATTTTGTTAGAACCCAGAGATTATCTTGGGTCCTTTATTTACAAATTACTCAACTGAGGCCTAGACAGCATAAATGACTTGCCCAAAATCTCCAGCTAGTGTAGTAGAATTTACTGACATATTGATTTCTGTCCGTCCTGTATCTTCCAATTTCCAACTCTAAGCCATTAGCCACACTTTTAAAATTTCCTTCCCTTAGGGCTTTAGTGAGATAAAATGCAGAAGCATAGGAATCAAAAGCTCTTGTTTTATATAAGAAAATTTGTAATTTGGCCCTGGTGAGGTAGGAGGAGTGACTTTAGTCCGGAGAAGGAAAAGGGGATGAGGGGAGGGACGGAGGAAAGGGAGAATGATTTCCTAAATGGGGAAGGAACTAGAAAGGCCACTCTGGGAGGGAAAAGGATTCCTGGGGCTTAGAAGGAGAAGCCACTTTCCCAGTTTAAATGCTAATTAGTTAATTAACCCACCAATGGGAAAGAGCCAATGCCACTTTCAAAAACAAGATTTCACTTGTCTAAATACTGATTTACAGAATGAAAAGGTTTCTTTCATGGTCGGAGGCGGGGTTCTTTTTTTTTGCGGTAAGAAGGAAGGATTTGCCCTAATTTGCTCAAGCTTTTTCTTTTGCGCACTGTAGTGTTTAGTCATTAATCATTTAAAAAAAAAAAAAAAAAACCACAAGAACAAAAGTTTGTAAACCGGGCCGGGCGCGGTGGTTCATGCCTGTAATCCTAGCACTTTGGGAGGCCGAGGTGGGCGGATCACAAGGTCAGGAGTTAGAAACCAGCCTGGCCAATATGGTGAAACCCTGTCTCTACTAAAAATACAAAAAAATTAGCTGGGCGTGGTGGCGCACACCTGTAATCCCAGCTGCTCGGGAGGCTGAGGAAGGAGAATTGCTTGAACCCGAGAGGTGGAGGTTGCAGTGAGCCGAGGTTGCACCACTGCACTCCATCCTGGGCAATAGAGCAAGACACCATCTCAAAAAAACAAACAAACAAAAACCAGTTTATAAACCTACATTGAACGCCCCCACATGGAAAAGTGCTTCACTGTGGGAAGTTAAGGGCACAAGAGCTATTACTTGGTAGTAAACGAATTATAATCTGATTTTTCTGAACATCCTTTATAGCAGGGGTCCCCAACCCCTGGGCCATGGACCCGTAGCAGCCTGTGGCCTCTTAGGAAGGGAGCTGTACAGCAGGAGGTGAGCAGCAGGTGAGGAGGAAAGCAAATGAATCCACCATGCTTGTGAGAATGAGATTTTGTCCTCTGTCCAGAATACTAAAGAAACCCTAAAAAATTGTTAGATATGAGTTCTAAATATCTTTTCAAACAATCAATATGTCAGTATGTTCAATTCTTTGCCTTCTACTTTTAAACTTGATTTCCTCCTAAAGCAACCTTTTTAAATTACCTTCTCTGCCCTAACTCATTCCAATTACCTGCTCCACCCGGACTCATTCCGTTTACCTGCCCCGCCCCGACTCATTCCGAGTACCACTCACCCTGACTAATTCCATTACCTGCTCTGCCGTAACCATTTTTCCCGCCAAACCAGTCACCGCCCCCCCATCCCGCTCTTTAAATTAGCCAATCGGAATTAGTTTAGCCTGTGCGGTCTAACCCTAGCCAATAGGGGAATGACACAGCAGCAGGGGCCGGAACCCCTTTCCCTCCCTTGTGGAAGTGCGCGCTCACCGTTGTTCCATCTGTAAGGGTGCAACCGTCTATAGCAGTAACTTGCCTTGCTGAGAATTAAAAAGAAAATTTTATATTCGAGTGCCGAAACTTTATAACGAAATGTACCCCAGAACCTAAGGTATAATTTTTTTTTTTTTGAGACGGAGTCTGGCTCTGTAGCCCGGGCTGGAGTGCAGTGGCCGGATCTCAGCTCACTGCAAGCTCCGCCTCCCGGGTTTACGCCATTCTCCTGCCTCAGCCTCCGGAGTAGCTGGGACTACAGGCGCCCGCCACCTCGCCCGGCTAGTTTTTCGTGTATTTTAGTAGAGACGGGGTTTCACCGTGTTAGCCAGGATGGTCTCGATCACCTGACCTCGTGATCCGCCCGTCTCGGCCTCCCAAAGTGCTGGGATTACAAGCTTGAGCCACCGCGCCCGGCCTTAACGTATAATTTTTAAAAATACCAGTTATTTACCTTCAGATAGGTGAGCCTGACATTTTTGGCATTTCTCATGAAATTGGAAACATCTCGACAAATTCTGCTCAAGTTCCCCACACAGTCCTCTGTCCTGCCCAGGTAACATCTTTGAAATCAGGCCTCCGTGGTCAGGGGCTACAGAGAACATAACATTTACACGTTAGTGTCTAAGAGTTTGCACTGTAAAGAAGTGAAGACAATGCCACTGCTTTTTCTTACCAGTGCCTTCAAAATCTTTTTCATGTATGTATGTATGTATGTAATTTATTTATTTTTGAGACAGAGTTTTGCTCTGTTGCCTAGGCTAAAGTGTTCAGTGGCGGGATCTTGGCTCACTGCAACCTCTGCCTCCCGGATCCAAGTGATTCTCCTGCCTTAGCCTCCCAAGTAGCTAGGATTACAGGCGACAGCCACCACACCCAGCTAATCTTTGTACTTTTAATAGAGATGAGGTTGCACCATGTTGTCCAGGCCGGTTTCTGGAACTGCTGACCTCAAATGATCCACCCGCCTCGGCCTCCCAAAGTACTGGGATTACAGACATGAGCCACCGCACCGGGCCCTTTTTCCTGTATGTAGACACAGAAATGCATGTTGTTGCAATAATTTCCTAGGACAACTGAACATCTATTAAATTGCACATACTCTTGAATCCAAGAATCTCAATACTAGACATTTATTATTAGTATATACACACATATATTAATGCATGTAATTTTATTTTCTAGGAGGAGTCATGAAGAATTATTAATAACTATCTTTTAGAAGAGGGACTTGATAAGGTAGGAGAGGGCAGCTTTCATTAATTTTGTTTTTTTATATATTTGATTACTTTAAAAATCATATGTCTTATTTATATCATTAGTATTTCTGATGTCAATAGGATTAAGTAAATAGGTGACTGTGAGCCACTTTTTCTCTTGCATTTTTCGGTATTTTAAAAAACGCTTTAATAATTTTTTAAGCTATAATTGGGAAGAAGTTTCAAAGATACTAGAAACGTCTGTTTCTTAAAGTGGGTGATAGGTGGTTATTTTATTACTATTCTATTTTTGCATTTGTCATATGTGTGTGAGTATGTGTGTGTGGAGATGTATATACTGTTACGGACAGTGGGTCAAAGATTTAGGAAAATACCTAAAGCAGATCATGTTTTGAGAAGTTTTTTCCCCTAGGAGAATTAATCCATATAAAATGCGTAAAAGAGAAGTCTATCCAACAGAAAATTGGCAGTTCCTGATAGAGTATTTGACATTAGGAAACATGTATTACTAATTGACAACCTGATGATTTTCTGTTAGATTAAATCCTCAGCATTTAAAAATGAAACATTTTATTTTGACATAAATTGCAATGTCCATAGTTTAAAAACAGTGAAGCATTGTTCGATAGAATGGCTTGTAAGGCACGTATCCCCCTTGGTGACTAGAAAGTCAGTTGCTCCCAGCTGCTTTCCTGGACCCTCTTCTTTGCCCTGCATAGCCCGCTGTGAGAATTTCCACTGTAGAATTAATTCCCGCTTTATGCACTGTTTGCTTTCTTATCTTTTCCGTTAGACTCTCAGCCTCTTGAGGGAAGAGACTTGGTCTTGCCATTTTAATCTTGTCATTCTTCTCTACCTTCTTCTGCCATTTGACCCACGATATGGTGATGTAATTGTTCACTAATCTGTTTTCCTTTCTCCGGACTGAGCTCCTGGAAGTCAGAGGCTGCGTCATAATCATCATTTTATCTCTAGCATCTAGATTAATACCTGGTACGTACACCAAGGATGACAAATTCTAGGCCCCGTATGACACTAATTCCCCATCCTGCACCCAGAGCAGGATCTATCACCTCACTTAGTCTAGCCTTGAGAGAACCTCAGAACCCTTCCAGGGAGCTACTTCCAGTGCAGTCGCTGAGATAAATCATCTGCTCTCCTACCTGCCTGTCTGTTTCTCCCAAGTGAAAATTAATGTCAACTAATTCTCTCTTAAGGATTAGAAACAGGTCTGCTGGCCCCCTGCCCTGGTCAAGCTACAGTAGAACATGATCTCATCTGTTCTTTCCAGGGATTCATAAGACAAGTGAAGACAATTCCAAGAGCTACTTTCCTGGACCTATTCACTTTCCACAGATTCAGGAACTGAGGTCCAGGAAGACCAAAGTAGGAAAGAAATACGAGACCAAAATGAGCCTGTACTCAAAATAACAAAAATAACATTAATTATGAAGATATTTCTGATTCTTTTTATTTTCGCTTTCCTTTTCCTGGTGTTCATAATTCAATTTTGGCTTCTGACTTTGGCCCTTTAAACAATCATGACCAATAAGGCTCATCCATGAAGGTTGCCACACAGAACTTGCTCAGTAAATTTTGGTCAGTTGCTATTATTATTCGCTCTGTTACAGCTACCACAGATTCAGTGGCTTGAAACAGCACAAATTCATTATTGTTTCGTCTTTTAGGTCAGAAGTCTGAAGTGGGTCTCACTGGGCTAAAATCAAGATGTCATCCGTTTCAAAAAAAAAAAAAATGCAAAAATTAGCTGGGTGTGGTGCCACGCACCTGTAGTCCCAGCTACTCAGGTGACTGAGGCAGGAGAATCGCTTGAACCCAGGAGGCGGAGGTTGCAGTGAGCCAAGATCATGCCACTGCACTCCAGCCTGAAGACAGAGTGAGACTCTGTCTCAAAAAAATAAAAAAAATAAAAAGTAAGATGTCAGTAGGGCTAGTTTTTTGGGAGGCTCTAGAGGAGAATTCATTTCTATACCATTTCCAGTTCCTCAAGGCCACCTACATTCCTCGGCTCATGGCCCCCGTCCTCTGTCTTCAAGGCCATCAAAGTAGAGCCAAATCCTTCTCTTGCGGCCACTGCAATTAATTCTTTTCTGCCTCCTTCTTCCACTTTTAAGGACCCTGTGATTACATTGAATCCATCAGTTGAGGCCGGGTACGATGGCTCATGCCTGTAATCCCAACACTTTGGGAGGCTGAGGTGGGCGGATCATTTGAGGTCAGAAGTTCGAGACCAGCCTGGACAACATGGTGAAACCCTGCCTCTAGTCAAAATACAAAAATTAGTCAGGCATGGTGGTGAGCACCTGTAATCCTAGCTACTCAGGAGGCTGAGTCAGGAGAATGGTGTGAACCTGGGAGGTGGAGCTTGCAGTGAGCCAAGTTCACGCCACTGCACTTCAGCCTGGGCAACAGAGCAAGACTCTGTCTCAAAAAATAAATAAATAAAAATAAAATCAGTTGATTAACAAATTCATTTATCTCCATCTGCAACCTTACTTTGCCTTTGCCACCTAACATAAATTCACAGGTTTGGGGATTAGGGTGGGGATATTTTGGGCAGTCATTATTTTGCCTATCAAAAGGGGCAAAACTCAAAGTGTCAAGTCATTAGGCAGATTTTCTAGGGGCAGTAAGCTTACTCCTCACCGACTACCTGTCCAGAAAAGTGATAGAAACCACATTCAAGTGCCGTAGAGCCCGTGCCTGACTATTGTTGATAAACAGTCCACATTTGCTCATCTGGGAAGACTGTCTCCTCTGCGGTCAGCTTCTGTGGACTGTCTGCCTAGGGGAGGGATACTGGAGAAAGAAGAGTACGATAGAGTAAATAGACTTTTTTGTTTGCTATTTTGTTTTTGTCTTTAATATTTGCATTCACAGGGGACCTTGGCTTTTCAGGTCCTCACTGAGATGGAAGTGGCACGGAGGGGCTGGGGAGGGTGTGTGTGAGGCAGCTGAGAGTAGGGCTGGCCCCCAGCTGTGTGAATGAGAAGGCAATGGTGGCAGACAGTGGAAACCCATGTTCGTAGCTGGTACATGGAAAAGGGTTACAGTGATTGGCACATTATCTAGACTCTGGCATGTCTGAATCACTACTGACAGTCCCGTGCACATGGAAATATAAGCAATGCTTGTGTAAGGCTGCTACACAACATGGAGGGGAGGAACCCTTTTGTTCTAATGAACACATTCTCAATGTTATTCCAAGACAGTTGATATCCATTTAAACAGTCAGGCTAAAATCACTTGATACCACCCAGCCTGGATAGATTTAGTCTACTCGCCTGGTGTTTATCCTGAATATTTGATGAATTTGGAACCTCAGAATGGAATACCAGATGAAATACTTGACTTATAAAAAAAGTCCACTGGACTCTGAAATAGAACCCAACAATTCCAGTAATGATGCCTGTTCTCTGTTCATGGAACGATGGGACCTGAAGGATGTAATGCATTGTTTCCTAGCTTCAGTTTCTGAAAAGTAAACCTCTCCTATGCAGAGGCCAGTTATGTAATGTCATGGCGATTTTGACAATCTGATTCAGTTGTTGCCAGCTACAGCTAATATAATTGAAAAATAGTCAGATAGGATCAGGCGTGGTGGCTGGCTGGGTGTGGTAGCTGGCTGGCTGTGGTGGCTCACGCTTGTAATTCCAGCACTTTGGGAGGCCAAGGCGGGCAGATCACCTGAGGTCAGGAGTTCAAGACCAGCCTGGCCAACATGGTGAAACCCTGTCTCTACTAAAAATACAAAAATTAGTCAGGCGTGGTGGCGGGCACCTGTAATTCCAGCTACTCGGGAGGCTGAGGCAGGAGAATTGCTTGAACCCAGGAGGCAGAGGTTGCAGTGAGCTGAGATCGCACCAGTACACTCCAGCCTGGACAACAGAGCAACACTCCATCTCAAAAAAAGAAAAAGAAAGAGAAAAATAGATAGAAAGAGCCCATTTTATTTTTCATCTCAAAGGAGAGCAGCCTTCAACCTGGCTTAGCGGTAACAAAGCAATAACAAAGGAAATGCAGATCTTACACTTGACCCTCGTGGCAACTCTCATTTCTCGAATGCTGTATCTAATTTACTCCATAGAAGCACACAGAAGATATCTCCTGCCTTGAAACATAAAGCAGCATTGTGTCTCCAACATGGAATGCCATGAGGCATGATTAGTATTGGTAGAAGGCAATTCTTATCTAATATTTCTGTAGTTTGGGGTTTGTGAGCATTTTCTGTGGTTTTATGCATACGCTTTATGATTTAAGGAATGATTGTAGTGATTCAGAGGAGGGCATTAAATTGCCCTGGTTATATGTAAGAGTGGGCTTCTCACACTGGGAGTTGAGGATTTCAGATCAATTTTAAAGAAACTCTCTGATGCTTTAGCAGAATAGAGCTGAGCATCTACATGAGCTTTAATAAATGAGGGAAATGGCCAGGCATGGTGGCTCACATCTGCAATCCCAGCACTTTGGGAGGCCAGTGTGGGTAGATCACCTGAGGTCAGGAGTTTGAGACCAGCCTGGCCAAGATAGTGAAACCCCTGTCTCTATTAAAAGTACAAAAATATTAGCCGGGCGTGGTTGTGCACACCTGCAGCTACTCGGGAGGCTGAGGCAGGAGAATTGCTTGAACCTGGGATCAGAGGTTGCAGTGAGCCAAGATCGCACCACTGTACTCCAGGCTGGGAGGCAGAGCAAGAGTCTGTCACAAAATGAAATAAACAAACAAATAATAAATGAGGGAACTGGTTTTTTTTGTTTTGTTTTGTTTTTTTCAAGTTCTCAACCTATTAGCATTTTTTCTTTCTGCTTTGAAAATTTGCTCTAGAAAGAGTTCAGTTCTCAACAGTGATGGAAGAGGGATGGTGTTTAGCAGACTTCAAAGCTTCTTTTAAGAGGCTCTGAAACATTTTCCATAAATTGTCTCTTCAAGAAACGCCATACAATGTGACTCAGAAATGTCTACCATTTCTGAAGCTAAACAAAACTTGACTTTAGTATAGACCTCTAAGTAAAAGTTATCTTTTAATACTTGCCTTTGTCTTGTTTTGGTAAATCTTCTATTGCCTTCAGTGTCTTAGTAATTGTTTCACTGACACTTTCATAAATAGAGACACTGAAATTACAAAACAGCTGGAAGAAGTTGGGAATGTCCCAACGTTGCTCAAGATCTGCTTTGGTCATTGGCTCTTTAGAGAAAGCTGGAAAAAAGTAACGCTCGGTTAGGTCTGTATCTGATATGAAATGTGATTGAAAAGTCTGGTCAAATTCTTGCTGCATCTGTCTGAAGACGTTAAAACTCCTATCGAAGAGAGAATTCACATCCACAGTCAACTGGCTGAACACATCTTCCATTTGGGTCAATTGTGCATCTTCCTCAATGAGCTTTTCACTGATGGGGAGATCTTTTTCATTATCTTCGTGGAAAGGAAATAGAAATTGATATATCTTCTGGAAAAACCGTTCAATCTGTGGAGTAGAGTAGGGGACAGAAATGGAATAAAAAATTACTTTCTTTCTGAACCCTTCCTTCCTTCCTTCCTCTCTCTTTCTTTCTCTCTTTCTTTCTCTTTCATTCTTTCTTCCTTTCTCTCTCTCTTCTTTCTTTTCTATTTGAGATGGAGTCTTGCTCTGTCGCTCAGGCTGGAGTGCAATGGCACCATCCCAGCTCACAGCAACCTCCCCCTCCTTGGTTCAAGTGATTCTTCTGTCTCAGCCTCCCGAGTAGCTAGGATTACAGTCACACGCCGCCATGCCTGGCTAATTTTTTTTTTTTTTTTTTTTTTTTTGTATTTTAGTAGAGGCAGGGTTTTACCGCGTTGCCCAGGTTGGTCTCAAACTCCTGAGTTCAGGTGATCCACATGCCTCGGCCTCCCAAAGTGCTAGAAGAACAGGGGTGAACCATTGCACCAGGCCCTGGACCATTTCTTATTGCAAATTTTAAAGTCAACTTACAGTAGTCATTTCAAATCAAGAATAATTCTGGGCAAGCTAGGATGAGGCAATGAACTTTAAGATAATTTCTTAACCCTCTCATACTTGACTTTGCCTTTGCCTATGGAAACAGGATCTGAAATTTCTCCTGGTTTACATTTGCCCACCAATAGCCTAAAAAGGTCAAGTTTTCACTTTGGGAGGCCAAGGTGTATGGATCACCTGAGGTCACCAGCCTGGCCAACATGGTAAAACCCTGTCTCTACTAAAAATACAAAAATCGGCTGGGCATGGTGGCAGGTGCCTGTAATCCCAGCTACTCAGGAGGCTGAGGCAGGAGAATCAGTTGAACCCAGGAGGTGGAGGCTGCTGTGAGCCAAGATGGCACCACTGCCCTCTAGCCAGGGCAAAAGAGCCACACCCCGTCTCACGAAAAAAATAAAGAAAAGAATTTGGGTGGGTTGTCTGCCTCTCCCTCTACCAGCTTCTGTTTACTTGACTCTTCATCCACAAAAACAAACCTTTAAAGCCCCAAGAAATTTTCATAAGATCACACAACTGACCCAGATGGGAATGGTCCCCAAATCTCCTGACTTCCTGCTGCTGCTCATTACGCCATATTCTGGTGTATTAGCAGGTGACAGTGGCTCTAAAAATAGAGCAGATGCAATTAATAGTGGAGGCAAATTAACTTGGCGCATTCATTATCTTACTAGTTGCTCCCTTTGTAATTGAATATGGCATTGCCAAGCCAGGAACATATTCTAATTAGTATGTGCTCTAATATGGAGCGTGAAATTCCACTCTATTTTGTATTCAGCTCACTTCTTGAAGGGGGAGGAAAATCTAGCCTAATTGGAGCCGTTAGTGGGGCAGAGCTCATCCTATTCAGGTCACCACCCTCTGTGATCCCTCTGCTCAGAAGATAACCAAAGGGGACAAAAAAGAAAACATGCCAGTCCTACAGAACATACATGGGTCGGGCGAAAGGGGACATGAAAGGGTGTGTGTGTGTGTGTGTGTGTGTGTGTGTGTTATGCATAAGGAGGCAAGCATGTTGAAGGTGAGATTTGGGAGGCAGAGAATATCTTTAAATATTTGGCCTCCAGAAGGAAAAATTAATGTGGATTGAAATCAGAGACTGCAATGCTATGATTCCAAATGCGATTTGGTAAACATTTACTGGATGCCACTAATGAGCAAATGAAGACAAATAAGATATGATCCCTGCCCTCAAAGAGCTTACTATTTAGTGGGAACATGTTCACAAATAACAAATACAAGGCAGAAAGCGAGGATATTTTAAGAGATGCATTCAGTGTCCACTGAATGGATGCTCTACCTTATAAATCATTTATACACAGGTGATGGGACCTAAGCATTAGTGTTAGATTCTGGAAAGCAAAAGGTCTCTATCAGATCAGGCATCTCCATTCTAAACATTAACATAAAGTAATAAAAAAGTAAGCTGAAATAGGTGCCTTAAGAACTGTGAAATCAGGCCGGGCGCAGTGGCTCAAGCCTGTAATCCCAGCACTTTGGGAGGCCGAGACGGGAGGATCACGAGGTCAGGAGATCAAGACCATCCTGGCTAACACGGTGAAACGCCGTCTCTACTAAAAAATACAAAAAACTAGCCGGGCGAGGTGGCGGGCGCCTGTAGTCCCAGCTACTTGGGAGGCTGAGGCAGGCGAATGGCGTAAACCCGGGAGGCAGAGCTTGCAGTGAGCTGAGATCCAGCCACTGCACTCCAGCCTGGGCGACAGAGCAAGACTCCATCTCAAAAAAAAAAAAAAAAAAAAAAAACAAATCTTGAGCTCTCTTTTTCTTTTACCTTATTTTTCACAGAGGACCAACTAGGTTGGCAGGTTGTATAAATTCTCATGCAGTTATTTTCCAGGCAAGACCTGCATTCATCCCAGGAATCTGCCAAAGACACCTGGCATAGCCTTTCTTCTTCCTCCAGATGTTGTTGAACTTCATTCAGAAGTTTCAGGGCCTCCTAATTAAACAAAGTAGAAACAAAAGTCCAATTTCCATTTCATGATCTATGTGCACCTTAATTGATTTCACCCTTTGAAATGTGCACATTCTAAACTGCTTTTTCATTCTTTCTCCTTCAGGTGCCTTGCAGCTGTCAGATCTCTCCCAAAGCTTTCTGTTTAGTTTAAGAAAAGAGTGCCGATTGATCTCTACTGAAGATTGTAAATCTTATTCATCTGTTCACTCATTTGTTCATTAAGTATTTACTGAGTGTTTGCTATGTGACAAACATTACTCTAGGTGTGGGTGACCTGACAATGAAGATGCCATCCCGATCTGGGAACAACTGTGATTTACCTATTTACTGGGAAGTCTGTCTTCAACTCTCGTCCACTGGGGCATGGGGAAAGTGGGCTTTACACTTTATAAAGCTGGCACATTTTCTTTCTTTCATTTATACTGTCTTTAATTGTTGTATATCCTTAAACATTGCAAGAAAGTACAATTCTTGCATGTCAAATTAAATGTTCCTGTTGAGTTATATTCTCATTGCAGAGATGCCATCCTGCATCTATGCAATTAGAATGTAATAGAATAAATATATTATATTTATATATAATGTAATATTAAATAAATATAAATGGGAATATAAACAAGCCTTTGTTCTTCTTGTTTATATTCCCAGCGCTCCCCCTTGTGGTGCTTGCTGTACTTGGCCAAGTCCTGCTCTGGGTGGTGAGGAGCCCAGCAGCAGTGGCACCTGTCCTTGCCAGCCTCAGCCCTGCCCCTGGAGTGCCTCACGGGTCAGCACTATGGTGCAACAGACCTTTCTTCCTGTGCCCCTGCCTAAACCTCTGGCTTCCCTGCAAGTTTGGACTTCTGAACCCCAGCCCCCTACATGCCGAGATATTGTGCAGGGGAATTAAGTGAGCATAGTGGATCTGGCCATAAGACAGCCTCAGAGCTAATGGAAATGACCCTTTCCTGGAGTATTAAGCCCAAAGAATCACCTGGGCACTGACAATCTTCCACATCTTCTCTGCCTGGCTAGGATTTGTCAGTTGCTCTCATTGTAAAGTTCAGCTGCTAAGCCAGGTAGTGTTTGCTATGATCCACATAAGAAAACTACCAGGGCCCCAGCTTGCCAAATACACATTTTGACCCAGACAGGACTGTGTGTGTGTGTCCTTGGACTTTGCAGAACAATTTTGGAATCTTATATCTTTTTTTTTTTTTGAGACGGAGTCTGGCTGTGTCACCCAGGCTGGAGTGCAGTGGTGCAATCTCAGCTCACTGCACCCTCCATCTCCCAGATTCAAGTGATTTTCCTGCCTCAGCCTCCCGAGTAGCTGGGACTACAGGTGTGTGCCACCATGCCTGGCTAATTTTGGTATTTTTAGTAGAGATGGGGTGGTGAAACCCCATGTTGCCCAGGCTGATCTCGAACTCCTGGCCTCAGGTGATCTGCCCACCTTGGCCTTCCAAAGTGCTGGGATTACAGGCATGAGCCACTGCACCCAGCTGAATCTTACATCTTAAAGTGGTTGTTTTTCGGCAGGGTACGGTGGCTCACGCCTGTAATTCCAGCACTTTGGGAGGCCGAGGTGGGTGGATCACCTGATGTCAGGAGTTTGAGACCAGCCTGACCAACATGGTGAAACCCTGTCTCTACTACAAATACAAAAATTAGCTGGTCGTGATGGTGGGTGCCTGTAATCCCAGCTACTTGGGAGGCTGAAACAGGAGAATCGTTTGAACCCAGGAGGCGGAATTTGCAGTGAGCCAAGATCACACCATTGCACTTCAGCCTGGGCAACAAGAGTAAGACTGTCTCAAAAAAAAAAAAGGTTGTTTCTCCAAGGCAGGTAACAATACCTCCAGGATTTTCTCAATCAGTCCCAACTTTACATATTCTGCTCATTGTCCTCTTAAGCCAAAAATCCTAATATTCCCAATTCCAAACTACAGTGACTATGTACCCTTGGGCAAATTACTTAATATGTATAAGCCTTAGTCTCCTCATTTGCAAATAAGAATAATAAGAATAATAGTATCTACTTCTCAAGGTCTTTGAATTGAATGAGCTAAACAAGCAAGGCATTTATTATTATAGCTAGTATCCATTATCATAGGCAAGGCATCTATTATTATAACTAGTCCAGTATAATAACTAGTATCTCTCAGGGTTCCTTCCATTCGCTGCTCAGAAGCAGAACAAAAAAACAGTTACCAAATCACAGGTCCCAAGTTTTGGAAGTGAAGCATTGCCACGGAAGAAGTAGACCTCTGTCTGGTAAACATTCCTAAAGGAAATGTCCTATCGATGCCCTCCGTTTCCTGCTAGACATTGTACCAACTGGCAGATTCATGCTTGTAACTCTATTCCTATAGTTGACAGTTTATCAAAAGTACTATATAAACCTGGTGTTGAGCCAGGTGTGGTGGCCTATGCCTGTGATCCCAGCTACTTGGGAGTGAGGCAGGAGGATCCCTTGAGCCCAGGAGTTCAAGACCAGCCTAAGCAACATAGCAAGACCCCATTTCATTAAAAGTAAAAATAAAGGCCGGGTGCGGTGGCTCAAGCCTGTAATCCCAGCACTTTGGGAGGCCAAGACGGGCGAATCACAAGGTCAGGAGATCAAGACCATCCTGGCTAATACAGTGAAACCCCGTCTCTCCTAAAAAATACAAAAAACTAGCCGGGCGAGGTGGCGGGCCCCTGTAGTCCCAGCTACTTGGGAGGCTGAGGCAGGAGAATGGCGTGAACCCAGGAGGCGGAGCTTGCAGTGAGCTGAGATCGGGCCATTGCACTCCAGCCTGGGCGACAGAGCGAGACTCCGTCTCAAAAAAAAAAAAATCAAAAATAAATAAAACCTGGTTTGGGGGTCAAATCACTCTAACCTTCTCTAGGGTTTCCTACTTAAGAAGTTTCAGATAGTCTCACTAAATATTAATAAGGACGGGTGGCGGAAGGGGGCAGAGATGATGTGGGTCGCCACTGAACAGTACCCTTGAGAATGGGTGGGGCTCAATACTGAGAGATGAGGGTTGCTAACGCCATATTTGCCAATTCATAATTTGTCTAAACAAATTCTAGGCTTTAAGTAATTTTATTCTTTATTCTAGGCTTTAAGTAATTTTAGGGAGGGATATTCAGGGTTAAACAGATTTTTTTTTCTCAATTAACTTTCTAATTGAGTGCCTCAAACTCAAGAGTATAATTCAATGAATTTTTGTACAATAAGGTTTTTAAGAATAAATAAAAATTCTGCTAGTTGTTTGGATTCTTCAGGGCCAGAAGTGAAATCCACATTTGCTTACTTGACCCACCCAAAGTGGAATATTCTTGTTATAGCTGTATACCCTATCCTCCTTGCCAGGAGGTTCAGGGAAGTGAGAAAAGCAGAAAGTCCCTGGGTCCCCCATGCACACATCTGCTGACTTTATCTCAGTTCATTCATTACAGTGTTGGAGTAACATGTTAATTAACAAACATCTCAAACCCCAGTTTTCTTAGCTATAAAATGAAAGTAGTGGTTTACCCAGATGTTTAAAGCATTCCATGTGATAATGTGTTTGGTGAAGAGTGTATTACTGCTATCTAGTGTCTCTGTTCCCAGATGGCCAGGCTCACAAGCCCACCAGGGAAGATCCCAGCTGGAGGGGCTTCCACATTTTCCTGATGAGGAGTTATTTTAGATTTCCTCAAAATCTTTTGATTGCTGCCAAAAGGGAGAAGTGTTTGCAGCTGCTGGTCCCGCGTTCTCCTTTCCTTGCCAGAACCCTGACTGACTCAGGGCAGTAGGAGGGGCTGCAACATCAACCAGTCTGGTGACAGGCTGACACACCGCTTTGGGGTCAGCCTGTCACACTACCTGGCTCCAGTTGCTTAATGGACTCCCAGAGGCCATGATGCTCAGAAGTAGAAAGATGCAAGCGACAATCTGAAATTCAGTGGCCCCCAACTTTATAGACAGAGGGATAGTTAGAAAATATTAGAACTTCCACTTATATTTTTAAATTAAAAATCTGCCTGGAGTTGGGGGGAATGGGGCATTGTTTAATATGTATAGACTTTCAGTTTTTGCAAGATGAAAAGATTTCTGGAGATTGGTTGCATGACAGTATGAATGTATTTAACACTACTGAATGGTACACTTAAAAATGGTTATGATGGTAAATTTTGTTACACGTATTTTACAACTTAACATTTTTCAAAAAATAAAAATAAATTTAAAAAGTAATTTACTCTTGGCCGGGCGCAGTGGCTCACGCCTGTAATTCCAGCACTTCGGGAGGCCGAGGCAGGCGGATCACGAGGTCAGGAGATCGAGACCACCCTGGCTAACACGGTGAAACCCCATCTCTACTAAAAATACAAAAAATTAGCCGGGCATGGTGGCGGGTGCCTGTAGTCCCAGCTGCTCAGGAGGCTGAGGCAGGAGAATGGTGTGAACCCAGGAGGCAGAGCTTGCAGTGAGCCGAGATCGTGCCACTGCACTCCAGCCTGGGCGACAGAGGGAGACTCCTCCGTCCCTGCCTCCAAAAAAAAAAAAAAAAAAAAAGTAACTTACTCTCAATATTAAAATTGAAAACATTTTCCAAATTATTTTTGTTACAGTTTTAATTTCCTCTTTGATTTAAGGTTAATGTTTGAAGATAACCTTTTTTTAAAAAATTCATTGTTTTGAGTGTGATGTTAATTATTAATGTTATTAAACTGCAAGCTATTCAATGTTTATAGTTTATAACTTTACTGAACTTTATACTGTAGCATAGGAACAATTTTTTACATCTTCCAAAGACGTTTGAATATGTGTTGTCCATTGATAAAATATGTAGTTCAAGCTATAGCTATCAAATAAAGCTATTTGAATTTGAAAAAGTGAATTAGGCTGATGCATTATTGGATATACATGGTACTCTCTTGAGATGCATATGTTAGATATCGTATGTGCCCAACTGTATGTGATGACCTTGGGAAAGAGGGGATCCCCTACATTCCAGAAGAATCGACTATAGTTCCCTTGCTCTGTGCACATGCAGCCAATTGTAATGAGTTGCCATGTAAGAGAACTCAGGTAGACTGAGGGATTTTATTATCTAGTTTTAACTAAACTAACCTTCACTAAATGCACAGGAGGCTTAACAAGATTCTTGGAAAAAAAAAAAAAAAAACACTTGGCAGATTTTAAATAATGAATAATTTAAGCTCAAGTGGACCAAAAGCAAAATAGCAGAGCTGACACTTGATCATTATGAGCTCTTTATTGGCCATGTGACAAAGGAAAACTATGGTGATCTAATCAGATCTGGCAAGTCAACTAAAAGTTTCGAAATATTTAGAAGATTATTTGAAATGTGGACTTACATCCACACTCGCTAATGGTGAATCTCACCTTAAATACATATTGTGCCTTGAGATTTTTTTTTTTTTGAGACAGAGTCTGGCTCTGTCACCGGGGCTGGAGTGCAGTGGCCGGATCTCAGCTCACTGCAAGCTCCACCTCCCGGGTTTTAGGCCATTCTCCTGCCTCAGCCTCCTGAGTAGCTGGGACTACAGGCGCTACCACCTCGCCCGGCTAGTTTTTTGTATTTTTAGTAGAGACGGGGTTTCACCGTGTTAGCCAGGATGGTCTCAATCTCCTGACCTCGTGATCCACCCGTCTCGGCCTCCCAAAGTGCTGGGATTACAGGCTTGAGCCATCGCGCCCAGCCGCCTTGAGATATTAATGGTAGCAATTCATATATCTAATTTGTAAGTAAGTTAATATGCATATATTTAGGAGTGAGTGCTAACACATTTTTTAGTCATAGGAATGAGAGACCAAAAAACTCTGGGCCAGGCATAGTGGCCCATGCCTGTAATTCCAGCACTTTGGGAGGCTGAGGCGGGTGGATCGCCTGAGCCCCGGAGTTCGGAACCAGTCTGGCCAGCATAGTGAAACCCCATCTCTTCTAAAAATACAAAAATTAGCCAAGCGTGGTGGCAGGAGCCTGTAATCCCAGCTATGAGGGAGGCTGAGACAGGAGAATTGCCTGAACCAGGAGGCCAAGGTTGCAGTAAGCTGGCATCAACTCCAGCCTGGGTGACAGAGCGAGTCTTTGTCTCAAAAACAAAAACAAAACAAAACAAAAAAACAACTCTGGAGACCACTGATCTAGTAAAAAAAAAACTCTTCAAATACTTTTGACTCAATATCCTAACTCAGAAGAGACCAAGAATAATCTGTTTTTGAGAAAGCAGCACTTAAACAGAGATGAATCCCTCAGACTCCCGTTTGGAGTCTTGCAGAAACCTATCCTACACGAAATATGTTCTTCCAGAAAGTCTGAAGCTTCCCTCAAACTTTTCCTCTAATAAAAGCAGCTACCCATAAAATGTATTATTAAGGAAAGCAAGTAATTCATCAAGAGCACTAACAAGTGTAATATTTCCGGTCCAGATCTGTGTAAGAACAGACATTATTTTCAATGACTGTACCTGCTTTTCTTCTCTGCATTTCTTCAGGGTGCTCATTAGATTGGTGTGTTCCTTCTCTTTTCTTTCCATCATGATTTTCATTTGCTTAATACCAATCAAAGCCTTCTTCACCTCTTCATCTGTGTCTAGCTCCCCCACCTCAGAAAAACCTAAAAGACACGTGGCAATTTTTTCTTGAGATCTGATCAGATTACAAAACACCGAGTTCACCAATCTTTCATGTTTCCTGAAGACAGGGTTCACTGTTCTTTTATAGGCTCATATTCTGAAAGCAGATCATAATGAATTAGCTGTCGGCTGCCACATGGACCATACCTTCTGTTCCTCACTTGTAAGCTCCTAAACAAACAGAGTTCACTGAACCTCATTCTTGTCAGTTTGCTCAGGCCCTGTTTTCATTTATTCATTTTTTTCTTTCATTTAAGACTCAAGTGTGTTTATGTTAGATACAATTTTGCATATTCTTCACAATTTATAGTAAGTGCCCAACTGGGGACCTCAAACAGAGTCAGCAATTTCTCTTTCTTTCAGGTTCAGTTACCTAGTAAGGAGGCATGAAACCTAGAAAGTATCCCATGTAATACAAGCTTCCTTAATAACCTAATGGATGTGTCTTATACACCTTTCATAAATTTTAAATTCATTGTCATTCCCTGTTCAAAGTAGCTAATGTGGCCTACTAAGGAGCTTATTTTTGACTCTGATTTTAATTACAGACCCTAAATCGGCTACTTTTTAGCTAATTTGTTCTTTTAAATATTAAGTACCCAAAGCATATATCACCAAGCAAAGGCTGCAAGTTAATGGCCACAGAACAACCAGATTCAATGTGATTATAACCCGTTCTTTCACTAGTTTAAGAATAATTGCACAGATTACTCTAATGGTTTAAATTTCTCAAATGCTTGAAAAGTATTTCACTGTTCATTAGAGCTGTGCTGAGATGACACCAACCATCTGGATGATACAAAAAAATGCAGTGAAAAAACTGGCAGGTTTTATCTACATGATACAAACATCTGGAAATGTGAATGCCTGCAGAGACGTGATTGGAATTTTCTATTTTTATCCAGATGTTTGGCATCATGATGACTCGGTTTAAGTGCCTTGAGAACGTTTCACCGTGAAAACAGCGAATATGGTTATCTCTCAACTGCGACTCACTATAAATGCCAGCAGGACAGCCAGCATGCAAACAGGACACAGCACAGACAAGAAACCAAACGTACTCTTCAGGTTTTCACTGATAGCAGTTTTGTCCTTCCAAGTGGGTGCACAGTGACAATCTTTCAACCATAGCAGATACACAATAAACACCAATAGTGGCGGCTTCATGGTCCCGCTGTTACTGCAAAGGAAAAATAAACTCGCATCAAATGCCTTCCATTAGGTTAGTTTCTGTTGGCATCAATTGAAAACACCTGGGGCTCCAAAGCATTTTTCTGTCAATTTTTCTTTATGACTTTAGACAACTTATGTTAATGTGCCGGAGACATAAGGAAGCTTGAAATGTAAGTTAAAAAAACAAACAAATTTGAGTCCCTGTTTGGTTTAAATTCTTCATGACAGTTAAATAAGGCTGCCTGCCATGTGAAGTACTTGAAACTCAATGCAATGGAGAGGATAGATCACATCCTCTCAGAGTCCAAGCTTCATTTTATTTTCTTGTCAACAGTAAACATCTGGAAACACAGAATTGATTCGAATCTGTTAGATGAATTTTTTTTCCCCTCCACATTATTATTATTTTTGTTGTTGTTGTTTGAGACAGAGTTTTGCTCTTGTTGCCCAGGCTGGAGTGCAATGGCACGATTTCAGCTCACCACAACCTCCACCTCCCAGGTTCAAGCCATCCTCCTGCCTCAGCCTTCCCAAGTAACTGGGATTATAGGCATGTGCCACCAAGTCTGGCTAATTTTGTATTTTTAGCAGGGATGGAGTTTCTCCGTGTGGGTCAGGCTGGTCTCAAACTCCTGACCTCAGGTGATCTGCCCACTTCGGCCTCCCAAAGTGCTGGGATTATAGGTGTGTGCCACTGCGCCCGGCATTTCCCTCCAAAATTCTATGTTCTCAAGTGAGTTTTTACCTAGGTGGTTCGCTATGTTTTTTTTTTAAAAAAGCAAAACCAACCGCACACATTTTTCTCATACACCTTATAAAACCCATTATGCGGTGTGAATAGTGCACAGTTAAAATTTTCTCTTCTCAGTTAATGAATTTCCCTTTGAGTTTAATTTGATATACATTAGTTACAAATATTCCAAATACAGATGTTAAAACTTCACTAAGAAAAGTTACATAAGTTAGAATAGCCGTATGCTTTAATAAAGTTAAAACTATAAAATAAGCTAGATTATTTTAACTCCCACAAAGGGGATATTTATCTGCTTTACATATATTTACTATTTTAAAAAGAAAACAACCACAGAAACTTCCATTATTTGATCAACATTTGGAATATCTTTTTAATACAATCACAAACTAGCAACTGTACTAGTAATTATATAGTTATCACATTTTACATACATCATTTCAACTAACTCTTCTTCTTATCATTACTCTGTTTACAAAACAAAACTTTTTAATATAGTATATTTACCACTAACTTTGCAATATCTCCCCAGTGAGGTTGCCACCAGCTTCTGGAAGGATCTTTGTTTTTCTCTGCTTTAATTTTCATCTGTGTCAGGGATTTACCTGTGTACTATCAATTTGATGACACAGTGTTTAATCCTATTAACCCAACATTTTGAGATTAAAACTATGATCTACAATTCAATACTGTTTAGAAGAAAACACTAGAGGGCAGGCTGTGTACACAGTTGGGAACAGTGACCTTGGGCTACCTTCCTTTATACAAACGTGTTTTGATAGGACTCATTAAAACCTTAAAAATACTTTTTTAATTTTCAATTTAAAATACGTAGTTTCCTATGTAGGCAAAATAAGTCTCTTAGATTGGAAATACTAGAAGCCACAATGTGAAAGTGCGTAAACGCCTAGATAAAACAGTTTGAAAAGTGTACTTACACAGTCATGTGGCATTTTTGTTCTGTTTGTTTGTTCTTTTGGCATTTTTTGACTATTAGTATATGAAGCGATATAACCCACAAAAGTGATAAAGCTTAGCATATACATAATGCAATAGATGAGTATTTTAGGCCCACTGCAATTTGCTACTTGATTAGCTGAACTGAAAATGTAGCCCTTAATGATTCATTTAAAAACAACTTAGACAGCTGTTAGTCACCATAGCCAACTCTGGAATCTACGTGATGGGTCTCTCCGGCAACTCAAGATCACCCTGGGCCCTGTTTGCAAGTTTTGAGAGACTAGCCAATCCTTACTTACTATGTACTCAGTACTTGTCTAAGCAGGTCAGACCTTGACAATTCTGAACTTGGCCACCTGCCTTTTAGGGGCTCTATGAAGTTGGTCCTGGTCTCTGAGCAACATGCAGTCTGGAGTTTATCTTTGCTCTGCTTGGGCACAGAGAGTGACCCACATTCAAGGCCCAGCCACACCCCATGTCAGCTGCCTTGATTACCCATTAATGCCCTCTTTTAGCTGGAAACCTCTTAGCTCTGTTGGAAAACAGATCAGCTCATAGCAAGACTCGAACTATTATTATTTTTAACAGCCTAACGTCACTTCTGAGCAACTACAATCCACACCTATAAACAGATGTGTCCTATCCTGAAAGATGCATGGTTGGCCAATGGAAGAGGCAGCACTTTGGATATTTTTCTCAGGAGGAGCAGAGCAGAGTCCTGGAAAAGTTGGTCATAGGAAACTGTCCAGCTCTACCCTGACTCTGTGCACCGTTGGTCATTAGTTTACTATTGTCCAAGTTTGGGTCCGTTTGATGTCAAGGCTGGCGTCTATGTGTTCTTTTTCAACAGACCCAAATTTTGTTGAAAACGGAACCAGTTTTTAGGAAGTCTAGTGGCTTCCTTCCTAGTAGCAGGTTTTTTTCTTTAATCCACGTTCCTCCTTTAAGAGCAATTTCTGAGAACAGAGCTTTATTGCTAACTAGTACTAATTACTTTGAAAATATCTCGAAGCTTCCAAAAAGGCTCTTCCTCTAATTACTTCATCTGTTTTCACAGCTGCCATTTTGTTCTTAAGATTAAGCAATACTTCATGTGAATCCCGTCACTTTCATAATTATGACATCATTATGCTCAAGATTTAAGTGGATTACAAAATATTATACATAGCAGTTTGATAATGAAGGAGATTTAGAAGCAAAGTCATCTTAATTAAGAAAGATGGCAACAAGATGCATGTGGTATCAACTGGAAAATAGAGGAATCAGATGGATTTCAAAATGTCAAGTTTATTGTTGCTAAGTTCAGGCTTGGACAGAGCATCTTAGATGCATGACCATAGTGGTCTTGCTAATATCTCACCCTTAAGTTAGACTTGCCCATCCTGCCACTGGCATAGCCAGACAACCTTTGGGCTTCCGACTGGGACATTTGGCCCAGAGCAGATTGGGAAGCCTGTATACTACTCAGGTTGTGTCTTATATAGAACCAGTTCCAGGATACAATGACAGTGGTCCCTGCAGTTATGTAACCCAGGAGAGCATGTGTCCCGTAGACACCAGCTAGGATTTGCTGTCTTGCACCAGTAAGGTCCAAAAAAGACAGAAAGAGGGCAAATCTCTAACGAGTTCTCCTCAACTGACAACCACAGACTAAGAACATGAATCAAATAACACTCTGCTTTTCAGGGTGAGAACTGGGAGAGTGAGAGGCCAGGCGGGTTAGCCTGATAGAAGTCCTCCCACAGTCTCAAGAGGCAGTCCTCCTCCTCTGGCCCATTGAAGAAAGGTTGAGGAGAATATGCATAAGAGAAGTAAAATAAAATATAAAGATCTAAATAAATTATCCACGTAGAATATAATAGCAGCTAATGTCATCAGACTTATCCTTCCTTCCCTTCCTCTCTTCTTTTTCCTTCCTTCCTTCCCTCCCTTCCCCCTTCTTTCCATCCTTCCTTCCTTCCCTTCCTCCCTCCCTTTTACTTCATTCCTTCCCTCCCTCCCTCCCTCCCTTCCTTCTTTCCTTCCTTCCTTCCTTCCTTCTTCCGTCCCTCCCTCCCTTTCTCCTTTCTTTCCTTATGTGCATTTATTCAGTCATTCATTTAATAAACTTAAAGAAGATGATTCACAATAATAAGCAAAATTTTAGAAGCGGAGTGTAAATCCTCAATTTAAAATTTCCCCCTTTGCAGACAAAGGTTGGCTAACTCACTTGCTCAAAAGAAATGATGAACATAAAGATCACTGACTTAAGAGGTCAAGTTTCATTAACTTCCTTGCCACACGGTTGTCTCATGGTCCTGTCCACTTGGACCTCATCGTCCTCTCATAAAAAATGTGATTATTGGAAGAAATATTTCCAACTGTTACCCCCAGCTCTGAAGTTCTGTGATTATTAGTCACATATTCTCCCCAAGCTTCCACATAGCTGGAATGTACGACATGATTTGACGTGACCTGTAAAATGAAGAATTACAGCTACTTTATCTCTCTTAGAGATTGCTGAGCAGGTCAAATTAGTTATTATAAATGAAAATGTTTTATTGAGCCACATTGAGTGCAATGTCATTGGAAGGTAGAACAATAACCTTTTTTAAAAATTCAGTCTAGGCCAGGCACAATGGCTCAGGCCTGTAGTCCCAGCATTTTGGGAGGCTGAGGCAGGCAGATCACTTGGGTTAGGAGTTTGAGACCAGCCTGGTCAACACGGTGAAACCCCATCTCTACTAAAAATACAAAAATTAGCTGGGGGTGGTGGCAAGTGCCTGTAATCCTGGCTACTTGGGAGGCTGAGACAGGAGGATTGCTTAAACCCAGGAGGCAGAGGTTTCCGTGAGCTGAGATCGCATCACTGCTCTCCACCCTGGGCAACAGAGTGAGACTCTGTCTCAAAAAAAAAAAAAAAATTTTTCAGACTAAACTAAAATTATTGCCGGGTGCAGTGGCTCATGCCTGTAATCCCAGCACTTTGGGAGGCTGAGGAGGGCGGATCACTTGGGTCAGGAGTTTGAGACCAGCCTGGCCATCATGGTGAAACCCTGTCTTTACTAAAAACACAAAAATTAGTGGGGCGTGCGTGGTGGCACGCACCTGTAGTCCCAGCTACTCTTTAGGCTGAGGCAGGAGAATCACTTGAACCTTGGAGGTGGAGGTTGCAATGAGCTGAGATCACAGCAGTGTACTCCAGCCTGGGCAACAAGAGCAAGACTCCATCTCAATAAAATAAAATAAAATAATTGTTTTAGTTTCATATAACATAAGTAGCAAAAGTAGGCATTGAATCTAGACTTCAGACTCCTTCATGAAAAAGGTCTAGTTTGAATACAAAATGAGAAAATTATATTCCACTTAACCATCATCATGAAGCCAGAATTTATCTGTTTGGACCAGCACTATACAAATTTAATTATTGATTAGGATGTACATTTAAAATCAAGTACATTTAAAATTTCCATTATACCGAGAATAGTGCTTCTTGCTTCCAGCACATTCAACCCTTGGAATAGTTTATTCAGCAAATGTATCGGGTACTCATTACGTTCTGCACTGGGCATACAGCAGTCTCTGTATTATAGGTGCTCACGCTGCATTCCAAAGGGAGGGAAATGGACAACATGCAAATAAATACAGAAGCCAGAATGTATAAAAGCATGACAACTGTTATAAAGAAAATTAAACGGGAATAATGGGATAGCGAGTAACTTAGAAGGGGAGGGGCTACTTGAGGATAGGTGGCCAAGGAAGGCCTCTTTGAGGAGGAGACTTCCAATACAATCCCTGAAAGTAGAACCAGCTACACAATTTTCAGGGCCCAGTGCAAAATGAAAATATGGACCCCGTGTTCAAAGAGTATTAAGAATTTCAAGATGGCAACAATAGATCCAAACCAAATACAGATCCCTTCTGAGCGAGGGGTGCACATGGCACATGTGTGAAGCCGGCTGGCCTGAAAGACAAGCAGCATGCCTCTTCTGAGATCTGAGAGCAAGTGCAGGAGGAGTGGGAACAAACTTGGCTGAGTGTGGCAGAGTGCGGTGACAGAAGAAGTGTGATATTAGCTGGAGATCAGAAACATGCATATCCTGTAAGTAGGGCAGTGTAAGAAGTCAGAAATACATATATTTTTTGAAGAAAGGCTGCGTAATTGTAGAGGATTTCCCAAAGGGCAACGATAATGTACTGATTTTATTTTATTATTATTATTTTTGGTTTTATTTATTTATTTATTTTTTGAGGCGGAGTCTCGCTCTGTCGCCCAGGCTGGAGTGCAGTGGCGCAATCTCGGCTCACTGCAAGCTCCACCTCTCAGGTTCACGCCATTCTCCTGCCTCAGCCTCCTGAGTAGCTGGGACTACAGGCACCCGCCACCATGCCCAGATAATTTTTTGTATTTTTAGTGAAGATGGGGTTTCACCATGTTAGCCAGGATGGTCTTGATCTCCTGACCTCGTGATCCACCTGCCTTGGCCTCCCAAAGTGCTGGGATTACAGGTGTGAGCCACCACGCCCAGCCAATATACTAGTTTTAAAAGGCCACTGTTGCTGTCCTGAGAAGAATGGAAAGCAAGGTAGAAGGGAAGCCAGTTAGGAAGCTGTTTTAATCGCCAGGAAAGAGATAATGGTGGCTCTTTGGAGAGTGAGAAGTGGTGAGATTTGGGACTTATTTTGGAGACAGGACTGGACTGTGAGGTGAGGGGAAGTCAGAATCAAGGGTGGCTGCTGGATTCTTGACTTGAGCTTTGGATGGGGGATGCCATTTTCTGAGATGAGGAAGGCTAGGGCAGAGTGTAGTGGGGGCCATTGGCTGGCACGGGCCTTTCCTCATGCTCCAGGAACCCTCTACCCAGCCCACCAGGGTCTAACTCTCACTACCAACAAGAATTTTTGTTGCTAAAGTCATCAAGAAGCCAGTGATGACCAAATCCACTGGTGACTCTCTATCCTCTTTCTTACTTTTCGTCCTTGTGGAATTGGATGAGCAACTGATTTTAAAGCATCTCTTTTTGTGTAAATGATGCCATTAGCTCTTGGTCCTTCTCTTACCTCTCCAACTTCTTTTATTTGTAGCAGGATGTGGTTACCTTTCTCCTAATTTTTAAATTTATTAAAAAAATTTTTTGGCCGGGCGCAGTGGCTCAAGCCTGTAGTCCCAGCACTTTGGGAGGCTGAGACAGGTGGATCACGAGGTCAGGAGATCGAGACCATCCTGGCTAACACAGTGAAACCCCGTCTCTACTAAAAAATACAAAAAAACTAGCTGGGCAAGGTGGCGGGTGCCTGTAGTCCCAGCTACTTGGGAGGCTGAGACAGGAGAATGGCATAAACTCAGGAGGCGGAGCTTGCAGTGAGCTAAGATCCAGTCACTGCACTACAGCCTGGGCGACAGAGCAAGACTCCGTCTCAAAAAAAAAAAAAAAATTTTTTTTCCCTAGAAACAGGTCTTGATATGTTGCCCAGGCTAGAGTGCAGTGGTTATTCACAAGCGTAATCATAGCGTTCTATAGTCTCAAACTCCCGGGCTCAAGTGATCCTCCTGCCTCAGCCTCCTGAGTAGCTGAGATGACACGCTGGAGCCACCACGCCTGAGCCCTCCTAATCTTTTTATTTCTACCCCCTGCTCACTGGCAAAACAGGATGGGTTCTTCATCCTCTCAATCTTCTTTATCTTATCCATTCCAATCTGCCACAGAGAGAGGGTCTTTAAGGATAATAATGAAGCCCAATTGTGCTATGAGAGGCAATCTGTACTGGTAAAAAAAAAAAAAAAAAAAAAAAAAAAAAAAAAAAGGTGGGGGGGAGGGTTATCTTGTAGGTGCTCTACTCTGAAAGACACGAAGGTGCAGGCAAGCTGTAATAGGTGGCACAGCGCTCTCCCTGTGCTGGGCTGAGCCAGGGCCCCGGGGGGAAGGGGAGTTGGAAAGGAAAGTGTGAGGGAGACCAGGAGGAAGGAAGCAAGGAGCATGGGAAGTGGACTTGGGATCGGCCAGAAGGTGATCTGAGAGGAGCAGCCAAGAAGTGGGACAGGAGCCTCAGAATTCCAGGCAAATTATTGATTAGCTGCTGGTAAGAGTGGGCTGGGTTTTTATGCCCACCCAACCCACAGTGGGCTGCAGCAGCCAGGTTATGAATTCATCTCTTTTTTTAATGTTTAGATTTTATTTTTTTAGAGGCAAGGTCTCACCATGTTTTCCAGGCTGGTCTCGAACTCCTGGACTCAAGGGATCTTCCCACCTAGGCCTCTCAAGGTGTGGGGATTACAGGCATGAGCCACCTCCCCCAGCCTTGGATTCATCTCTGTTATGTTATTTGCTGAGTGTCTACTACGTACTGTGTGTCAGGCTCTGGTGTCAGACACATGACGCCTGCTCAGTCTCATTCCTGACCCTTCTTCCTCTGTCCTCCGTCAGATGTTTTCTCTTCCCTGGGGCTTTGTCCTGGGTACTCTTATTTCTACTGCCTGGAACTCTCTTTCAGTGAACTTACCCAGAACCACAGACAGGTAAAGGCAAACTTCTGCCGGCTCTCTCTCTGTCGGCACAGCCCTGAGGGACTTCAGTTTCAACGGTTCCTAACCCAGCTTTTTCCCCTCAAGCTCGCCCTGCCATATCTCGCTGTCACCAGATCCAGACATTTGGGAATCATCCCAGACTTCTCTCTCTCTTTCAATCCAGTGGCCAGTCCAAGCGACCACCAGATGTATTGCATCTGGACCCATGCAGTATAAAGGCCTACATGAGTCAATAGCCCTAGAAGTGCTGCACTTTATTTTTGAGTAAGCTAAAGCAAATAGAAATCGGTAGACTAAACAAGCAAAATCATACATAATTAAAAATCAAGTTTTTCTTTAAATTCTGGCCACATTATTATGACCCTGGCAAATGTGTTTTACTTTGGTTCTTGATCTCCATGACAGCAGGATGGGTAAAATACCATAAGTAGTTGATGGTAACATAGAGGAATGAATCTTTCTAACTGTTGTACAGTAACATTTAAGTCTCTATCCTCTAATCCGTAATTGGCTAAGTTGTTCCAAGTCCAAATTAATTAAGGAAATATAAATAGGAGCATATATATAGTATCAGAATATCTCACTTGTTTTGTCAAGTTTGTCCTGAGCAAATCAGATTTTCTTTTCAGCTTGAACTGACCTAATGCAAAATCCAAAATCCAAAATGCTCCAAAATCTAACTTTTTTTTTGAGACAGAGTCAAGCTTTGTCACCCAGGCTGGAGTGCAATGGAGTGATCTCTGCTATCACTACAAACTCTGCCTCCCAGGTTCAACAAATTCTCCTGCCTCAGCCTCCCGAGTAGATGGGATTACAAGCGTGCACCATCACACCAGGCTAATTTTTTTATTTTTAGTAGAGACAGGATTTCACCATGTTGGCCAGGCTGGTTTCGAACTCCTGACCTCAAATGATCCACCTGCCTTGGCCTCCTAAAGTGCTGGGATTGCAGGCATGAGCCACTGTGCCTGGCCAATCTGACTTTTTAAGCACAGAGAGACAAGTAGAAAATTCCACACTTGACCTCATGTAATGGGGTCGCAGTCAGGATACAGGCACATAATACACAATTTATTCAGTGTTCCCCAAGGGAAAAAAGGACCCTCTCAGCTCCCTTCTGCTGCAATATAACTTTTCTGAGCATGCCAGATATATATGTCATTTTTTAACTAAGTGCTTATGTGTGAGTAAGTGTAAGAAAATGATTGCTCATCAGTAGCGTATCAGTTCGGAATGAGGAATGATGGTGACACCGGACAACTACAGACCGTCCTTGTGGGTGGCAGAGACAGGGACACCTCGCTTTCTAATGGTTCAGTGTATACCAACATTCTTTTCTGTGCAAAATTATTTAAAATATTGTGTAAATTTACCTTCAGCCTATGTGTATAAGGTGTATGTGAAACATAAATGAATTTTGTGTTTAGACGTAGATTCTATCCCCAAGATATCTCACTGTGTATATGCAAATATTTCAAAATCCCAAAACATCCAGAACCTGAAACACTTTGGCGTCAAGCATATCAGATAAGGAATACTCATTCTATATACGGAAAAAAGAACACTTGTGTGCTGACTCTGTGGATTATTGGAAGATAAAGACAATAGATTTAGATTATTATAATGGTCAAGTAAATTATATGCATATCTTATAAATAGATCAACAGGCCTTATGAAAACTCTTTGGTTATTGCCAGATTTTTATCTAAAAGGCAGTGAGAGATCCAGGCCATTATCTGCCATGCTTGAAAAAACTTTATTTATTATTTGTTTGTTTGTTTAGAGACAGAGTCTCACTCTGTTGCCCAGGCTGGAGTGTAGTGGTGAGATCATGGTTGACTGCAACCTCGACCTCCTGGCCTCAAGTGATCCTCCCACCTCAGCCTCCAAAAGCACTTAGACTACAGGCATGAGCCACTGCACCTGGTTGACAAAGCTTTAATATTGAACCACTGGTTAGCCAAAATGTCACAGAATTTGTGTGTTCTTTCAATCAAAATTGTGAATTAATATGACTTTTCTTATAGTAGGTGAAAGTGAATAATTTTTAAAATTATGTGTCTGCGTTAAAAAACAAAACAAACACCTTCCTGATCACCAAGATCAGATAATACCTAGGGGATTTTTTGGCCTGTCCATTTGTCAGGCTCCTGGAATAAAACAGAATTATTCTCACTTGGGTAAGGGGATGAAACAATGATTCTGGAGCTCAGTGAGAGCTAGAGCTGGGACCGTGGTTGCCTTGTGGGAGCAGTAGCCTTCAAGGGGAACCCAGGAAACCAGCAGACTGAGACCTGGTGATGCCAACGCAGGGTCAGCCTCGCAAGGGCACAGAGCAAGACAGAGAAGTGAGAACACAGGCAGACACAAACAGAGCACCCAGCACAGCCTCACTCTGCTTTGGTCTGGCACGCATCTGACGGTTCCGTGATGGTCACTAACACTTTTTAGGTGGAGGGACTGCAGTTCATCCTTCTGCACTGTGCAGCTGATGGCTGCTCAGATACATACACAATTTTGGGGACTATATATAACGGTTGACTTTTTTTTCACCCAAGATCCTAATTAATTACTATAAAGAGGCAATTGGGTGAAGTGCACAAACGGCACAGAAGAAGTTTTAGAGCCAGGGGTGGTGGTGTGTGCCTGTAATGTCATCCCAGCTACTCAAGGAGGCTGAGGTGGGAGGATCACTTAACAGGAGGAGTGGAGACCAGCCTGGGCAATATAGCAAGACCCCAATCTCTTGAAAATTTTTTAAAAGACTGGGCACAGTAGTTCACTCCTATAATCCCAGCACTTTGGGATGCCAATGTGGGAGGATCACTGGAGCCCAGGAGTTTGAGACCAGCCTGGACACCAGGGTGAGACCCTGTCTCTACAAAAAATTTTTAAAAAATTAGCTGGGTGGTGGCATGCACCTGTAGTACCAGCTAATCAGGAGGCTAAGGTGGGAGGATCACTCGAACCCAGGAGATCAAGGCTGCAGTGAGTCATGATTGCACCACTACACTCCAGCCTGGGCAACAGAGCTAGTCCTTGTCTAAAAAATTTTTTTAAATAAAATAGGCTGGGCATAGTGGCTCATGCCTGTAATCCCAGAACTTTGGGAGGCCACGGTGGGTGGATCATTTGAGGTCAGGAGATCAAGACCTACCTGGTCAACATGGTGAAACTCCATCTCTACTAAAAATACAAAAATTAGCGGACGTAGGTGGTGTGAGCCTGTAATCCCAGTTAGTAGGGAGGCTGAGGCAGGAGAAGCGCTTGAATCTGGGAGGCAGAGGTTGCAGTGAGCTGAGATCATGTCACTGCACTCTGGCCTGGGTGACAGAGCTAGACTCTGTCTCAAAACAAATAAATAAATAAGTAAAATATAGACGGGTATAGCAGTGCATGCCTGTAGTCCCAGATCCTCATGGGACTGAGGTGGGAGGATCACTTGAACCCAGGAATTTGAGACTTCAGTGAGCTATGAACATGCCACTGAACTCCAGCCTGGCAATGGAGAGGGACGTGACTGGAAAGGGAAGGGAAAGGACGTGACTGGAAAGGGAAGGGAAGGGAAGGGAGGGGAGGAGAGGGGAAGGGAGGGGAAGGGAGGGGAAGGGAGGGGAAGGGAGGGAAGGGGAGGGAAGAGAAGGGAAGGGAAGGGAGGGGAAGGGAGGGGAAGGGAGGGGAAGGGAGGGGAAGGGAAGGGAAGGGAGTTTTAGGAAGCCTACTAAAATTATTACAGATATTCTATGAACACTGCAAAGTAGTGAGCACTGAGGGTGAACTGGCCTTGCCTTGTAGGGGGTGCTCGTGGAGGAAGGTTACAGACAGATGCCCAAGAACATTCCTGCTCTAAACACTCTGGGAGAATCATATCTCACATTTATTTTTGTTTGTGTGTATATGTTTGTTGTTTTATGTTTTATTATATAATCCTCTTTTTCTTTTATTCTCCAAGTCTTTGATAAAATCTCTTTCATTTGAGAAGACTCTAATAGCCTTTTGACTACATCAAAAGAAGCCGGTGGTTGATCTGGGGTGAGCCCTCCGTGAGAAAACCAGGCTTGATTACTGGGAGGCTGACTGATGTTTTGGCTTCTCCTGACCAGGGGTGAGGACAAGGAAGATGGGGTGGGAATGAGGGATTGGAGGACGGCCAGAGTCTCAGAGCTGTGGGTCCTGGTGTCATGAAGAAAGCACTCTGATTTGAGGGGAAGCTGGACTTCCATGTTGTGGCTGATGGGCTGGTCCTAAGAGGGAGGTGGCCAGTAGGTTCCCTCAGAGAAAGGTTGGTGACAAGGAAAATTGTTTCCTGCCCTGTGCTGTTTTCCCCCTACAGTCGGTGGTGGGGAGTTAAGAGTCAGGCTGTGCACACCCTGGGGACAGGGGATTGGGGAACTGTGGTTGTCCTTCTTCCTGCTGCGGATCTGCACGGTGGTGGCAGCGTCGTTCCAAGAGAGGACCCAGACCTAGGAGCATGAGGAAGCAGTTCCAGCCAGAGGTGCTAGATACCATCTGGGGAAGGGCTGTTCTTCCTGCCACCCATAGGCGAGGACTTGAATATTCTTATTTGGTATATTCTTAAATATTCTTCCAGAGTGATCTTGGAGGGCAGAAAAACTAAGGAATATTTGGGTAACGTGTAAATTCATTAAAACATAGAATAAAAAAGAAAAGAAAAAACTACTATACTGGGGCCGGGTGTGGTGGCTCACGCCTGCAATCCCAGCACTTTGGGATACTGAGCAGGGTGGATTGCTTGAGGCTGGCATTCAGGCAACATGGCAAAATCCCATCTCTACAAAAAATACAAAAGTCATCTGGGCATGGTGGCGTGTGCTTGTATTCCCAGCCACTCAGAGGCTGAGTTGGGAGTATGGCTTGAGCCTGGTAGGTGGAGGTTGTAGGGAGCCAAGGTCGTACCACTGCACTCCAGTCTGGGTGACAGCACAAGACCCTTTCTCAAAAATAAAATTAACAACAACAAAAAACCCACTATACTGGAATTACTCTAAAGTAGATGATACAAAATACCATGCATTTTCCTGATATGTATCCTTTATCATTTTCTTTTTTCTGTTTTTTTTTTTTTTTTTTTTTGAGACAGGGTCTCATTCTGTCACCTAGGATTTCCCACCTTAACTTCCTAAGTAGCTGGGACTACAGGCATGGGCCACCACACCTGGCTAATTTTTGTGTTTTTTATAGACAGAGGGTTATACCATATTGCCTAGGCTGGTCTCAAACTCCTGGGCTCAAGCGATCCACCCACCTAGGTGTCCCAAAGTGCTGGGATTACAGCGTGAGCCACCACGCCCTGCCTCATTTTCTTTTTTTTTTTTTTTTTTTTTTTT